>NC_134464.1:2753750-3107500 GCF_047948215.1 Lycorma delicatula | reverse complement strand
GATCGTTTAATGTACAGTTTAAAAGGCACGGGTTACAAAAATCAAATCGATCCGTAATTGTAGTTCAGTTATCAATAATAATACGACTATAATATGATAGAGAATCGGACAACCATCCGTTACTTAACTTTTTATACGTAGAAATGATAAAGTAACGAATAAAAACCTTTAAATAAAATTAATATCCTAAAAAAACCATCCCTATAAATAATACTTTTGAAACGGAGGCGTTTATCGCATCAAACCTTTACTGATAAATATGTATAATATTTTTTTATCGGCAATTTAAAAATATCTTCAGAAAAATAAATACTAATAATAGCCCGTATAAATTACATTTTAAGCGAGAAATTAAAATCCAAATAAAAGGTTAAAACAAAAGTAACGAATACGAGAAGATAATGAAGACGTATTAAACGTTGCGATAATACTACTTAATATATCGATTTTTAATCGATATTACAAGGATACGGGTGAAGTTAAAAGATGCTAAAATTACTACAAGCGAGGATAGTTGTTATTCGGTACAGGAAATCCAATAATATTGAAAATAAATTAAGAAATAAGAGGAACAAATGCAATATATTTACATAGAGGATATACTTATTGTAGAAACAACAAAAAATCATGATATCGGAAACGTTATGTTGTATAAGAATGTTGACGATTTAGGTCGTTCGATTAAGTTATTAAAAGAGGAATAAGAGAAAAGATAGAAAAGAAAAATTGCTATCGTCGATATCCGCGGCGGTAGCGTCTCGGTCTTTCATCCGGACGTCCCTGGGTCGAAACCCGGTCAGGCACGGCATTCTTCATACGATACCAGTTTCCATTTTCATATTCCCACGTATAACAAGGTTTCTGTAATCTTCTGCGGTGTTTAGTCTACTTATCAACGAACCGGATTTAGTTAACCTAACGGAAGGAAATTTACACGGTAAACCTTATAAGAAAAAAATAATGAAAGTAAAACCGGAGATTTTGGTCGCGGCAAATTAAGTTGTGGATTATAAAATTTCCACCGAATAAAATAGAAAACCGAATCGAAAAAGTCGTTACGATTCGAAAATAAAACTTATTTTATTTAAGTTCGATATATGTAAAAAATAACCGTTTAATACGCGTAGTAAAAATAAATAACGAATTTCTAAATCTTTTACATACAAATGTTTATTTTTAATCTCTTTCAAAAATAATATACTTAAAAGAAAGCTTAACCTACTGTATTCTAGTTTTATGTTAAAACAAGCGAAACCGTAAAGTAAACGACCAAATAAAAAAAAAACAAAAGAAGTTCAAAAGGAGTTTTTTTTATTGCTGCCGGTTTCCTATATTCTTGCAATTCTGTTTTATAGCTAATCTTTCTCAGTTCTTGTTCATTCTGTCTTTTTATTATTATTATAGTGTAACATAAGTACCGCATTTAAACTGTATTTTTTTTGTATTTTTTTTTGAAATTACTATAGCGTATAAACGTTAACCGCAGTAAATAGGCAAATTTAGATTACGATATATACAATAAGTTTTTGCATAACTACCTAGTATACCGATTTGACAAGAGGATTAAAAGAAAAAAAATACTATAGGTTATAAGAAACTTCGAATTTCAACGGTTTAAATACCACCTGTTATATGGACCCCGTAGGTCCTCGGTTTAAATCTAACTAAAAGCCTGTTTTACAATTAACTTAAGTAGTAAGAAAGCGATCGATTATTTTCCTGCGGGTACGACGTTCAACCGATAGTAATTACGTACGTACTACTACGATGCGAGGAAGCACGGTCTGGTTACATTAAAAAACATCGGCTAAAAAATGAAGGAATTCAACGGAAGATTTTTTCTTGTTTCTTTTCGTTAATGGAATTTGTTTGTAATACAAATAACTGGCAGAATTTGTCTAAGAAAAGAATTCTACAGAGAGTAGAAAAATCGGGTCTTTTTTATCTTAACAAACCGATAAAGATTACAGAAAACAGTATCGGGTACCGTTTTAATACGATGAAATTTTAATCTAAATCCGAACATACGCGTAAAGTTTCGTTTGTTAGGCATTTCAGAACCGATGAAGTACTGAAAATCCATCGAAAAAATTTTTAAAATTAAGGATGTTACCGACGTAGATTTTAATTTACTCATTTTCGAGAAAATCCTTTCTATAATACTAAATCGGTACGTATCGTATTTCAGGACACGACAAAGGACTTTTATTAATTAACGGGTAATTAATTTTAGCCGCTCGGTGAATGAAAAAAGCGTTACTTTTATAAAGGTTAATAATTTTTTGAAAAATTGACTACAATGCACTTCGAAAATTAATCTATCCGACTAGCGATGCGGTTAATTACTTTATTTTTATAAAAACTCGACTGTACAATGAATTTTTTCCTCGTTAACTTTAATTATCCGGTTTCGGTAAACGTTAGCCGATTTTCAATTCCCTCGCTTTAAATGTAAAATTAGAATTTTTAAAAACTAAGAATTTTACAAAAATCTCTATTTTTGGTCCGGAAAATTTTATATTCCCCCGCTGACTAAATTTGCGGTAGTTATATCGAGTAGGTATTCAAGGTTATAATCATTAGATTTCCATCCGTTCAAAAAAAATTTATAGAATTTATATATATAGAGCACCATTACAAAAAAAAGACCGTATACGATAACCTTTTGCCGATCGCTTTAATGATTTGAGAGGGGGTTGTGCGAATACAATATCAATCAAAATGTCGTCCTGTGTTGTACGTACAAAGACTGGTTTTATTCTAACATGAATCGTGTAAAACTTTAAATATTTTCTCATTAATATTTTAAGGCTTTTCAAATAATAGCGACGATTTTATTTACGATTAACTATACAACACATTAATTAAATTCATTAATAAATCGGAAACGTTTCGTGGTTATTTGTTCACGAATAACTAATATAGATTTTAAACGATCATAATGAATAAAATGGAATTCTGAATTACGATTGGATTCCGATTTCGCCTTTTATTAAATTATTTCTATTTCAATTTCTTTAACAATACGTGATTTATACTTTCCTTTTGTAAACCAAGTTAGCTACAAAACGAATCGTTCGTTAGTTATACGCCGTTATTGTTCCGTTAGTCTCTCGTTCCGCGCACGATCCGTTGATTTAAAAATAATATTTTTAAATAAAGGGATTAAAAATCGCTTAATGATTTTTTTTGTTTACCCTTTCCGTACTTTTGATTACATTTTATGACAAATTCATCGTTATTCATTACTTTATAACGCGGCATTACAACATACGATAAAAAAAATAAAATAAAATAAAAACAAAGTCCGCTCGTTTTTTTAAAATTTAACATTTATATGCCGTTCGGTTGAACGATTCAAATTTACTGCCCTTCTAAGTACTGCACCCACTATTATACCCAAATTACTGCTGCCGCGTCAAAAATTCTCCGTCGAGTGCGTAGAATTTGTGATACGGAGAACGTTAAACTTTGAGATCTGACAAAAAAAACCCCGCTTACAAAATTCTGTGTACGTCGGTTCCACATCGCTTAATATTTCAGAGACGGGTCGACGTAAAACTTGGAATTTGATAGAATCGTCCCCTTTTATGAGGATATTCAATGATTCTAGTAAATTTTTAGTGAAATACGTCGAGCGGTCGGAGTTAAAACTATCAGAGGGATAGATATACCGTACCCTTTTAAAGTTTTTTTAGATACAAGTAAAAAATAAAATTACCTTTTCCTTAAACATTTTGACTTTCAATCTAACGGTGTTTTTAACAAATTTATTGTGATCTCTTACTTAAATTTTATTTTGACGAATTTTTCAGAAGGAGCGGGTAGAATAACGAAATTCAGTTACATATATATGAACCGGGTTAACATCAGGGGCGGATACAGCGACAAAATTCGGGAGGGGCCACAGGGTCACATTTCCCTACTCCGTAATAATCGGATCGGGTATATAATATTTCATACTCTTTTATGGGTTACATACTATATTTTGAACTATTTTTAAACACGCATTTTAACCGTTAAACGGATCTTTAGAATTGCTGTAAAAGAGGCAAAAAATGACGTTTCGGTAAAACCAAAAAAGCGCTTAAGTTTCTTCAATTTTATTTAGATTTCTAAAAATTAAGCTGTATGTTTGTTGTTCGAAGTGACCTTAACGGGGACTCCAGAAGCTAATTTAACTTTAATCTCGGGTTGTTTAGTCCTAACAACTTTAATCGAACGATCAAAATTATTAAATAATATAAGATGAAGATTAAAATTAAGTTGATTTTTATTTCAATTAATTTATTTCGTACGATAATTTATTTACAAAATAAATTCATCTCTATGATTACGCATCTTAGGATACCGATCGATAACGCGATCTATGTCAGTTTGCATGTCGTTATGAATACGCGTTAGAGCGAGTGACGTCAGCCTCTCTTAATTACCTATTCAATGATACGTTCACGTTAATTTCAGAGTTGCAATTAGCAACTTGTTATTTTGACAATACAGTCGGAAGGAAGTTTTAATTCCTTTCGACTGGGTTTTCATAATGCTAGGCCCACGTACAATTATAATTAAATAATCGTTGTAAAATATATTTTACGGTAGCTAAATCCATAATTTGATGTACATTTCAAAAAAGTGGAAACTGTAACGAATTTCAGTCGTTCATTCTCTGAATTTCATTAACAAAAAAAAAAAGCACTTGTAATTTGATAACGCGACTTCTTACATAGGAAACGTAGATGAAATGAACTTTAAGTCGTAAGCGTTTTGCCGGTCACTGACGGTTTTTTGTTATTCTAACGCCCGATTACACGGTCCAAGCAAGTCGATCGTTCCAGAGCAGTCTTTAACTGAATCGCAACGTTCAAACTGCAGTAGTAAAACTGGCATTGAAATCAAATTAAAATAATTGTTTTTATATAACTTAAAACCGATGATTACAATTACAGACCGACCGGTGTTTCTTTAGAACATAGTAATCCATTTACTGTAGAACATTTTTTATATATACGGGTAAATTACGTTTAAAATTTGTTACGTCTAACGATACTTTTTTCAAAAATGTATTTTTATTTCTTTACCGATGATTTCCGTTAATTCCTAGATGTACGCGGTATTACACATAAGACTGTCGTCCAAGTTTCCTTTTACCGCTTAAAACTAAAGCGCAAAAAAAATTTTAAAAAGAAACTTTTGTAGCATTACAATTAGCGAATTATTTTAAGTTTTGTAGCTTTTGGACGATTTTGTAATCTAAATTCGTTTAGCCGATCGCAGAAATACATCGTTCATGACACCGCATATACCCGGCTGCGATTCATGCAGTCGCCTAACATCTCTACCGCCACCGCGCTATTAAATCCGCCGATCAGAATTTTTCTTAGAAAAATCTACATGCGGATAAGAAAAGGCGTTACCATTTAGTAAATGTATATGTACTAGTGCGCTTCCATTTGTATGTATTTATACGTTAATCTTGATTTTTAGGCTTTTTTCATTCTGAATCCGATTTTAATCGTAATAGCAACGGTTACTGATATATCAACACTCATCGGTGATTTTACAGACTTACATACCGATAAAAAACGAGAAAGAATTTGGAAAAAAAAATAAAAAATCTATTCTCATTAAGAAAATATTAATTATATATTCTATTTTCAATACATCAGTACTACAATATTTTAATTAACAAGAATAATGTAAAAGGCTTCTTTTTTACTGCGTTAATTATAGAACGAATCAAGATTTTATTCGTTAAGATAATTAAATGGGAACGCCATAATGTAACACATATCTACTGCATTAATTGAAAACAGATAAATGGTACTGCATAAACCTAGTTAAGTTTATAATTAAATGTCAGCTGTGATTAAATTCGCGGTAAATTTCAATATGCGATAAGATAAAATTATATATTTAGCCGGCCGTTGTTTTCGCAGCGATTGCTGTTGAAGTGAAATAAGTCTTTGAAAATATTTTTTATTGCGTGATCCCGATGGTATTTTTTTGAAACTCGACGTAATCTATACGAAATTGTAATCTTTATACGTTAATATTACGCCAATAAATTTCCCCTCACGTCGAACCTGCGAGAACACTAGAACCGATCGACGTATTTCAAGAAGGACAATAGTATAGTCATACGCACACGAGCTTACTTTACTCTCATACGAATCGTATTCTAGTCGTGCGTCGACATTGTACTATGCACTACGTCCTTTATTGACGGATCTATGTGTAATGAAATAGGACGTATACATCCGACGGATTTAATGGTATCCTGCTCTTTTGATAGAATAATTTGCGTAATTCTCTTCCTACTGCCTGTCAGCGGCTTTAGAGGGAGGAAACCGGTTTGAATAGCGGTATTAGGTTCGAGCGGACTACGGTATATTAACAGGTCTCAACTCGACGAGACTCGACCGGTATCCGCCCGCCCGCTTCACCGGTACTATATATATCTTTCTCTGTGCAATATCTCTGTTTATATGTATCTGTATAAAGAGTAATTTAGGTAGACGTTTATTCCCGATGGATTGGTATCATCTGACCTGTAAAATAGCACGAATTACGTAAATGCATTTCTGAATCGGTTTCACATCTCTGTTTCTAAAATTAACGTGTATTTAATCTGTTACTATCTAACGATGATTGTTTCACAACCAACCTTTTCATAAAATAACTGAGGTTTTTGTTTTTGTAACATAGATGTATGAATGTACGTTCGCAGTAATATTAATCTGTACACCGCAAATTCTCAACTCGTTAAAAGTTATGACTTTAGTAAATTAATGTACTTCAGTTTTAATATTAGTATTAAAAAAATACATTCGTTATAACCGTCATTACTTCTAAAGTATAAATAATTTTGAAAAATATATTGTCGCGTATTCACGGCTCGACCAGAATATTGAGAAACTAAGAAACTAAAAATCTGTTATAAATACAGTTTACTAGTTTAAAAACATAAAGATAAATAATAATAATAATAATGACAACAAAGAAACAACAATAATAATAGTGAATTTTTTTTTTGGTCTTCATTCATTTGACTGGTTTGATGCAGTTCGCCAAGATTCCCTAACTAGAGCGAGTCGATTCATTTCGGTATACCTCCTACATCCTACATCCCTAACAATTTGTTTTACATATTCCAAACGTTGTCGGCCTGCACAATTTGTCCCATCTACCTGTCCCTTCAATATCAAAGGGACTATACTAGATGTCTTAATACGTGGCCTATAAGTCTGTCTCTTCTTTGAACACGAGCCATTGCGCGTGCTGTCCAGTGTTCGATGCGGGTTTGGTGGTCGTGAACACACCTTATCATCTGTGGCGACTTACCAGGCGTCCCTGGATGCTCCGGAGGGTGAAGCGGAAGTCGGTGTTCGGGCGGATGAGAAACCATTCCCTGGCGTACGGGCTGTGGATCCCGTAGATATAGACAGAGTGATTTCTCGAATGATACTGAGAAAGGCACCGGGGATTGACCAACTTGACTCGAATATTTTCCATCATTTGCTGCCTGTCATAAGAGAGCCGCTTGGCAAACTTTTCTCGGGGTGTCTGAACTGGGGTTGCTTTCCGACTTATTGGAAGGTGGCTTGGGTGAGGATGCTCTGAAAATCAGGAAAGGATCCGAGTGAGGTCAGCTGTTATCGATCCATCAGCCTCTTGCCGGTAATCGGCAAGTTGCTTGAAAGGCTGGTTGTGGAACGGCTCCGGGAAAGCATCTATATGAACTCATTTCTAACTCGAGGCCAGTATGGTTTCATGAAAGGGGTTGGCATCGAGGATTGCATCTTAAATGCTCTTGCCGAGGAAGGTGGAAAGCGCCGACTGTAAATATGTTTTGGCAATCTTTGTTGACATAGAGACAGCATTTCCTTCCTTGTGAGTTCTGTCCTCTATGAGTTGGAACGCCGCAATGTTCCCGTAGCCCTGCAGGCCATAGTACGTGATTACTTGTCGGATCGCACGGCTGTTTAAGGATGCGAACCTAGTTGTGGAAAAATCCCTTCACCAGGAGAATCCCGCAGAGTTCCGATCTCGGTCGCTTGCTGTGAAACTTGGTACTCGACGGATTTTTGGAAATGACATTCTCGGAAGGGGTCAGGACCCAGGCTATCGCCGATGACTGTTTCCTGTTAGTTCGTGGCGATTCACGATCGCAGATAGAAGACCAAGCGCAGGACGCAATCTCAACCGCAGAGGGCTGGATGGACATTGAAGATATAAGGATTTCTGCACGCAAGACGAAGTTTTAATCTTCTCATGGGTGGAGACAAATCATTATACAGTCGTAACCCCCGTATTAAGTATAAAGGCTGTGTAATCAGTCGAGTTCAAGTTCATAAGCACCTATAAATGCTAAATATGTCGGTTTGATTTTCTTTAATCTTCCTTCTACTATTAATCTGAGCACTAAAATTGCTTCCCTTTATTCTATACTTTTCCTGAAACAAAATCGCTCTTCTCCTAACACTTCTTCCACTCTTCTCTCAGTTCTTCTGTACAGAATTTTAGTTAAGATTTTTGATGCACGACTAGTTAAGCTAATTGTTCTGTATTCTTCAACTTTATCTGCTCCTGCTTTCTTTGGTATCATGACTATAACACTCTTTTTGAAGTCTGATCGAACTTCTCCTTTTTCGTAAATATTACACAGCAGTTTGTATAATCTATCTTCCGCTTCCTCACTTGCACTGCGCAGTAATTCTGCAGGTATTCCGTCTATTCCAGGAGTCTTTCTGCCATTCAAATCTTTTAATGCTCTCTTAAATTCAAATCTCAGTATTGTTTCTCCCCTTTCATCCTCTTCCTTCCTCGTCTTCCTCTATAACACCATTTTTTAATTCATTTCCTCCGTATAACTCTTCAATATATTCAAGCCTATCGACCTTTTCTTTCGTATTATAAATCAGTGTACCAGTTTTATTAACACATTATTAGATTTTAATTTATGTACCGCGAAATTTTCCTTAACTTTCCTGTATGCTCCGTCTATTTTACCAATGATCGATCATTTCTCTTTCAACTTCTGAACACATTTTTTAATCAAACCTTCTTTCGCTAATTTGCACTTCCTGTTTATAGTATTTCTTAATTGTCGATAGTTCCTTTTACTTTCTTCATCACTAGCATTCTTACTCTCTCTATGTTCATCCATCAGCTGAGATATATCCTCTGATATCAAGGTTTTTTCCAGTTCTCTTTGATTTATATCCCCTGGCCTGCAGAACCAGTACCTGCCTCATTCGTTAACTGTTGAAGCGTAATAATTTCTTTAACCTCGTACTTACGTTTTCCCATAAATTCCTATTCCGGTCCGGTAACCTTTTCACCGAACAGCTGTTGGAGGCGACATTGTCTGTACTAAAAAGAATCGATTGTTCTGAATATACCTGTTAGCCGAGAAAAGGGATCCCTTTTAGTTCCTTTTTGGATTTCTTCCATTGTTATTTTCTCATACTTTTTTCTTAAGCGGAAGGAATCCTTTACCCTGGTCCTGTTCAGTATAGAGTTCATTTAACTCATAAAATATAAGTAAACACTTTTGATAAATTTAAAATAATTACGTTCTCAGTTCGTTAAGTAAAAATAACGTGAAAGTTATCGATGCCAAAATCATTACCGATTATTATCTTTGAAACGACATTCTTAACGAGCCTAAAATTATTTTTCAACGGATTTCGCAAAATAAAACATCTCTTTCTGTTGCAATTAATCATGTTAATTGTAGTCTAGAATATCTTTATAACTAAACGATTACATAAAACTTTGCTATATCGATTTTGTATTTAACTCGGTTCTAGAGCGTTAAACATTTGCCAGAATGAGATTCTGTACAGGCGAGCATAATTCTGTTAACGATCTGTATCGGTCGCACTTTTAGAGTAGAAGAAGTGCTTTAATAGACGTCCAAGATGAATAATTAGTGATACATGTCAACAAATATTACGGGATCATAAATGTGCAGTTCAGTAATAAAATTCTAAAAAATAAAATAATAAATACCAAAGTTAAAAACAGAATTTTACACTTTTTTTTTATTAATTGTAATCCGAAGATTTTAATATGAAATGTACTACAGCGATACGCCAAGTAAAATCATTGTAAAACACTCTGAACTTTAATTTTTGCGTTTTGCGTCACCACGCACTGGCCACATTATAAATTATCCCTAATGTAATTAATAAATAAATATAGAATTCTTTTTAATATCTAAAATTATATTATATTAATACACAGATTTAAAAATACTAGAATCTGATCGATATATATAATGTCAGGAATAAGTAGGCGTGCTTCTCCGCGGGTTAAAAAAATAAAGGACCACTGCCCAAGCACGAATAAATGTGTAGCGACTTAACGAAACCGGCTATAGGGGAACAAAAACTCGAACGATAATACCGCTTTTGAAACGTTCCAAAATTTTATTTTACATATTATAAGATCGTTAAGAATATCACAATATCAGCGTACTTATATCTACGTATTAATCCGTAGATCAAACATTACGTAACTATAATAAGTCCTAAGCAGCTCCCACAGTAATGCACAAAGCCTTTTATCAAGAATATTAAAAATATATTTACTTTTTAGTTCTATTTCTTTATTAAAATCAGAAGTTGAATTTCTAGAACTCTTGTAAATAAATAGAATAATTAAATATATATTTCCGTTTCAGAAACGTTTTGATTTCAATTTTCGTTCAAAAGAAGAATAGTATATAATAATAGCGTACAAAACATATATTGAAAATTATGATAAAACGTACGTAATAAAAATTAATATTACACCGAGATATAATTGAATTTATTAACCGTTATCTAGTCTGAATATAACTGAATATTTTAATTAACCTATGTGTTGTCCTGTTAATTATTATTGTTTTAGTTTATTTGGAAGTTTAATTATAAATTGATTAATAAATAAGCATACAAACGGTTAAACAAACAAATATGTATGTGCCTGTTACTGCGATACTAATTAACGTCGTTCTTCTGTGTTACAGCGTTCACGAGTTTAATATCCAACTTTCCTATAAGCATTCGATCCAGCTTTTCATCGCTTCCCGTATATATATATATATATATATATATATATATATATATATACGTAGTTTCTATATGTAGTTTTTAAACATGTTACGTAGATTTGATTGTTGTATTATTTGCTTTCACCACATCAAACGGTTTCAGCAGTTTTCCGTCCTTTCATTACATAACAAATCCTTTTCCGCCCCTTTCCAATCCCTATTTTGAATGTTTATATATTTATTAGCGATACCCATTTGTTTGTACTAAATAACTCCCGATAAATTATTTACACATTAATTACTATTGTTGTATGCGAAAATAAACGCTTTGCATAGATGATAGAATAGGATAAGACGAGATTAAAATACTGTAATCCGACTGCCGTTCACCAGTCTCTTAAAAGCGTATTTGTACCTCTGTATATGTTTTGAGATAAGTGTCACAAACGTTTAAGTTATGTAATGCACAGTCGTTCGTAACTCGACAAAAGAAGCCGTCGAACGAAAAAAAAACACGTCGTAAAGCGAAAATTCTATTTGCTAGAAAAACTTACGTTTATTTTTCCACTTGTCGAATCGATAGTTCACATTTTCCTCGACGATCGGTCGGTTTTCACATTTTGTCGATTAAGAATAACGGCTGTTTTTTATCGATCTGAGACCTGACTTGTCCTTCGGTTGATCGTACGCGGTGAACTGCATAGTAATAATATCCCTCTATCATTGAGGAAAGAAGAGAAAATCGCAGGGCGCAAAATCCTATCGATATCAGTGTTGAATAGGTTGAAACTGCAACTTCACAAGAAACTCGGCGGTTACAAGCGATGCTCGGGTCCGAACATTATCGTTTTGGAGAATTATCGGCTCTGCGGATCGTCGAGTACGACACGCAACGCACGTCTGCCAAGATTTTTTAACATTTCTATGTATAACACAGAATTTACAGTTCATCCGGCTTTTAGAAGTCGCTCGCGTAAACGCGTTTGTAATTCTAGAAAGCTCGACACAACCGTAATTTGATGAAATTACAAATAACGAGTCGACCCTACCCACAAGCATCAAGTTTAAACTCGATTACCGCTGCGACTCGCTGCATAACCGCGTATCAAAAATACACCGATACGAAGTCAAAGTAAACCGTAAACGAGTTACGTTGTTTGTAGTCGACCTTAAATCGAGCGTAACTCAAGAACGAGTGAACCGATCTTCAACAAATTCTCATAAGCACACTTCAAATACTTTATTACAATCTAAATTTCAATGAAATTAATGTAGTATTTTTGGAAATTTTTAATTCACAAAGTTTAGATATAAATTAAAATTTAAGTGATGGGTATTTTCGTACTCCTCATACCTCAAAACGTAGAGAATATTCAATTTCAGCCCTCTATACCATCGTGCAACCGAAAGTAATACCGTACTTTTCTTCTAAAAGTCGGTAAAGAAAAAAAATAAATAAACGATCTGAATGTATGAACGTTAAGAAACGACTTTCTGAGTGCATCAATGGTCGATAAAAAAGAAGAAAAATGAAAAATGGTAATCGACAAACCGTTACTCGACGATTAGGTATCCCCTCTACTTTACATAAGTAAGCACGTGTCGGTAACGCGGTGCGTTTTGAACAGACAGGACGAAATAGATTTCATAACTCCGTTTCGATATTTCAGATAAAATTCAAACAATTTAAACATCTATTTAAATAAATAGCCTTTAACGGATAATATACCTTAACCCACCGGGTCGGTTAAGCGGTTAAACTCGTCATCGCAAATCAGCTGATTTCAAAGTCAAGAGTTCTAAGGTTCAAATCCTAGTAAATGCAGACTTTTATACGGATTTGAATTCTAGATCGTAGGTACCGGTGTTCTTTAGCGGTCGGGTTTCAATTAACCACACCTAAAGAATGGTGACCTGAGACTGCACAAGAATACACTACTTCATTTACATTCATACATATCAGTCTCACTCATCCTCTGAAGTAATACCTTACGATGGTTTCAGAGATTAAAGAGAAAAATAGAGAGTCTGTAGCAGTTAAAGTAAAACGTAAAGGAAAGCCGAACGCTAATAAAAGCTATCTCACAAAGTAATGAAATTCTCAGTTTATAAAATATTTATAAGTTACGCGTACTACGACCGAAAAAAACCAACGTGATTCGAAATCGAAACATTAAATGCAATTCAAACCCACAAACGGTCTGCGTTCGTGATAAAGTGTAATCGCTTAAAAAAAAGGTTTGTTTCCAATATAACGCTTTAAAAATAGCCCGATAAAATTGTTTTAAATGAAATTATTACACATCGTTTAAATTTTGTTTCTCGTAAATACTTTGTTTATTACACATAACAGAAATTTCTATAGAATTTTTCAACCGACACCTAATATCGATAAGTATAAAATTTAATTCATACGCGTATTAAAAATTAAAATATTTATTATTAACTTAAACATTTTATTATCTTCATCAAATTACTTTTTTTAATCGGGAGATTAGGGGGATCCGATATTTCATTGAACACGTCTTCCCAAATCAGCTGATTTGGAAGTCGAGAGTTCCAGCGTTCAAGTCCTAGTAAAGCCAGTTATTTTTACACGGATTTGAATACTAGATCGTGGATACCGGTGTTCTTTGGCGGTTGGATTTCAATTAACCACACATCTCAGGAACGGCCGAACTGAGAATGTACAAGACTACACTTCATTCACACTCATACATATCATCCTCATTCATCCTCTGAAGTATTATCTAAACGGTAGTTACCGGAGGCTAAACAGGAAAAAGAAAGACTTTCGATGTTTAGCACCGATAATTATGATTTTGGTTTAAAGTAATTTCATTTTATATAGGAAAATTCTTCAACTACCTAATATGAAAATCAAAATTTTTTTGAGAGCACTAGAAAAATCTCCCTTAAAACATTCAAAAGTCATAAGCGACTAAGATATTTAAAATTTCAAAAATTCGGTTAAGAGAAGAAAAAACATAAAATTTATAATTACATAAAAAAATAAATAAAATAAAAGGAGACGGTAATTATAATAGTAAACATGTTAGTTTCTTTAAAAGTTTTTATCCGAAAGAAAACTTTCAAGTAAAAAAAAATAATAATAACAGGTACAGGCCTGTTGTTCTTGGATGTAAGCTAGAAGATAAAGAAGAAGAAGAAGAAGCAATAAACGTAGGATGAAAAGCAAAGTAAAAAGTTCATAAGAATGGAACGAGTAAGAAAAAAGTATGGACTGTGATACCGCAACGAAAAACTTCAATTTTTTTAGTTAAACCAAAAAATAAAATTAGACTGTAGGATAAAACTAAGTTCTACATCGCGCTGCTAATCCGAGACCATCGACATAGTAAAAGTTGCTCGCTCTTTAACCGATGACTAAAGTCGGTGGATGGATTTAACGACGGGTGATGGCGGGAGAGGTAAGAGAAACGTAAAGAGATAAAGACGGCGAAAGAATGAAAAAAGAGAGGCAGTATCGCTCGTATCAAGGAATACCTTCGGTCTTTTCTTCGCTACCTCGTACACTCCTAAACTCTCTTCTCTTAATACTTAACTTAAACTTCCTACTTAAGTACAGTCAGAAAGCGGAGGTCAGGAGACAAGAGATTAACAAAACAAAGAATAGCATACGAAATGTAAGAAAACGAAGGATTAGGCGACAACAAACATTTTACTTTATTTATGAAAAAAAAAAAAACATTAAATAATTTCATAAAACCTTTATGTTTTAAAAGTACGTCCGCATTACAAAATGTTGCCTATATATTTGCAAATTACGCAAAAAAAAGTTATTTTCTTCATAGAATGTCTGAACTAAAACGAATAGAATTATTTCAAATATTACCGGATTTTCAATCATTACGCAAAAACGGCTTGTCTTTTTAAGTCTGTTCACTCCTAAAAAATATATTTTTGAAAACTCCGATCTCCTTTTGCGGGGAACGTTCCTTGCTACTTGTTCGCCGAGCGTACATTTAACTTAGAAAACGATTTTAATCGGTAAAATATAAAAATGAATGTAAAATTTCAAACCGAGCAAGATGATTTATATTAAAAGAATTTTCAAGGCGGATTAAATTAACGTAATTAAAATTTGAAATCCTCTGTTACCGGAAAAATATTTCCTAAGTTTGACCGAAAGTTTCCTACGTCAGACGGATGACAGCTTATTCGGTAGGAGTCAGATATATCGGCGAAAACGCTAAAGGATTTTCGTAACGTTTTTAACCTCTACAGGATTATAAACGAAAATTGTTATACGCCGGTAATAACTTTTAGTAAACCGTATTTTTAAGAAATTCGTAAAATCGTCTAACAAATAAACGGAAACCCTATTAACACATAAATTAAAGAATTTATGTAAATATTTACCGGTCTTAATACCCGATTACTGAGATTTAATTTTCACTTTAATCAGAGAACACGGTTTATTCGACATTAAAGGACGCGGTACAGATTCAAACGGTTTAAGAATCGACATGAAACAGCTTCTAAATAGAAAAGAGAAATGTAAAATAAATATATTCGTACGTGTTTTCTTTAATTACAGTGTGGCAATGCACAACGATAAGACAGTTTATTTCGGTATATATTTTTTTACGATCTAGTCAACGTAAAAATTACGTGGGAATATGAAATGAAAATAGCGTAATAAAAAATACCAAGCCTGCCGGAATTAGAAGCCGTCATCTTCGGGTTGAAAAGCTTACGCTACTACTCTGCCGCGTAAATCGTCAGGTATCTCCTGACGATTTTTCCTGACTTTTTTTAAAGAGAATAAAAAATGCGGTACTGTAATATATAAAATTAACTTATTTACCGGTTAATAAATTGGTATTAGTAAATGTTAGTACTTTCCTGAAAAAAAAAAAAAAATTTTATTAGATAAAAGAGAACAACTACAATGATATTTTATTACTCTTCATCTTACAATATACAGCTTTCCTTACAGAAAAAAAAAAAAAATTAATTTTGCTTTAAAATGTTTAAATGAAACCAGTACTTTCATCTGAAAATTTGAAATATTTTCTTTGTTTTCTCCCTATCGCTGATTGTGTGTAAATTACAAAAACAATATGATAATACGATTATAATTGAAAGGGTCATCTTTTCTAGTCTCAAGACGATTACTGCCAAGACAGCTAACGCGAATCTTAACGCGAGGACCAGGAATAAAAATCCAATAAAAATAATAACCCTATTTTTAACAGTATTCCAAATGATGAATTACGATAATGCAAATCGGTCATTTAAACTATTTCTTATATATATACGTAAAAAAATCGACGTATTTTTTATTCCAAAAATACAAATGAATTATTATGTAATAAACAATAATACATTATAGAATTAGAAGAAAGGCGAGCGAGGCAGACGATTTAAAAAAGAAAGAAATATCAAAAGTAACGTAAAAAAATTAAACGAGGGAAAAGTTTAGTAAGGTTGTCAGATTTATAGAATGTCTCATCATAATAATAATAATTTTAAACGAAATAAAAGAAAAATTTTAACAAACGTTCATTTATGTAACCGTCATTCGTACCGCGTCAAGTTAATACTGACAAAAAGATGAATAACAGCTGATAACAGTTTGCATTATATAAATAGAAAGTTAAGATTTACTACGGTTGAAACGTCTTTTTTTTTACAAAAATAAGGTACAAATATAATAAAATATCACGGAAAATTTTTAATGCGGTTTTATAGAAAATATTTGACGTAAACAGAGATATTGCTGTTTTAATGTAATATTTTTTAACTTTAACTTAATTACTTTTAATACAATCTTAAATATTAGTATACGATCATCACTGCATCGATCGGAAAACGGTTACCAATTTCTGAGATAATCGTCACTATTTTTAGTCGAGATGACAATTTAAAGAGACTGTTTATCCTCTCTTCGACCGCGTAAAAGTTTCCAGAAAAACGTCTTTTGCCAAATCATAGATGAATTTTTTTGCCGTTTCGATCGACAAATTTATAAGTACGTGCCGAATTAGTTTTCATTAACGACAACTGAATTGTAAATTATTTTGTAATAGTAATTTCTTCATACGTTTACCTTAAATCACGATTTACTTTTGACCGTCCAGGCAAATGCTGAGGCAGTTTCTTTTTTAATTCGTGTGTAGCTATCTACTAATTCCTGACGTAATCTATGTAATAATGTATTATTATTATTATTACGTACCGATTAAAATAACAGATTTATTTATTCACAAATCAATATATTGTCAGAGTTAAAAAATATGAAATTTATTAAATAAATATTAAAAAAATAGTCGTAAAACTTATTTTATTTAATAGTAATTGAAAAAACAATCGCATTTCGCTGTATTTGGCCCTCTACACCCGATTAAAAAAAATGTTCTGTTACAGTATCGATAAAGATTTTTCGCTTAAGTTCAATATACCTTTTTCCTGATAATTTTAACCGTCTAACGCTTCAATAGTGTAATTCAAGAAACAGTATTCGGGACCGCTTTACGTTTGACGATTTTTAATGTCAAATTACTAATATTTTTATAATTTTCTTAAGAATAAGTGTAACATTCGTTAATTACTTTTTATTTTTACCGAACTTTCGAAGAAAAGTACGGTATTACTTTCGGTCGCGTGGTCGGAGAAGTGAATGAAAATGAATTTTCTCTACGTTTGATACTTTTTTTATCGAAGCGCTATTTTTTACGTCTATTTTTAATGGATCAAAGACTAAAAAATAAAATAACGAAATGCCGGTCTTCTTGCACAGAACTGCGCAAGAATTTCTTTATTTTGGATCTCCATTTTCAATACATTGTACACCCTTAATGATAGAGTGAAGTCGGATGTTAAATGTTTTTTATTACACATTAAAACGAACAAAATAAAATATTATTAAAAGGAAAAAACATTTAGTTAGAATTAATTTCTAGCGCTAATAAATAACAAATATATACTATAGACCGTTCGTTCTCAAAGTTGGTGAAAACGCCTTCTTGTGGGAGCTGGAGGCCTTAGGAGAGAGTGGTAGAAGGCCCCAGAAAAATGGGGGCGTTCAAGCGGTCTAAGAAGGCGATGGATGACTGATTAAAAAAAAAAAACGCAAAAATAATGTTTTCCTGGTATTTCAGACTAGATTAAATACCTATTACACTAGTACAAGAAATTAAAGGGACCTCTGTATTTATGATAGCAAATGATAGTATTCAAAATATTTTAACTTTGGATTAGAGACGAATGAAAAAAAATGAAAGCTTGAATACTCTACTTTTTGACAGTATACTTCAGATTTTAAAAATCATCAAATTACAAAGAAGAAAAGTTTAAAAAATTGAAATTTTATCTTCGTGTTTGATCGAGCGCACGGGGGAAACGATTTTTTCCCAGAAAACTGCACTAGAATCGTTTGAAAGCTTTAGACTTTAGCTTTAATTTTTTTTTTTGTAAGTCTACGATTTTTCTGAATCGAAATATTACACTTTAAAGAGAAAAGGCCACTTTTGTCTTTATTGCTTCATATCTCCCGATCCAAGCAAGGTATCGATACAAATAAATATGAAAATTAAAGGATGCCGATCTACCTTTAATGAAAAATTGTGAGGTCTTTAACGCAGCGTTCGGTTTTTGGCTTTTGTTCATTTTACGCCGAGGTATTGAAATCTCTAAAGATTGTAACTGCAACACGTTTCACCCGGTCTCAGCTTAACCCAACATCACGCAAGTCTCAATTATTAAAGATTTCAATACCTCGGCACTAAACGAACAAAATCCAAAAACCGCAACGCTACATTAAAGACCTCATAATTTGTCATTAAAGCTAATCAAAATCCTTTAATTTCCATATTTATTTACATCGATACGTTACTCAGATCGAGAGATAAACGGCATTAAAGAAAATCTGTAAAGCGGAATACTTCGGTTCAGAAAAATCTTAGACACGCAAAAAAAGAAATTAAAGTTAAAGTCTAAAGCTTTCAAACGATTTTAGTGCAGTTTTCTGGGAAAAAATCGTTTCCCCCTTGCGCTCGATCAAACACGAAGATAAAATTTCAATTATTTAAAACTTTTCTTCTCGCTGATTTTTTTTTATCTGATGATTTTTGAAATCTGAAATACACCGTCAAAAATTAGAGTATTCAAGCTTTTTTTTGTCATAGTATATGGGTGTCCCTTTATATTTTTTTACCAGTTCTGTACCGATAGTAAGAAATAAAAAATAAAACCGATGCGAACCGTATTCTTTGTTATACAGCCGCTTTGTTAACGCAGGTTCGAGACTCTCTTTGTTCTGTGTAGCAGTAGCAGTCACCGAATGTGTCATTTTGATGTATTATTATTCAATTACGAACGAAGAAATGAAAAAAAAGCGAAAGGAAATACGAATAACAACACAAAATTAGAAAAAAACTAAACAAACTTTTTTTTTAATTTTTGAATAGTGTAGCATTTTTCAAACGCGTATTAATTTGATAGAAATATATCAATACTTACGTCAATTTTTATATGACTTCAGGCCTGTACGTGTTCGGCGCCTGTTCTAACATGCCCGGTACGAATTCTGTCACATGCGGTAAACGAGTAATTGCATGTTTAATCCTTTCGGTGCGTGCTGTATTTAAAACCTATATAAAGGCAGTAATCGTTTCTTTTATTTTCATTAGCAATTTCACGCGCAATCAGTAGCAGGTCTATTTAAAGTCAATCTTTTACTCGCGCATTTGTGAAGTCAAAACCACGTCGGAAGTAAAAACGAAGAAACGGCAGTACAGTACGGAATATATTAATACGGATTTATCGAAAATCTCACTAATCCATCACCGCCGATGCGCCTTATTTGTCAAACCTTTTTTTTTTCAAATGAAGCGATGAAGCCTTCCGGGCTACAAAGATCGTCTTAATAAAACGCACTCAAGAAAGATAAAGATCCGGCCTACTTTCAACATCTGGAAAAGAAGTACGTAGCTCGGCCAACTACGTAAAACTTTTTTCAGGGTTTCCAACTTCATACGATATCTCATTGTTAATCGCTAAAACAGGCAAACCGCACACTATCGGGGAACATTTAATTTTACAGGCGATAAAAGAAGTAATAACACTGTGCAAAGACGAATGAGATATTGTAAAAAATATTCGATAAAAACATCGAAGAATCGTTACGCAATCGTCTGATGACTTGCCGATTTTCAATTCGGTCGGACGAGTCCACTTTACCGACTAGTGAAGCATCGGTGTCGTCATGCGTGAGGTTTATCAAAGATGAGAAAATATGTTAATAATTATTATTTGCTAGAAATTTAGAGACAGATGCGAAGAGAGAAACCACATACGATCCGCTGAAAATGTTTTGTGTCGAAAAGCAAATTCTTTTGAAGAATATTATGTCAGTCGCTACTGATGGCGCTCCGGCTATGACAGGGCGTCAAAAAGGCTTCATATCGTAATTAAAAAATAAAGTTCCAAACGCGCTTGATGTACACAATCGTTCAACGCCAACATCAGTTGCGAAACCTGACTGAACGCATCAATATGTTATCAGAACAGTTAATAAAATCAGAAGCGACTCATTATAACAGATAATTTAGTCGGCTTTGCGTTGCCAATCGTGGAGATTTCAACCGCTTGCTGCTTCACACAGAAGTGCGTCGGCTATCGAAAGATACTTGTCTGACTAGACTTTATAATTTCTTTGACTCTGTGGGTTGCTGGAAAACAAAGACACAGAGTTGCGCGACAACCTAATTCAAAGAATGATATTGCGTATTTGAAAGACCTATATAAATTCTTTAAAGATGTTAATCTCCAGCTTCGAGGCGACGACTTGAACTCGAAAACTCTAAAAGAAGAAAACATGTCGTCGCCGGTTTGGTAACCAAACTGCTATTACGCAAGAGAAATATTGGCGGACGTGAATTTAATAATTTACCTAACTTATAAGCAGTATCCTTCATCAACGACAACTTGCTTGTTTACTGCTAACAATTGGAGAGCCTCCACGGTTATTTCAAAGAACGATTCCAAGACATTTAGATATGGACATACCAGACTTGGTGTCGGATCCTTTTTCAATGTCGACAAAGCAGGATCATCCCGGCTAGAAAAAAACTTACAAAACCGCAACAAACGAAGATATAAAAATAAATATTAAGAATTTTGGCCGAAAAAGCCAATCCCGCAAACGTACCCCGGATTACGGTCGATTATTCCAACGATTTCTGATGGCATTCCCATCGACGTATTTGTCTGAATTTGTGGATTTAGCGCTGTAGGAACGTCGGTAACCAAAAAGATAAATCTGCTACATTTTATCGAACTCAGTCACTTATGGCTGTTTTTAGGTAAATTTGACGCTGATATTAACGAACACGTTAAAGAACCCTTCAGCCTTCACATTAATAAGTGTAATTTTTCAATCGAAAGCTTTTTTTTAATTATTGATTTGTTATATCGAATACGCTATCGCTATTATTGTTATATAACTATATTGATACGATCGTAATTTTTTGAAAGCAATTTTAATAATAATAGTTCAAAATACGATTAAATATGCGTTTTTAATTTCTCTCGTTTAACATGTACGTTTCAACTCAGAAATAGGATACGCCAGGTTTAAAACCGATAATTGCAATCGCTGTTTATAAGAACGCATCTTAAAACAGCAATTACAATTATCGTTATTTGTAACAGATGAAAAGTTTAAAAAAACTTTGGGGGGCTTGAAAATGTGGACGGTGGGCAAAAAATTTGAAAATCAATGCTCTAGACAGATCAACACTATTACTGAAAATCGAAACGGAAAATCCGATCGGCCTAAAAAATCGCCTTAAAATCCCAAGGAAAATCTACGGTCAAAGAAAAAACAAACGAAGGGAACAGATTAAAATCAAATAAGGAGATTTATGAAACCGAGAAGATTTGGAAACTGCGATCGGAAAAAGAAAATTAAAATTCCTAGAACGTACGATCCAAATGTGTTTAAGACTAAATAAACAATTTTCGAAAAATCTTAGATACTACAAAGTCAACAAGATAAACCGAATGAAAAAATAACTTCAAAACCTAATAATAAAGAATACGACCGTTTAAACAGAATCGAGCGAGAAATAATTTACAACGCCAAAGTTTTTACGGATGAAGGAAGAAAGAACACCAGAAGAAAACGAACAAAAGAAGCAAAAAAGAAATTATATTGGCGTAGTCGCCGGTAGGTTGCTTCAAAGAAAAGGAAAAAAATATCAATTATAAATTAAACAGAAATAGATTTAAACTAACATTAAAACATGTTGCGAATAAAAAAATTATAAAAGTTGTTTTTGAAAAAAAAAATAGAAAAAGATGATCCGACACCAATAATTTTTAAACCGCGCGATCGGAATAAAATTTTTATTTGCTACTAATTAATTATGTATCTTTTGACGATATTGGAGTCGCATATTTAAATAAACCTTTTCTATTATCGAGTCGTTTTTCCTAACTACAAAAACACACCGAATGGTAAAGGCAGAATATTTTCAATTACTGCATCGCTAATAATAAATATCGCAATAAAACAACATAGCCTTATTATATTCATAGGATGCATTTATAAATAGTAAATGACACACGGCCGCCCTATTCCGTATTAACAGCAAATAGTATACTGGGAAAACAGATACAGCGATGGTCGGCGCGATGAGGGAGGCTGAAAAGATAAGGGAGTGGGGGGCGAACTACCACTACTACGTCAGTATCATCAGCGATGTGACCGCATTTACTACTATATATCGGTGCATGAAATTGTAATCATTACAATTGTAATCCTCTCCGCTATCTGCTCCCGTCTTCACCGCTAACATTACGATGAAGGGAACGTACTACAATAATTTTCATCTAACACTTGAATTTGCAGTAGGAAAACAGAATTCTACCGACTGGAACGAAGTTAACTAGTTAACTTATCAAATATTTATTTAACGATATTACATCGTGAAACTCAGATAATGTAAACTAATTATCTTATACTTCTCCTTTACCGAACCCCCTGTTTAATTTCATATCGTGCGATTAGATTGTAGTACATCCAAATCGTTTACAGAGTAATAACTTTATTAGTAGATGCAAACTTATGCCGCTTCCGTCGAACAATATTGTTACAACGATTTCAATTTCGCGTTATATTATGTGTGACGAAAGCAAAAGCTTATAATATTTGAAAAACAAATTCTAAAAAAAATTAAATTAAAAAAAATTATTTTGCACCGAAAAGGAAAAAGTAATTTTGCCACTATACCTTCAAAAAGATTTTTGAAACCTATTTTTTGAAGTCTGCGTTAAGTTTTGAAACGAATTACGTAAAAGCACACGAGATACAGATTATGATCAAATATATTCGAGGCAAATAATTACGATTTATACCTTTATTCGATAAAAAAATCGAGTTAAGAATCCGACCGTAGGTTTTTGTAAACATTTCCTTAGAAACGAATTCCTAATAATTTATCGTCCGCGTGAGCCGATAGCAGAGTCGTTTGGAAGTTTCAAAACTTGTAATTCGTTAAAAATTTTGGCGTCGACTTCAAAAAATTAATATCAAAGATTGTTTCGACGGCGAATTGAAAAAAGATATTGCACGGAAAGGAAAAAGTAATCGCTTTTTCCTTTCCGTGCGATATCTTTTTTTCTTTTTCGGAGTCGGTTAAATTTTTATTCAAAAATGGTTTATTTCGTTCTATTTAATATTCGAAGATCGTCGAAACGAAAATTCGGGCAGGTATACGAAAGAGATAGCTCGTAAGAGCAGAACGCAATACGTCTAAATAATAATAACCGCTTAGATCGGAGTTTTTCGCTCGATACTTTTTTTTATCGGTCTAGTACCGTTCGATAATAATATGGAACTCCCCACGAATCGATTAAAAAAACGTTCGTTCGCATTAGCGGACAAAAACAACAACATACGTGTCGAAAAGGAGAACCTACTTCTTTTTGAAGTCCGTTAAAATTAATCGATTTTCTAATGAATTAACACGGCCAATATGGATTTCAGCTCTTCTAATAAAAAAAGGATTAGTGTAATTTTATCCGGGAAATAGGATAAAACGGGTCCCGCAACTGTAACTCCAGTAGTTTTTTAAATATCCGACGTAAAACACGGAATTCGGATAAAATTAATTAATTACATTAATTTTATGGCTTTACGCTCGTCTCCCGGTCTCTCTTACGGTTTTTTTTTTTTTGTCTTCAGTCATTTGACTGGTTTGATGCAGCTCTCCAAGATTCCCTATCTAGTGCTAGTCGTTTCATTTCAGTATACCCTCTACATCCTACATCCCTAACAATTTCAAACGTGGTCTGCCTACACAATTTTTTCCTTCTACCTGTCCTTCCAATATTATATTTCTTACTGAAGGCTCGTTTAGCTTTTGCTATTCGGCATTTTATATCGCTCCTGCTTCGTCCATCTTTAGTAATTCTACTTCCCAAATAACTAAATTCTTCTACCTCCATAATCTTTTCTCCTCCTATTTTCACATTCAGCGGTCCATCTTTGTTATTTCTACTACATTTCATTACTTTTGTTTTGTTCTTGTTTATTTTCACGCGATAGTTCTTGCGTAGGACTTCATCTATGCCGTTCATTGTTTCTTCTAAATCCTTTTTACTCTCGGCTAGAATTACTATATCATCAGCAAATCGTAGCATTTTTATCTTTATCACCTTGTACTGTTACTCCGAACCTAAATTGTTCTTTAACATCATTAACTGCTAGTTCCATGTAAAGATTGGTTGTAACGCTTGGAATAGAAAGAAGCGACAGTTATTCTGTGAAACTAAGCGTTAAACCGTGTTGACTTAAAATATATTACGGAATTCAATAACATTGTTCAACGATTGTATTTTCTTCTGTTACAGGATCGGCAGTGGCGATGATAGGCGCCAATTTAAGATTCGGTAGCGGATCGACAAGCAACACTACTAATTCAAGTAGAGTATTTCAATGTCATCCCGGCGGTGAAACGGAAGCAACGGTTATATTCATTTTAGGTTCGTTAGGCATGGCTGCCAACATCGCTCTTATGACGCTGATACTAACAAAGAAACAACTAAGAAGGTAAAGGATTTCAATTATAATTAAAGTATTACAATACCGTTAAACAAATTTAACCGGGCGCTATCTGATGTAAAAGCAGAGAGCGTCTTTAGTTTTTGCGTCGGTTTTAGGAGTAAAACAACCAAATTTTCATTTTCATTAGTCGAAACAAGGTTTGTTATACTAACATAACATATCGGATTTTTATATTCGTTTGTTATTGGGGCGCGCGCGCGCGCACACACTATAGAACAAGTTTCGACCGACATTTGCAATACTCTTTAAGTTGTTATTATACGAATAACAAGTACAAGTACAACCCGATAAAACAATAAAAATTATAGTTATACTACGAGTAAGTAGTATTTATTTATTTATTTCGACCGAGACTGTGCAAGACTACACTTTATTTACATTCATACATATCCTCTGAAGTAATACCTTACGGTGGTTTCGGAAGCTAAACAGACAATGAAAGAATTATTTATTTACGGTGTTATAATATACATTTATATATTATTATATTTATTTTGTTTAAAAATTTTACGTCTCAAATCGCGTCATAAAAATGATTAATACTAAGGATGATATTTTAAAAACATATCGATTAATTTGAAGAAAAAATAAACAAATTAAACACCGAGAATAAAATTACAAAAAACGACCCGGATAATATAGTACATTTTTATAATTGTAAGATGTTAATAATAAACTTTCAATAAGTTTTCTAAAAATAGTTAGAGAAACTTATCAAGATTTTGAGTTATTTCAATTTAATTTATACGAGAACAAAATTAACAAATTTTTCCTACAAGCATCAATATACTTTTTCATCTTAGATTATCTTGCGTCGTTTTGCATTAGGAAGGATTAGAATGTTCGGTTTCACCCGATGGAAATCTCAGGTTTAGTATTTGTAGAAGTACAAAATAGAAAAAATAGGATATTAATATTTTCACAAAGGACGCACTAACCAACACCAATCTCGATATTCTTAATACGATTCCGAGGGAAGACGAGCGAATACACGTAAAAAAAAAACCGCCGGGAAGACAGGTTGTAAAATAAGGAATACGAAGAACGTACGACGATAAAAGGGCAATCTACTTGCAGGGTTAACCTCTCTCTGAAACTATAAAACAATACCGTTCAAAGAAACACTGTAAACATCCTGCAAGGAAAGGGCAAACATTCTGTACGCAATCGCAATCGCATTAGGCTAGGTCAAGGTTCTTTGCAAAAAAAAAATATATATATATGTATTTTCTATTAAAAGCTCTCCTTAATTGCAGTACTGTTTCTGAACTCTTTTTAATTTTATCATTTTTATTTTACTTGCAAAACAAAATAACGTCTTGTGCCTTCTAACACGTTTATCCGTCCTTCATTAACACTTATCTGTCACTTTAGGCTTTTAAACAAAATGATGTTTAAAATTTTATCTCGATGATTTTTTTTATGTTTTATTTTAATCTCGTTCGCTTTAAAGTACGTTCAATTGTTAAATAAAAAATACTATTCGTAAAAATAATGTTCAGTAAAGTTCATAATAGTTGAATTCAAACCGTCAAACTTACAGCGCGCTATAATATGCAGTAAAAAAGAGCGCAGAAACATATACCGAAGAAATATTTTTATTTTTTAAGAAATAAAAGAATCTATTATTTTTTCTGATGATGATTTTCCCAATTTTCAAGTCAGTAAAAATTACAGCGATATCTCGATTACCTGTGAAAAGAAGATTTCAACTCGTATCTGAAAACGCTAACTAAAGTCTACGATCCTATCCTTTTTCAAAGCTCTCCCTAAAGCATAAAATAAAAAACGAACCCCGCAATCCCTCACTAATAATACGAGTAGTAACGTACTTCGGTCGGAACCGTATTTCATACAGACCGAGACGCTGAAACGAAATAAAATAAGATAAAAAATTCCTTCTGTCTAAGAAACGTATTGAAGTTTGCCCCGATAACGATTTCAAAAGTGAAAACGATAACGAATAAAAATGACCGCGGTTTGACGTAAAAAAAAAAAGCGAAGGTAAATATTTTAAGTACGTGCGTATTAAATTTTTAATAGGCATAGATACATTTAAGTACGAGTAATAGGATAAAATACATTTTAAAGCTTTTTAATACGTTTTAAATAACGCTTTATAAAGTAATCGTATTCTTCGACTCTTAATGAGACGGATATCGTAAAATATCGGATATCGGGTATCGCATTTATATATGCGTTCTAAATTTATGAAGAAAAATTTTATATAAAGATAAACAAATATTTCTGACCCGACTTCGACAACGTTTATTTAATTTAGCGTTTTATATTACACACCTTTCGATGTGTGAACCGACTCGCAGCACAAAAGAGAAATTAAATCCGTAGCGACCTCCGCCGTCTGTTTGGAAGAGAACAGTTCTACAAAAAGAACGTTAACGTGGAATGCAGTCCGAGCAATCTTCTACCTTTCTATTAAGTTATATAGTTATCTAAAAGTACGAATTAATCTGATATATAAAATACGCACAAATGTTAGGCGATAACCGTAATTATTGTAGGCGAACTGACATAAAAAAAAATTCGCTAAATAAAATGGCGTAGACGTTCTTATTAATAAAAATAAATAAATAAGCGTTATTAAAGACGGCGAATAGTGAAGTGATTTCATATTGCCTTTTTTTAACCCGCCTATTATGTTCGGCTTTATGAACTACAAATTTACTCCGGAAACGGTCGTACAATTAGCGATTCGCATTATATTTCTTTAAAAATAAATTTTATCTTTCGTGACGCAAACTAATAACTGAAAATAATTACGACATCGCAAAACAAAAATTTACTAAAATCCATAAAACCAAGCGAATTAATTTAGAAACGAAATTTACAGATTCGCGTACACGTAAATTATTAATTACTGTTCGATCTCGGTGACGAAGTGACTTTTTGTCGATTAACCTTATCGACCTTTAGTGCGGAAGATTCTAGCTTTGAATCTTAATCGAGCTTGATATTTTATACGCGATATAAAGTTCATTTATCTTCAAAATTTAATTTCTGCATCGGTAGTTATCGTTATATGGAAATTGCGAAGAAGCAGGGGGGCCGACGTACTTGGGATGCGGTTTCGAGCCGGGCCTGTAACGGAGCGGAACGGTGATCTCAATGCACAGGTTCTAAATTTCGAACAGTCGCCCGTCACCCGCCGGCGCAGTTGGCTTTACAGCTTCGAGAGGGAAGCACGGCAGCAAGAATGGCACGGCCACGACTAAGGGAAGGTCCTTCTACAGATTTATACAGCGTCTGGGGGGACGGTATGCCTCTCCTTCGTTTTTAAGGGCAACGGGAGCCCGACTGCTCTCCAACCGTGTAAATTTAAAACTATATTTGTTTCGGTTCGACTGGAAGAAAACTGCGACATTTTTCTTTTTCATTTTGGGACAAATGATAGTTTAATAAATAAACAATAATTCGATAAAAATTATAAAAGAAAAAAAATTAATATATCGTAAAAAGTATAATCCACAAAGAAAAAAATCAGCCGATCTAAAATACAGTCGCGTCTATACTGCCGGTATAAAATAAAATAATTCCTTCTGACAGTTCGCTCTTCAAACTAAGAAGATAATAATATTTGACGATCTCTGTAGGGGAAAGATAGCGATTCGGCCTTTCATCCAGAAATCTCGGGTTCGAATCCTAGTCAGGCATGGCGTTTTTCTTACGATACAATATTCCATTTCCTACGCACAACCTTCACGCTTATGCGGTGATACCATTAAAACAAAAAAATTAAATAAACAAAAAAAGGAAACTAAGGAGGGGCTTAATAAAAAAAAAAAAATCTAATAAGAAAATTAGTTTACAAAACGTAAGTAAAATAATATTGAAAAAACTAACAGGCTTAAAAAATAAGAATTTACAGCCAACAGAATACAAATAAGTATGATGATATAAGAAAATTGGATACGAATTAGTTTTAAAAAATAGGAGAAAAAGAGAAAAAAATAATAACATCCGAGGGGAAAAGTAGGAAAAAGAGAAATCGATTCAAACTGAAGCGAAAATAATGACATCAAGTAACAGTAAATTGCCATTTCAAGTAGAATTAATTACCTTACTATAAAATAGCACGTAACAAAAAAAAATGTGACGAAGAAGGATAGAAAATCTTTTACTACAATTTATACGCAGTGAATATACTGTAGGGTAAGCTACCGTATAGAAATAAAAAAAAAGAGTCGATGTCAGAGTTCTGATATTGTGGCTCGCTGAACACGATAATTAACGACTCCAAATCGACTTCGATAAGCTTAGACGTAATCGTGCGTCGTTACATCGAGTTAACTTCATATCTATTACACGATTAATTAAAGCCTAAAATTAAAATTTACCTTTTATCTTACCGAAAAGAAACTACGATTATACCCAAACGAATAAGATTACGTTTTAATTTAAAACTCCAATAACGATTAAGGAATATTTTTTTACAGCATTTGAACATTAAATTACCCGCTCAGAATTACTAAAAAATTTCACCCGTCGCTATATAAAGGAAATAACCAATTATATGGGTTACAATACGAGATGGAGAAATAAAAAAGCCTACGTGAAATGACACGATGGAAGTTCTTTATAATTCTTTAAGTAAACAGGTTTGATTACCTCGGTCATAATCGTGTATAAATATCGACGACCGAGCGTCGGAAATCGCAATGACACCGTAAAAAAAATGCAGAAGACCCAAAATAAACCCGTTAATATTAAATTAAAACTTACAGTTGTAAGATTTGGATCACGAATCGGGAAACATTGTCAAAGCCGAGAACGAAAACAGAAGGTGCGGTAATATCATGATAGAAGTTTCAAAAAAAAAAAAGACAGAAAGAAAGCAATACGGATAAGATGTAGGAAGTAATTCCAAGAACGGTTAATAGGAAATGAAAACCGGCGGAAAGGGAAAGGAGAGAAGGCGAAAAACGATAGCAGATCGGTGACGGCGGTAAGGAAGAGAGCGCCCAATAATAAACTTTGACAAAGAAATGAAGAGAATTTTAACGGCGGAACTTGGCAAAGAGCGGGAAAGGATAGCAAAGTTCGAAAAAGAATGATCGAGGTTTTTTTGTGTAGTTTTCACTAAGAGAAGCTGTTTTTTGAACAGTTATGCGACTCAAATTCCAGCTACGGTTTACTTTGTATTTTATTTACAAAAAAAGTAAAGATTTATTATTAATTTGTCAGATAATAATACAAGCCGAAAAGAATTATGAAAACAACTAAATAAATGTACCGAATAATATACGCAGAAAGTTTACATTTTTATTAAGATTCATTTAAATTATTGGAAGTATATGTAATATTTGTTCTTCGGTTCATATATTAGCGAAATGAAACTTACCGTCCGACAATAATGACGAATGAGATGAACGTTAATATTTTTAATAAAAGTGGTTAATAACTTGATATCGAACCAAAAAAATAAATCAAAACGATCAAGTTTTAGAACAAAATAAAATAAATATCGATGGAGTAAGAAATATTCAGCTTTTAAACAAAAATTTTTAATATAAAAGTAAACGGTTATCGGTCGTGAAGTTCAAATTCTGTAATTCAAAAGATTCAATGATATACGCGGTCAATTAGTCTCACAATTTTTACGGCTTTGTTTATAACGGGTCAAAAAAACAAGATATTAAATATTTGTTAAAAAATTAATCCTCATTAATTTTACAAATAAAAACGTTTCAGTACCGGGTTTTTTACGATCAAAATAAACGGAAAACAAAACAAAATTAAAATTTATTTCGGTTACAGAAAACCTTTTTGTTTTTATAACGTCTTTTAACGTTACGACTTACGAAGAACGAAGGAGGGTGAACATTCTCTTAAACGATAAAAAAATCATAAAAAATTTCAAAAGAATAATGAAAGATTTGAAAAGGACGCAACAAAATCTTACACAATAACTTAGTATTAAATCTACGATAGGGGTTTCTACGCTAAGTTTAACAAATCTGTAGAAGGAAATCTTTGTAAAACATCGGTCATAATTTTGCGCGAGAAGTACTCTTTCAGCCACAAAAAAAAATGACTACTTATCTAAATAGAAATTGAAATCACGCAAAATATTAATAGACCATAAAAACTATATAAATTTAAAAAATCTACGAGGTAGATTTAATTACATATAGTAGCCGATCAAAACAATCGCGTCGAAGATTTTACAGCAGAACAAACATTTAAATGTATCGGCACACAACGAACTCGTTTAAAAAAAATAAACGAGTACAGTAATAATAAGCATACCGTTCCGAATTTATCAGGGAAAGCGAGGATAAAACTGTCTTCCGTCGTCTTCTTCGACGATGTTATTACGGCATATACAGCAGGTGACGTTCAACCCCAGAAGTGGCTTTCGTACCGTTTACAATTTACCTCGAGGATTAGCTATACGGTAAACATCGATACTCGCAGAGAAAACGATCTAACGCTCGACACGAATTGGAGTCGTAAGATGCAATAGGACAGTCCGTAAACGGAACAAATTACTACACCCTTTTTTTAGGAAAACAGAGCATCGTTTGTACATATTACAGGGGGATAATGCAAGCGTAAACCAACGACCAGAAAGAGACAAATCTTGCATATAAAAAAAAAAGAAAGCAAAACTTAGATTAAATTCCATCGCTATAAAGTTATTACCTTAAAACAAAGATACATTATTTTTGATTTATAAAAATATAAATACATAATAAAAAAACAAAAACTGAAGAACATGTAAAAGAAAGATAAAAAAATATTAACACAACCCCATGATCACGTTCCCTCTCGAGGTTAAAGTAGTTACCGCAGATAAAGAGATTCAATACAATAAAAAAGAAATAGGGAAATAATACGCAGAAATAGAATCAATACCGCAGATACGGCACGATAAGTGAAATGAATACGAGATGGAAAAAGTCCAAATTAAGAAAAGGAAAAAGCGTTCGCCATCGAGGTGGCACGAGCTGCGCTGGGATGTGAATGGCGTTCAAACTATGAGATTAGAAATCTTACGAAAGTTAACGAAGATAAAATTTTTGGTTCTGCTCCACCGCTACTCGACAAGCAAAAATATTAACGAAAGGAAGGGAACGAACGAACGACTTATCCGGCTGCATCTCTCACGCTTCTCGCAAGGATTATTCGATCCGGCTTTAAATATTCACTTAACCGAAGACACATGTTGTTATTTATACAACGATAGGCGAACACTCGCTTAAATTTACTGATGGATGAAAATTAATTTTTGTGGAGTGCGAAAAATGCCATGCCTGATCGGAATTCGAACCCGGAACCTCCCGATGAAAGATCGAGACGCTACCGCTTCGCCACGGAGAACGACAAAGTAATAAATGCTCATGTAAGATAACCGAATAAATATTAAGCAAACAGCTTAATAAAATAATAATAATAATAATAATGACATTAAAGATAAAACATTTAAATATATTCAATACAGTCGGATTCCATCTTAAAATCGTTCAAACAATAGTTACAAAAACACTAATAGAGCTGTAGCATTACAATAGATAAGATTAAACAACAAATTGCCGGTTAAATATGGGAAGAGTACATACAAAGACTATAACTTTAGTAACAGAATATTAAAACAAGGAAAATGCATTTACTAACATTTAATCGATCGCTACTAACTTCGAATAAACGGATTACTTATTTACTTGCAAATAATGCTACTAAGTATCTGAACTTATTAAAAATAGAAGGATTTAAAAGGAGATATAACTAGTATTTTACCGTTATATAAATAGCGAGCATGACGCAAATTCAAAACGGTCTTAAAACGACTACAACGTATCTCTCGAACACGATAGCGCATTAGCACACCCGGATGAGAATACAGAAAGAAAGGAACATATAAAAGGGAATAAGTTAATAACATTAAGCGACAAGAAACTAGCTAAAAACGATGCTAACATCGAGGACGATAAACCTCTTGGACGTTTACATAAAAAAACAAAATAATTTTTATTTTACTACTTCAATATTAAAAAATATACAGCAGAAAACACCAAAATCGCCCCGATTAAGGCTTTTTCGGTTTCTATGAAGAAACAAATTGCCGTTTTTAAATATAAATTAAAAGAAATCCCTTGTCACATCAATATATTCTTTTCCTTTATAAGCAGTTGTAATAATAGGATATGAAATAAACAGAGGGAAAGAGTGTGAAAACTTAATTCATTCCACATTTTTTAGGACCGGCAAGCAAACCACGACGATATTCAGACATTACATATCATCTTACAACAGAATGTAATTTACAGTCAACCTCCATAACTAATCGGCTGAATTACCTGTATCTTTTTTTAGTTAGTACGATTTTCTCAGCAAATACAAACGACATATCGCTGAAATTGATAGGGTGCACCGACAAAAGTGACTTTTTTATTTAGTATAAATGAACTGCAAAAAATTAAAAGCAAAAATAAGAAATTCTGATCGAAATATATGTACTAAAAATGGAATTTATTTTTAAATCTGAGATCTCTAAATTTTATAAAGAATACGTACATATTTTTTTACATTTTCAATTCATTTGCTTATAATAAAAATATATATATATAAAAAATAAATATTTTTACACGAATTGCTGATCTCCGTGGCAGAGCGTTAGCATCTCGGCCTTTCATCCGGATGTGCTGGGTTCAAATCCCGGTCGGGTATTCGTGCGCTAGAAATTTCAATTTTCACGTTCCCGCGAAAAAACTTCTTCGTAAGCTTCAGCGGTGAATCGATTCGTCACCCGAAAAATAAAAGACGGAAGTCGTATAATAAAAAAAATGCTACAGAAACGTCGGCCGAGAGAGAATAAAACAATATTATTTTTACCGACTGTACACGAACGTAATTCTATCCGAAAAACCTCATCGATTTCCACAAATCAACGTCAAGTATACCGATATCTTTATGTAACACGACGTCAGTAACCGACAAAGAAAAAGGAGGTATATTAGAGGTAAAGAAAATTGTAAACGTGCTCGTACACTTACCGAACAAATTAATCGACAAATCCACATAAGATAGAAACGTCGTAAAAATATCGACGACCTATTTTTCAAAATAGAAAAACAAGACTTTTTTCGTTTTATTTTATCATTTCATTGCAGAAGGGGTAAAATTTACGTTAAAAATCGCAATACTGTAAAACGACTAACTAGTAGACTATTAAAGCTAAAAAGCCTTTATTTGTATACCTGATGCTAAATATAAAATATTACTACATGTTTGTTGAAAAGACCGATGAAATCTTTTCGGTACTAATAATTCGACTTCATCAAAGTTACAACAGACATGAAAATTACAACAAAAAAACATTACTGTTACAAGATTTCTTCGTTAAGTTTGAAGACGCCTTTTAGTATGTCGTCAAAAATTCTATTCGATCTGCGTTGTGTTCCTTCGTTTTGGAAAACTTTTATTTTTATAAATTTCATATCGCGTATCGACGTCGTGACGTTTACGTGCTAAGCGTAAAATTTCCATAGTGCGATTAATATCTTTGTACGAATGTCCTGTTTCTACGAAACGTTTCTCAAAGGTCGATTCTGTTATTAGTAAGCTCGTACTAGCGTGAACGCACATCAAACTCCTCATCTAAGTCTATGTTTAATACGTCATTGCAATTTAATCGTATATTAATTCAAAATAAATTGGAAAACACGATTGCACTTAACACCGCGTACAAACATTTTACTGAAAATCTGAAAGTTAAACGATCGATCACGTTCGGTAGATATTAGGCGAGAACTATGTAAAAAAAATAAGCAGTTAAATAAAAAAAAAATAAACACTGAAAAATAAACGACCACAAGAAACTATAAAACGAGTGTTTTCAACGACGCTTTTAGAATAAACCCAAAAATAAATTCCAGTTTTAGGCGGTTCCAACAGAAAACGTAAAACATTCAAACACGCAAAACCGTAACTCAGACTTTTCACGGCAGCCTAGCGCACGTAACAGGTATTATAAACAAAGGTTATGGAAGGATACACAAGCGTTTACCGGTTCTTGAGATTAAAAACTTTCACAATGATTTTTAATATATTTAAAATTCAAAAGGAAGGCCATAAAACGGCGATTCTCTATCGCTGTTCGGCAGTAAAACATTTTGAAACTCATAAATGTTAACATTAATACAAATATAAGCGTTTAAAACTCACCGATATTTTCGGATATTCTGAAGAGAATTCTCTCATGAAAGCCGTTAAATTAAAATTTACGATTTGCTAGCTACCCGTCGCAGCTTCACCCGCGATATAGGGTTACTTGCGTTTCCCGTAGCGGTCGGTCTTTTTATTTTACGTTTATTAGTCAAGTAACTGGCGGCAGATGCAACCGGTCACACATACAGCAACGGCGGCAGTGGCTTTGGAAGCAGTATTACGCCTTGATACGTTCTGCTAAAAGCCTTCTGTATGCTATCAGTTATCAAGAAGAGCGGTGTCGGAGGAGGAATTTGGAGCGACGGTCGATTATTTTCGAGACAGGAGAGCGAGCCTTTCAGGTCAAGAGAAGCTATCGAGTAAAGAATGTCCTCAGGGCAGCGTTTTAAGCCCGTTTCTATGGACGATAGAATTCGATACTCTCTTGCGGTTGCGTCTCCGTCCAGGCTGCTAAATAGTCGCTTACGGGGACGATGCCCTTCTGCTGGTGTCCGGTGACTCCAGAAATGACCTGGAGAGAAGGTAAAATTTTGCGACCAAAATACTCCATATCTACTGAATATCTTGTTTACTATAGGGAGGATTGGGAAAATTTACTAGCGTTATTCAAAACTTTGTCTACCTTTTTAAAGACGAATTTCAGAAATTTACAAATAGGTTTATCGACATGAAGATTATACTGACCAAAATAAGGTTTATTTCTTCTGTTACCGAGAAATTAAAAAAAAAATAACAGGATTTCAAAAAAAGATTAAAAAATCAATTTTAACCCGTGAAACTTGGAATATCAAAAAATCTAGAAATTGGTTTTTAGATATTTATAATCATTCAGTTCAAATCCACTTCACACAGTGATAGACACTCGCAGTTCAAAATTTATTAAAGTTTGTGCTTCAACCGGTAAATCTCTACTAATCACTCTCTCTCTGTCTCTTATCTCTGTCTCTGTCTCTATCTCTGTCTGTCTCTCTATATATAAATATATATTAGAGATTTTTCAAGAATAAATACATTTAAAATCCTTCTCAGTTATGCCAAGAAGCACGGGCAAAAAAATTGGTTGAGATTGATCCCGTAATTCTTTTTGTTTATCCCGAACAAACAAAAATCCTCTTCCTCTTATAAGATTCCGCTGTTACTAATCATTTAAATTTTTTTTTTGGCTCGATATCAACAAAAAAGCTTGAAACTTGTGTGTTGGATGCGGAAATAGAATTTTGTAACGTATGAAAAATGCCATGCCTGACCAGGATTTGAACCCGGGACCCTCCGTATGAAGACCGAGACGCTACTACTCCGTGACGGAGAGTAATATTATTACTAAAATTTATAAAACAAATAATAAAACATATCGTAATACGTAAGGAGATATGTTTTTCCTTTTTTATTCGACGCGCTGAAATATAAATTTAAAGTGAAATTCAACGAAACTAAATTAAAATAAATTCAATTGAATAAAAGGAAATAAATTTTGTAACGACAAAACTTTATGAAAGATATTCTAAAAAATGAATAAAAACAACTCTGAGGCCTTTCTATATATATATATATATATATATATATATATAAACCGACATCAACTTCAGTTCCAATTTAACAAAGTGTACACAAACTAAAAAAACAATCACAGAATATGAAAGTGAGAAATCCAATTACAAAATTCATAAAATATCTCAAATAATACAGAACGTGAAGAAAAAACCAGTAAACACTAAGTTTAAAATTATATTTATTTTATAACTTCCTTTTTCTAAATAAATAAGCTTTTTTTATAAAAACACTTTAAAGTGATTTATTTATTTAGAAATTTTACGAAAAAACCTCAATTCAGGAAAGCGAGGAAAATGAAGTGATAAATTATGTCGTTAAAAAAAAATTTATAACACTATAACAACGTAACCGATTTGTTTTTTTCTAATTTTTACAGTAAAAGAAACAGAATATATAATAAGCAAAAAGTATATAAACTCATAAGACAGACGGCAAATTAAAATTTTATATTCATACTCCACAGTCACAGAGTGAACACAAACAAATTTTTTTTATTACATATAAAACATTTCTGTATTTTATTATTAATAAATAAAAGAATTTCGGATGAGCACTTATTTGTGGAAATATTCGATTTATTTAATTTACAGAAAAAATAAGCGTATAGCAAAGAAGCGACTGAAGACTTGTTACAATGAAAAGTACGCGTAAATAATAATTATTTTTTAGCGTCTTTTGTATAAACAGACACGAATACCTTATACGAAGTAAAATTATCTGAAATTATACCGTACAGCAGAGTTAAGATAAACCACCCCCTTAAGGAATAAAGGAGGGAATAAGGTCATCGACGACGGTTCTATTTAAGTAGAGATCGGAACACGGTCGAGTGGAAACGGAAATTAATTCTGTCTTCGGTTCGGTAGAATCCTCTTTCCTTCCGCCGTTTCCTTATTTTACCTCGCCGACCCCACCGCAACATTCACCGTCTAAAAAACACACACCCGCCAGAAACAATCTGCTACGGGTTCCAAATCGGCTAATATAAAACGAACCTCCCGCAACAAAAACGATATCGTCGAAACCGTTTACTTATAAATAAAACCACCTCTTTATTGAGCCGGCAAAAAGCCAACGGCGGTTAATTTTACACGAAACTAATTTATAGTCGGCCGATTATTTATTAAGAAAATCGTTTCAAAATAAAACCGCAAATTCTGATAAACCGTTTAACGTCTTTTTTCTAACGATTTAATCGCGGAGAAAACAAAGAAAAAAACAAAATTTCAACCTTTATAACTAACGATATCGTTTAATATAGGTAATGCTTTTAAATTTTAAAAACACTCAGGAACTACTTAGCGGCAGAATCGACCGTTCTTATCGAAGGAAAACAAGTTCGATTCCGATTTAAACGTAACAACCGGTCGTAAATAATTTACGATAAATCGATCGATTTTAATCGACATATAACTTAAAAAGTTACGCGCATTTATCCATCGTCAGATATTTAACAAAAATGCCGAGCGGAGAAAATCGGTTGACGTACTTGCGGGAAAAAATGAGAGCTAGTGACGGTCCTTTCTTTGTAAACCTCCAGGACCACCGTTAGGTAACGAATGATTTTTAGCGTGTGAAAATGCCACGCCTAACCGGGGGATTCGAACCCGGTACCTCCGGATGAAAGACTGAGACGCTACTACTCGCGCCACGGAGGTCGGCTAGTGACGATGCTGGCCGCCATAATAATACATGAAGCTGCTATTTCAAACGCTACACTATTTCAATTTCCGATTTTTACATAGGTAAGATTCTTTCTCTTTACGGAATAACAGATTATTTTGAAAAAACCGCCCTTAAATCGGGCAATGTATTCAAAACACAGGAATATAGATGGAGAAAAAATTTTGTATAAATTTTCTAAATTTCTGTTCACTAATTTTTAATTTTCGAACGCGGGAAGCAGACCTTTTAATGCTAAAAACCGGGAAAAAATAATAATTTAAAACAACTTTACTTTGGCGATGCTTTTATTATAGAATTGTTATTACTACGCAACAAACCTAGAGATAGTCCATCCGCTTCTCGAACCCCAAAAATCACAACATAAAGTTATGAAGATCTTATACATTATATAAGATCCTAAAATGTTGCCAAGGATAAAAAATGGGGTGATAGTGATGATAATAATAATAGAATCCTAAGAAAATTAGTGAAACCCGCTTAACGGATAATATGAACATTTTTGAAAATAAAATATAAATATTTTTGAAATTTTTCTTATCGTTCTTTGCAACGCAATAAATGAGATTTAACGATGAAAAATAAATTATTGTTTGGATAGCCGATCGAAGACTCAATTTTTTTTCAGCTGGTTTAACGTTATTCTATTCATTCGATTTATTTATTATTATTTAGTAAATTTAATTCGTTATTTTTCTATAATTATACAACATTTACGTGTATTTTTCTTTTATTTATCTATACTGCAGTCAATACAAATAACCCTGGTTACCGACTATTTCATCTTTATTGATTTTTCTGGCACCGTAAATTTTTTTTCAGCGCAGGAAAAGATAGATTTATTTATAATTAATTAATAGTTTACGCGCAATAATTAAATGATTTCATTTTGATCCCGAGGAAAAATAAATAAATATTATTATTAGTAAAATCCACGAAAATAGATCTCTAATACGGTGGAATATGTATCGCTAAAATCGATTACGTTATTTAACGTACCGATTCGGTTTACACAAGTTTAATATGAACGTACGATTAAATTTAACAGACTCAAATCGACGAAACCTAATTTTAATAAACAATAGAGGAGCTTATATTGTAGAGCATACGTGGAGGTATTTAATTTTATAGTCTTGTTAAAGTTTGCAGATACCGTCGTACATAACGGACCTTTGGGAAGGTCATTCTCTGATTCGGTTCGGTCGGATCCCGCAAGAGAAACCTGTGGGGAATGCGGTACGGCGGTGAAAACGGGGAAGTAGATAGATTCCCGAACATTCAATTATAAGTTTGCCTTCTTGTACTGTAGCCTACACTACACCGACGTATTTGTGTGTGTGTGTGTGTAATAATTTTCAAATAAACAGCAAGAGTTTACTTTTAGTATTAAAATTAATTAGGAAAAACAAACTTTTGTAAAATTAATTGTCGTTAGTGCCGAACAAAATTTACATAATATAATAAAATAACGGTCCTGTAATACTCAAATAAACTTTCACGAAACAAAAAAATAAAGAATAGATAAATTCATAAAAATAAATTACTTGCCGTACCAAAACTTACCGTTAAGTAAAGAAGAAGGCTTGAAATAAGAATAAAATCTGGTCGACCAAACAAATTTGAACTGCTACCGCTTAAAAACTTGTGAAAAAAATTCAGAAAAATCATATCTCCAAATGAAATTTTGTTCTTTTTAAAGTTATTTTATAAGAAAAAAAATATATTTAAACGAAAAACAGCGCGGCTATACGCAAAAAATTAAAGATTATCATATTATTTTTGAACTTCTTTTTCCGAAAATAAAAATGTCAATTAAAACAAAAGATACGGTAACAACATAAAAGTTGCATTAACGTCCTCCTTAAATTTTATACGGTTTCGGTGATGACAATCATTTATAAAATAATATATATATTTAATAGAAAATAGTTGTAACAATAAAAATTAAAAAAAATATAGTAGATCGAAAAAATGAGAATTACCGAGAATATGTATTTAAAAAAGAAATAGTAAATTTGATATTCTTATTCAGACAGATACTGAAATACAGAAAAAGATCGAATACCCTGTTGCGTTCAACCTAAAACACGAGTTAAAAATAATGTCTGTTAATAATAACTCGTTATCTCCTCATATTTATTACTACGCTGTTACGGTGTAATAGGCGGGTAAATGAAAAACGTATTAATTTACTTCTTTTTTTTGTTAATTTACTCTATTTTCTAAAACTATCTTAAAATTTATAACCGGCTAATAATTTTAATTATATTCCATTAATTTTTTATTACATTGGAAACGTGTTTACAAAAGCCACTTTTTTACGTTTACCGTTATCAAAATAATGGCCGCAAGGATAAATTAATGAGAGTAATTAAAGTTTAAATTTTCATGAATGTTTATACGTTTTTTGGAACCGTTATAATACCCAAGTTACGATACTAAATATTGTAAAAAGTATATATATTAATTTACATTTATGAAAGAATATACAAAGAACATAGCAAACCCGATAGTTAAGCGTAGAAAATATGACGTAGTATTTTGTAATGGGTTTAATAAATAGATAAAGAAACACGGAAATAGGAGCGGAGATAGAAGCCAAACTGAAAACAGAAGATTAAACTGGGAAATAAAATAAGAATCTAGCTTTCAAATGTTTACTATTTGCAGATAGTTTAGCGATTTTTTTTCTTTTTTAAGAAAATGTATATACAGTAACAGAACAAATAAACCGACTAAAAAAAATAGCAGTAAAAATTGGTTTGCAAATATCGTTTGGGAAAACGAAATTTACGTCTTACATGAAAAAAACACCAATCTTACGTGAAATATTAGGATATAGAGTAAAAGTCCCTTTATTACTCGTATTACTAGATCGGTATTATTCGTAGATTCGTGAGTTGCTGATTGAGATAAGTTTCAGATTTCTGGTGTCATGTAAATAAAAGTTAATAATTACGCTATTCCGTTTAGTGATTTCGACCTTACGGAGTAAAATATTCAGTTTTTATTATGGAATTATTTGGTGAATAATCAAAAATGATAAAGAAACAATAAAAAAAAGAGACATAACATGAAGAAATATATCTCCAAAAAACGACAAGATGAATATGCAGAGGAAGAAAATGTTAAAAACAAGGGACGAATAAAAAAAAATTAAGAGATGACTATAAAAGGAAGAAAATGTTAAAACCTAAGAAACAATAAAAACATTAAGACAAAAACATTAACGATAGATATAAAAAGGGAGAAAATGTTAAAAGCAAAGAAAGAATAAAAAGGAAAGAAATGTTGCAAGCAAAGAACGAGTAAAAACTTTAAGGGAAAATGAAAAATATAAAGAGGAAGAAAACTTTAAGACAAAGGAAAGAATAAAAAGATGAAGAGAGGATGATGAATATAAAGAGAGAAAATTTGAAAACTAGAGAACGTGTACACAAATTAAAGTCAGAAGAATTATATCAAACCAAAGAGCGATTAAATGATCGGCGACAAAAAACAAACGAAATGATTAACTCCGACCTAGGGAGAATATTGTCTGGCAATATCAGAGGAGTAATGAACAAAAAGATAAGAATTTTTTGCAATTTATTAAAGATAGGGCATGTACGCCTCAGTGTATATGTTGTTCTTGTGAGGGTCTATATTTCAGTCGCTCTGTAGTTAACTTTATTTTATGTCGATAAAATTAAACAGAAATTCCAGAAAAATTGAAAAAAATCAAACAGAAATTAAACTAGAAAAACCAAAAATAATACGATTCTAAATAATAATTTTCAATTAATATAAAATAATCAGATGTTTCACCAAATCTATTACATATACACATTTTTAAAAGTACATAAAATTTTATTTCACTAAAATCGTTTTTTTTTTATTATTACCGAATAATTATTTTTTATTGGAATTTTTTTTTGTACAATCACGAGTTCGTAATTAATAAATAAATATTTAAAAAAAGCTAAAATTAAAAAAAAAATTAAAAAAAGAAGATGAAGTCTGTTTCGAACCGATGTGCCTTCCCTTGCAAGATCCAAATATTTCATTAATTAAAATTTCATTTGGCTATAACTCTGGAACCGATGAAAATAAGTACCACTATGATATATCGTTGAGAATCTCTCGATGAGGGTTTATTACTGCCGTTAAGAAAAAGCCCAAAATCCAAACGTTTGGGGATTGTGGGCTTTGTTGGCGTACTTTTGGTTCAGTCGATTGCAATCAAAAGGAGAGGTTGCACAACCAGATGTAACAGCAGTCCTACATCCAAAATTATAACATTCTACGGGTAATCGTTTTTGAGTTACGCGAGGTTGACGCGTACGTACAGACGTCACGCCGAAACTGGCCAAAATAGATATTTCGGTTGAAATCTGAAAACCGAAATTTTTCACGAAAAAAAAAGAAATACTTCCTTTACTTCGTACAAGGAAGTAAAAAAAATAAGTTTAACGGGATTTAGTCGATACGCACGAGAACATGTTAAGTAAAAAAATACTTGAACGTTTCGAAATGTAATCCCGTTAAGGAACGGATGAATGAACTTAAACGATACGTAGAAGAAACTAATATTAAAAAGGAAATCTTTTACAGAAAATATTAAAAAATATAGGGTTCCGAGGAAGCAGAAAAGAAAAGAATAAAGGGTTCTCGGTAGACGAGTGGAAATAAAAGAAGTCAAAATCGACGATAAAAAGAAGAAAAACATATATTAAACCGAGGTCTTTTTTATTTGTCGCTAAAATTATAGTTCGAATTTTAATATTAATTTGATCGACAGTCCAAATTTTTCTGTATAACGTATATTTAAGCTGTAAATTAAAAAAAAAGATTGAGAAAGGAGACAAAGACATCCGGGATCGAATTCAGAACTCACTATCTCAACAATTATTCAAACTTAAATGGGAAAAACACAGACCGATTTCTAATTTCTTTTTCTGTAGGATGAATTAGTTCTCTGTAAGAATGAAAATTTCGTAATGAGAATTTAAAATCCATTCGGTTTACACAGACATGTTACACCTAATAAAATATAAAATCGTTAATTTCACTTTATAGCCGATATTAATTTGCGAGTTCTCTGCAAGGATTTTAAAATATCTGAAGACTTTGTTTTTGCAAATTTTAACGGACGAGTAGCAAAAATTTTAATTACGGCACGAACACTAAAAATGAACGCATCACATATTATTTTGAAACGCATATCTGTCTGGAGGTACAAGATCGGATAAACATTTTTAAAAACGCGTAAAGCTTTCGCTAGAAAATTACAAAGGGTAAAAAGGGTAAAGGAGTTCCCGTTAATATAAGAAGGTGAAAAAATACGGTAATTAAAATCGATATGCCGATAGATAAACGAACCGACGACCTCGGTTATTAACGTACGCGTGAAGCGTCTGCCGAAGGCGAATGTAAAATATAAACTGTAAAACAACATTATCGTGAAACGGTTTCTTTCATAAACCTAAAAACTTCAAACCGGCGATCGATGAAAATTGCATTAACCGTATTAATTTCATTTATCTATAAAATATCGTTAGGAAGGTTAAAATTTAGGTTTCTTTAAACGGCAGCCCTTTCACAATTTACGGAAGTTAACCGACGGTAACGGATTCGTTTCACAATTAGTAAAAGAGAATCCGCTAATTAACAAAATCCTATTTACCAAAGAACTTGCACGCCTATTTTATACGCATACGTTGGGCGTTATACAGCGCACACACTAGGTGTATCGGTGAGAGGTAAGCGCCGGTGTAAATCGATTGAATACTTAATACAGTCTACCGGTGTAATTTAATAAGATCCCTTTTACGACGTATTAACGGCAAGCGCCCTCGTGTAACTTTTAACAAACGATATCGAAATTCCGTTACAGTGTTGTACCGTTCGTGTACGACTATAAGAAATTCAGACAAATATTTCTACCGTAAACAAATGTACTCAACAATTTCACATATGTATTTAGTATATATATATATATATATATATATATATATATATATATATATATATATATATATATATATTACGGTTTTGATACGGTTAAGTTCCATTTAATTTTTAATAACTAATAATTAATTTAAAAAATTTACCTATCGTCGCCAAATTCTCTTTTTAAGAATATTATAGATATCTTTCGATATTAAGTTATCGAATGCAAACGTTATTTAAATTTAAACCGCAATAAAATATAAATATGCAGGTAGTTGAAATAATTCCTTATATTAAAATTCGGCCCTCAAAAATATACTATATAAGAAAAGCTTTATAGATAAATTACAAGATTAAACAAAATACGTTATAAGCGAGATAAAAGTTGGCGATCGGGGTAGCTTGACAGAAGATTTAATAAAACAGAGAAAACATAAAGAACGACAGAATACTGCATTAATAAATATTAATTATCCATCTAAGCATAATATTAAACGATAATAGAATTTTTAAACATCCATCCCGCTCAAAAAAAAACTTTTTTAAAATGATACGAACAGATTTCTCATTCCGACTTCTTTCATAACGCAATACTTTACACAGGATGAAACGCTGCAAATTTATTCCGTTATAACCTGTTATTATTGAATGTAGTTTACGTTTAAATTTAAGAATATTTATGAGCGACTACGAAACACGTTACGTTAAAAAAATCAAAAACATTCTTATACCTATTTAAATGAATTTAAAAGCCACTATATCGTGCGATGGTATTCGCTTCGCTTTACGAATATTAAGCGCAACTTTCCGGAAAAAATCCCATAAGTTATAAAATATGCGGTAAGTGTCTTTTTCATTTAAATCTTGACAAATTATCCGCGCAGGAAGAACGAAGCAATTACGCGTTTTTTATTCCTTCGTTTAACACATTAACACATCATTTAAATAACGCAAAAAAATCAATAAATGTAATTATCTTCAGAAGACTGAATCTAATAACGTACAAAACGGTGTCGTCAAACAAAATTGACAAATAATAATTTAGAAAAATACCAATAAATCGCAATGAAATGACAATCTTTCAAAATAATCAATAATAAAAAACAGAAAGATTTCACGAGAATTAAATCTGAACAAAGAAAAAATTGACCTCGACGAACACTACATAACAGCGGATCAAATACACGCATACTCTGAATTCCAAACAAAGGTATTCCTATAATTCCGAAGTGAAACATCAACTTGTGAATCCTATAACATATATAAACAGGTTTTGTTTATTATAATAAATTTGTACCGATATTAAAAAACATTCACAGTTTTATGAATTAATTTTACAGTAAAATAAATAGGAAAGAAGATATTAGAATTTAAAAAAAAAAAAAAACAATAGGAGATAGACGGACTACATTTTTAATACGCGGTAAACTTTTCTTCGAACTGAACTACCACATGCAAGAGTTATTTATCGAACAATTTTACGAGAGTAAATCGATTATTATCCGCAATTTAGTAATATTCTTGTTTATGTTGGTAGTGCTGTCGTGTTGCGTAGATGACGCATGCGTGATTTAATTGTTATGTTTGTGCAGGTTTGATGCTGCTAGGTTAGTTCCATTATCGCTGCTCCGCTTTGTTTGCACCAAAGACGAGCAACGTTCAGCGATCCGTTTTTTGCGGTCGGAAGATGTATCAGGGGCCGAAATTCATCGAAAACTTTCCGAACAGTACGGGAACAGCGGGTTGCCGCAAAGGAGTGTCTACGAACGGATTGAAAAATTCAAAAACGGTCGCACAAGTGTTACGCACTACGATGAGGCCGGAAGTCCGTTTACCGCCACAAACGAGGAAAACATTGAGCGTGCACGTGACACGGTTTTCTTAGACAGACGAGTAACTATCGATGAAGCGGCACATAGTCTAAAAAATTAGTCACGGTTCTGCCTACGAAATCATCCACAACAGACTTGGGTTTCATAAAGTCTGTGCAAGATAGGTCCTAAAAAACCTCGCACAGTCGCATGAATAAACGCGTTTGGGCATCTGCCAAAAACATTTGGTTCGCTACGGTAACGAACGGTAATCTTCTTAGACAGAATCATCACCGGTGACGAAACACAGATCCATCATTACGAGCCGGAGAGTAAACGGCAGAGTATGGAATGGAAACGTCCAAATTCGCCCTGCAAAAAAAGTTCAAGATCCGACCGTCCGCAGGAAAACTGACGCTTACGGTTTTTTGGGACTCACAATGCCCGGTACTGGAACATTATGAGGAAAGGGGCACGACAATAAACAGTATACGTTACAGTGAAATGCTAAATGCCGAGCTAAAGCCTGCAATTCGAAGCAAACACCGAGGACTGCTGTCAAGAGGTGTTGTGTTGTTGCACGTCGATGCCCGTCCACATACTGCTGCCCGCACTGACGAAACGCTCCAGAGACTCGACTTTGAAGTACCGGCTCTTCCTTCGTATAGTCCTGATCTTGCCCCTTCTGACTACCGCTTGTTTGGGGTCCACTCAAAGAGGCAGTAAGGGGACGTCGATTTACCTCGGACGAAACGGTGAAAGAAGCGGTGCATTTCCGGCTCGCAGCTCAACCGAAAACCTTCTTTTATGAGGGCATCAGGAAGCTTGTGCAACGATGGACCAAGCGCGTTGAAATGCAAGGGGACTATGTTGAAAAACGATGTACATGTAAGTTTCCGATTCGTATTGCGATAAAATGTATAACTACAGTGCGGATAATAATCGACTTACCCTCGAACATCAGTAATCAGTCGATATTCTTTACGTAAATAACAAAATACATAAATTAAATTGTACACGATTTCTTTAAAAAAAGGAAGAAATAAATCACACTGGAAAAAATCAATATTAGTTTTTAATTTTAATCTTTATTAAATCGCTACTGAAAATAATAGCTCGTTAATTATTCCATTAAATACTTATACTTTACTATATAGAAGGGAAAGTATAGTTATCGGTCAAAATTTTGCATATCCGGTTTTCACCGAATATTGACGAAATGACCCCTAAGGACGGCAGAAAATTGAAAAATGGCATAGAAAATACCGCGACAAAAAATTTTTTGTGCGTACGTATGTATGCATGCTGGAGTGTAAATCGCCTTATATTTCCAGAATTACTCGACTAATTTTCACCAAATTTGCCAGTAATACATCTATAGTAGGGTCACTGATGGTATTAAATTTTCAATTCTAAAGGTCGAAGGAGAAGAAAACAGGGGTAAAACGAAATCGCATCCACATTTTGCATCATTAAGGTTATATATATTTTTTTAATTTGAAATTATTAATAAAGTGAACAACTTTTGTAAAAAAAAATTTTTACTAACTTTCACCTGAAAATGGTTTTAATTTTGAAGAGTTATAGAAGGCAATACAAGCGGTGATTTTTCGTTGCATTTTTTAAAATGTTTTGTGAACAATTATTAAAAAAAAAAACATCTTTTGTGTAAAAGATTTTTTTTCTCAATTCTACCCCCGAACCAAAAAATAGTTATAATTTTGAAACGTTGTAGAAGGCAGTACGGTGGGTCTTATTCTTTGCAGTTTTTATTTTAGCATCTCGTTGGATCCACAAATTTGTTCCCCATCTGAGCGGGATCTTAACCCAGCCACCCCGACATACTCATCTACCACATCCCACTTAGCGGCCAGAAAACTATTGTAGTCGCCTGCCATGTTGTGACGTTACAGATGAGCGGCAGAATTAAATAAATGAATAATATTTAAAGTGGCCGGTAGTACTGCCACGAAATACGGTATGCGCGCGCGTTTTAGTTAGAATCATTGAATTAAATAAACAGAAAATATTGCATTTAAATAAATTATAAATACTTTAAATTAAATTGTGCGTGCATGTGTGTGTGAGCCGTGCATCAGTAAAAACAGCGTGACGGGAAAGTCCTACAGCCGTGTTGGCAGATTTTTTTTATACGTACGGTACTGAATTAAAAAAACATTCATTCGAATTGATAAATTTTTAAAATTTCAGAAGAATAAGGTTAACAAAATAAAGCTTCAAATAAAATAGACTACGTAAAAATATGTGACCGATTAATTTATATCGAACAGAACTGTATAATCGATTAAAAAAAAACCGTATAGGTAAAAAGAACACAAACAAATAAAAGGAATTGACAATCGGGTGCGTTATTAAGCTGTACGATAGAAAACGAACCGTTTTAATCCTTTCATACACCGACGGCATTACATATCAAACGGAAAAATAACAAGGGGCATTAGATTGATTCTGAACATACAAGCCCACACCGACCGAAACGTGTCAATTTCTGATATAAATTTTTATGTGCAATCCTTGTAATTCATAATTAGTAATCGAACGAGTATTTACAACATAAAAAAAAAAAAAAACAACAAATAATAACAAAAATGAATAATCTAGAGTAGACATAATTTTCTTTCCCCGTAGGTTCCGTTAAGCTAACAAAGGACAACCGTTAGATATTGCTTCAGAGCATGAGATGAGTGAAAATTTTTGAGGCGTGTGAAAATACCACGCCTGACCGGGATTCAAACCCGGGATCTCGGGATGAAAGGCCGATACCCTCGCTACAGAGGCCGGCTAATAAAAGAGGATGTCGGTGGGGAATTTTACGGCCAGGTATTCTTCCAGTAGCCACACTATTACAAGCGAATGCCAGTCGTATACGATATAAATAGAAAACTATAGTTCGTTAATTACGCTTGGTAACACTTAAGTTTGCATTTCATACGGCAAGAAGTACATTCATTTTTTTTCATCTCCTCTCCCGGGCCGGATCCACGCGAAGCAAAAACACAGCCCGGGGGAGTGTCCATTACTCTTATGAGCCTACCCGCCTACCGGGTGTAAGTCCGGAACGACAGACTGGCCCGCCGATAGGATCTTAATTTCCTTGTCCTGCCTCTAAACACCGGTGCAAAGCCACGAGCCCCAACAGCGATAACATTTGTCATCAGGATCTCTCATGGAAGCCCGACAATCCACCCAGCCGACCTTAACCCGGTGTTCGATCGGTTTCCTGGCCGTAACTCAGCGGACGGTACGCCGAGTTAACTACATTCGTAGTTTATTATTTTGCTATCGCTTTGTAGTCGGAAAATAATCGTCAACAATTTTAAAGTCGGTTATCATTCCTAAAGATCAATATATTAAAAAAATAATGCAGAATTTGAAAACGACTTAATTCTTTACAATGTCGCTTACTAAAAAACATCTCATTCGATCTGCCGATAGAATTCACGGGGTAACTAAATCGATTTAATTTTCTCACGTCAAGTTATTAAAAAAAATTGGCCTTTTCAATAAAAAGATTGTCATAACTTCTCCGATTCCACAGAAATCTTAACGAAAAGACCATTTTCATAACCGAATCGTTGAAACAAAAGAATACGGCAAAGTCTATTGTAGGTAGAACAACTTGCGACGGAAATAAATAAATCCGTCCGTAATTTCAAAAATTTTGATATAATTTCCAAATTACATACGTGAAAAACGGCGTAATTAATCTATTAACGGCAAACCTAGTACAGATTTTCATAATACATATCCAACGATTTTAAAAATGAGAAAAGTATAAGGATGTAAACAAAAGTTTTAATCAAATTGTTTTGCTATAATAATCTACAAGTATAATACGCGTGTGATTTTCATTTTTACAGCAACAACAAAATTATTCTTTGTTACTAATGCGTCAAAGTACGGACTGTATTCGCACTACATGTAATTTATTAAACGACACACTTATTTATAAATTTAAATGTAGTAAAATTTTACGGGATCCATACATAGCAACAACAATAATAATAATAAGGTGATAAATAAATTGTTAGCCCACTCAGCCGATCTAGCGGTTAACTAGTCACAAATTGGTTGTTTAACAGCTGATTTTCGAAGTCGATGGTTCTGAGGTTCACATCGCAGTAAAAGGTAGTCGCTTTTATAACGATCTCAATACTAGACGGTGGATAACCGGATAAATAAACTAATCTAATCGGGTCGTGGGGGGAATCGCTTAATGATCATTAGTTGAACAGGTTGCAAAGTACACGTTAGGAAAAAAGTAAATAAATAAACCGCCGAGGAAAAAAGAGGTGGATGAGGTAGATACCGCTAGGATTTTGTACGGAGAATAGGCGGTGCTTGTGGAAGGAAATCAAATTAGTAGAGACGTAATGTACAAATAGCGATAGCTTGATCGTTTGGTCGCACCCTTCGCAAAACTAGGGTCTTGACAGACGCGTTACAAACAAAGCGAAAGACGTGGTAACAAAGTGAACGAGAATCGCGCCGGAAGAAGGACGTATAATAAGTACGCAATATAACGAAGATGTTAGCTTCGCAAACATCTGAAAGGATAAAAGAAAAATTCGTTAATAAAAGAGAAAAGTAGCGAGCGATAAAGCGTTACAGTGATCCGGTAAACTTGCCCGTACAAGGGTAAGTGAAAATAAAACAGCGGTTTCGAGTTTTCTTTTTGTCGGAGGACACACTATAAACGTTTTGCGATGCCCTGGTTTACATTACGGCGAGGGAATTGTAAGGCCGCTCATTAAAATGGATAAAACTCTGCAACCGTTTAGCGAGAGAAAGACTAAAAAAAAAAAAAAAAGAAGTAAAATATACTTCACCGAAAATGTAATGTAATAAGTACGACAACGTTTTCCGTGCGCTTTGTTTTTATTTTATTCACACCAAAAAAAAAAAAGATAATAAACCTTCGTTCAGTAAATAGTCTTTTTTAATTCGACAAACTTTAAATGGGAATTTTTCTTTATAACCGCAAAACTAAATTATAAATTACAGACTCGTATAAATTCAAGTAGTTTCTAATTTAAAACTGTATCAGTAAGTTTAGCGACTCTTTTAGTGAATACGTATGTATCGTACATTCCTGTTAAACTTTATAATGAAAATTATGTTAGTAACCGGTAGCGATTTTTATTCTAAAAAAATGTTAACGAAAAATCGTTCGTTTTAACCCTTTATTTTCAAAAGAAAATAACTTTAAGAAGAAAAATCTTAAAAAATAAATAAAAAAGATGTTTAATCGTAAAACAAAAAAGGAAACAATTATTGAAATCCTATAACCACTCCGTGAAAAAAAAAAAACAAACTTGTCGACTAACATTAAAACGATATAGGGTGAACAACTAGACCGTAAAAAATTGTGTTACATCATTCAGCACGAATTCATACTGCGCTCATAAAGGAGAGGCATGATTTTTATCCAAATATACTTCTTTTGTCACTGCAGATAAAACCGCTGGTCTTACTTTAATAAAAAAATCTCATGTGGACACCGCATGACTTACTTGTACGCCTATTAAATTATATACATACGTTTTTAAAAAGACATGAAAGTTTATTTCATTAAAAACTTCTATATTTTGTCTTTCTTTTTATTTTTGTTATTATTGAATTATTATTCGTCGTAATTTTTTTATTTTTTGCAATGAGAGTTTAATAATTATTAATAAATTACGTATTGAAATTAAAAAAAAAAAAGTTAAATAAAGAGATGAAGTCTGATATGAAACTATGTGCCTTCCCCTAATAAGATCAAAATAATTCATTCGTTGAACATTTTATTTGCTTATAACTCTGGAACCGATGAAAATAAGTACCGCTTATGATATATCTTTGAAAAACTCTCGACGAGGGCTTATTACTGGAGTTAAGAAAAAGTTCAAAATCCGATGATTTTTTTTGGACTTTGGGCATTTTTGGACACTCGATTGCAATCAAAAGAGAAGGTACACAACTAGATGTTACAACAGTCCTAAATCCAAAATTTCAACAACCTACGGCTAATCGTTTTTGAGTTATGCGAGATACATGCGTACAGACGTCATGCCGAAACTAGTCAAAATGGATTCAAGGATGGTCAAAATGGATATTTTCACTGAAATCTGGAAACCGAAACTTTTCGTTATCACAATACTTGCTTTACTTCGTACAAGCAAACAAAAACCTTATATATATATATTTCCTGCGTTTTAAAAATGTTTAATTATCTTCAACAAGAACGAAAATTCCGAAAAAGTATGATAATTAAAAAAGAATTATCTAAAAGTAGTATAAAAACCGTTTTATGTTCTTAGGAATAATTTATCGGGAAATTCCTAGATTTATTCTAGTTAATTTTATAATTAAATATTCTAGGCTTAATACGTTTTGATTCTTATTTTTATCGTATAATTAATTTACATGTGCGATAAACTCCCGGCTGAAAAAAAAACCTCGATAAGCTAAGTAATTTAGCTTATCGTTATAAACGATAATACAAAAAAATAAAACTTGTTATTTTATTACTAGCTATATACAGATAATCGCTGATTATAAATTATAAATTTCCAGCTCTAACGAAACGCGATATATTTCCACGACGATAAATTAAGATAGTTGTTTACGTAATATATTACAAAAGTAAATAAAGATATTTTGCAAAGCCGTTAGGCTATTACATTATTTACGATATTAAAACAAGATTTAAAGTTAAAAAAGGAACCTGAATAAAGCACGCCGGTTATTTCGCATCAGAGAAAGACATGCAAAGACGTTTAGAGATACATCCATCGGGGAAGGGAAAAGAGGTTACACGGTAGCTGTGCTGTAAACAGTTAAAAGGTGATGGAGTGTACGACGGGGAGTAGAAGGTCGTTGAAATGTATTATGCTACAAATGATCTCCAGGGATACATCTTGTACGAAGGCTGAACTAAACCTCACTCAAGCTCTCTCTCACTCTCTCTCTCTCTGTACACAACATCGTATCACGTTTATTACGCTTTTAGTAAAACGCGAATGATCTTTCGCACACTTCTCCGATGTTGTTATCGGTCTTGTATAACACACCGACCTTCGTATAAACTTAGAAATTTCGTCGAATACCGCACGGTAACCGCAACACTAATGCGATCTTTAATAGCTTAGCGATAAAATCGGATAGTAATAAATTCTCTTTCGACTCGAATTCACCTTCACGATACATCGCTAAATTATGGAGGTAACGTAAAACAAAAAATATCAGAAACCGCCTTTAGGAAATCACACTACTACCGCTTTTAACGTGGAAAACTTATTAATTAAGCAAAGCCGATTTTGAGGACATTCGATTAATAGTTTAACACGTAACTACATCCTAAAAACGCTAAAAATAATTCTGGAAAACCCCTATTTAAACGTACGCCAAAGAAAGAACATAACCACAAAATGCCGATTTGTTATTTATCAGACATTCGAAAAGGTTTTTTTTTTTGTTTTGACAAAACTATCCCGGAAACATTCTAAAAGAGAAATAACGACTGCAGTATCATATAAAAACTAACTTCGGCGGTAAAATTGAATATTACGAAGAAACAAAAAGATCGAATCGCGCCTTGTAACAGACTCGTAATTCGTTACCGTCAAGTCGCTGACGTCGCAGCTGTGACGTTTCCCATAACTCGGATTAAAAAAAACCGTCAGTCGTCGTTCCCAAATCTTTCTTACCGCATCCGTTTACATTTTTATTTTTCTAATGTCGATAAAAATATTTTTACGTAATTTATACCGAAAGAGGAAATCGTAAAAAGTAAAACCTCTTTTCAACAGAGGGAAACAAACCTTATGAATTTCACAAAAAGTTCCGAGAGTGTTGTTTAAAATTCACATCGGTTTAATCATTACCCTTATAAATCAACAGTTTCACCGTAGGGAGAGAGTAGCTACCGATTTCACTTAAAGAGTTTTCATAACGAATATAATTTTAAAATACAATTCGTTTTTGTCGGTTGAAATTTATTAAAATCATTCCGAACACGAACGAGTAAATAAAAATTATTTCCTTAATAATTTTACTCATTTTATTTTAGGTCCCGTGAAATTTCTTTAAAAAAAAGAGAAGAAATACAAGTTGTATTTCGATTCTGATATCGACCCGGTCGGTTTTTCTTTTCTTTCATTTTATATTCTACAATAAACGCCACGATTTTGTTAGTTAATATTTACCGTTTCGGAAAACAAATTCCTGTCATAGTCACGTCGAAAGTGACTATCAGATAATTTAAGTTACGTTTTACTTCCTTGCACAAAGGTAAGGAAGTATTTTGATCGCGAAAAATTTCGGTTTTCAGATTTCAATGGAAATACCCATTTTGACTAGTTTAGGAGTGACATCTGTGCGTACGTATCTCGCATAACTCAAAACGATTAACGTAGGAAGTTAAAACTTTGGATTTATGACTGATGTCATCTAGTTGTACACCTCCCCTTTTGATTGCAATCGACTGGACCATAAGTGTCAAAAAAAGCCCCAAATCCCAAAATATTTGGATTTTGGACTTTTTCTTAACCGGAGTAATAAGCCCTCGTTACGAGCTTTTCAACGATTTATCATAAGCGGTACTTATTTTCATCGGGTCCAAAGTTATAGCCGAATAAAATTATAATTAATGAAATATTTTGATATTACAAGAGGAAGGCAAATCAGTTCGAATTACAATTCATCTTCTTTTACTTTTTTTTAATTTATTAATAATTATTAACCTCCGATTGTAAAAAATATTTTACGATAAAAAAAATATCAGAAGTTATTTATGAAAAAAACTCATGTACTTTACATTAAAAAAAAAACGTGTACATGTAATTTAATAAGCGTGCAAGAAGTCATGTGATGTCCACATCAGAGTTTTTCTTCTCTTTTTACCTCTACACGTGCAATTTTAAACACTTCTTTCTGTTTACGATATAATTAATGTTAAAGAGTAGAATTACTGTAGCGTAATAAATAATATTCTGGAGTCGTTCTGAATGTTCGAAGTATTTCCGCGAGAAATTCCATTGAAAAATTATATGTACATAAGGTAAATCTAATAAGTATTCGAACTCTATCGACTTTAACATTTTATTTGCAAATACGTATACAAATTTAACATACAACATTAAGTTTTTCAATATTCCATAGGAGCTTTAATTTAAGCGCTGCGATAGAATAACTTATTTACGTTGTTTCTACGCACTCTTTTCTGATTTTCAAATTAAGACGTTGTTATTTAGGAACAGTCTTTTTTCACGTGGACAGCGTTCACCATACCGCAACATTTTAAAAGAATAAAACTAAAATTCTAGATAAAAATAATAACATTTTATTTCAAATGTGAAATTAAGAAAAGAAGTTTAAAAAAAATTTGAAAAAATCATTCTTTTTCTAAATCGGTTTAGTTGTCCACATCTTGAATTCAACAATTAATAAAGAATGTAAATTTAAAAAACAACATTAAGAAGTAACGATTCAGTATTATTTTTTAAATGAAGTTTTTAAACCGTATTTTATCAAATTATTTTTTTAAATAATTTTATAGGATTTAAGTTCGCAGACGTAATCGCAAAATTTTTACGATAATCCATTTCTATAGAAACAGTAGAACATACATGTGTCCTCCCAGACCCTTTCTCCTTCAGTTTTCAGAATCTCTTCGCCAGTCAGTATCGAATGCCTTCTTGATATCAAAGAATATAGCTGCAAGGCGACAACGGCATAGAGAGGAGTCTCGAATATCCGTTTCAAGGGCTACCAGGTGGTAAACGGATGATCTACCCGCCAAACGAGCTATGTCTAGAGGCTATGAAGATAGCCTCCGGTAAAGCCCCTACGGGCTAGTTACGGAGGGAGTGGCGTGACGGTCAGGCCCGTCACATGGTGGGTGAACCCATCGGGTTGGTCTAGTGGTTAACGCGTCTTCCTAAATCAGCTGATTTGGAAAGTCGAGAGTTACAGCGTTCAAGTCCTAGTAAAGCCAGTTATTTTTACGCGGATTTGAGTACTAGATCGTGGATACCGGTGTTCTTTGGCGGTCGGGTTTCAATTAACCAGACATCTCAGGAATTGTCGAACTGAGAATGTACAAGACTACACTTCATTTACACTCACGCATATCATCCTCATTCATCCTCTGAAATTAAATAAACGGTAGTTACCGGAGGCTAAACAGGAAAAAAGAGACATGGTGGGTGAAAGTTTCCCCAAAAACGTTCGCTAGCTCGGCAGAAGTAATAAAAACGCCACGGTGATGGACTTATATGACCGATCGGCTAGACGTTGGATCGCAAATTGAACGTAAAGGTCGGAGTCCTGCGGGTTATCGTTTCAACATATCTCGTCCAAGAGCATCGTTTCGAATTAACGAACACTCACGGACAAGTAGCTCTGGCGCTTCGATAGTCGATTACGCGTTCTGCTGTCGGCTGTCAGGTAAAACGGCGTAGAGCATGACGACGGTTTTTTTTTCAACGCATTCAGACTGCCCTTGTTCCACCGTCACGGGTCGGAGGGTCTCTTAGAATTCCCAGATGTTTGTGGGGTGCAGTCGTTCGCAGCATCCGATATCGTATCCGTAGTGCTGGCCAAATCCTCAAGAGCATCATCGCTAACTACAAATTACCGACTTAGTGCTCGTGAACCGATTCCGGTTAGCTTTCTCGCGGAAGCGGAATCGTTTGAGGGTATAGATACCCTCGAACGATACTTGTCGGTCGCCAAACGATGACGAGAGGAATTCGAGAATGCAAAAATCGAAGGATAGCCTCAGTCTATCGATCGTATGAAGCCCCTCCCTTATTATTTTGAAGAACTACAAGTCGGATGTTATTATACTGCAGACGGGTTGCGTCACCATTTAAACTATTATTTTCAATAGAGCTCTTATTCTCGACAGACAACGCTGAACGAGGTCTTTCTACGCGTCAGGGTTTGGTGCTGTTTTTCAAACGGACCTACAACCACCATAGTATTATTTCAAGTCTGGTAATTTTGGTCCCAAAATACCGAGGAAATATAGGAACGCTCCTGCAGAATCCACGCGTACAGAGGCTAGAGCTAAATACAACCGGGTTCGCCCAGCTACCCGGAGGACATCGTTCGAGACCCGCTATGTACAGTCATTCCCCGTCGGTACGATAGATTCCACCTTGGATTACGGTTGCGGTTCGTAACACATCACAACGGCCGCGATAGGAGAGGAATAAGAAGGGATATACGGATAGGAAGGAAGATAGAGAAGGAAAGAAAGGAAAGAGGGGTAAGGTCAACGGACAGTTAGCGTTTAGTTGCCTTTTAGGACCGGCAATAGACACCGTGGGCCTAAATTCTTCCCGCCACTCGTTTGAGCGGACCCTCAAACCCACATGGAGGACAATTGTATCGTAATTAAGCCGTAGCTAAAATTTTAATTAGGATTAAGATTAGTATTCGTCATGGCATAATCATTAAAATTAGTCGAGACTATCTCGAGTAATGCCTTCCAATCGACGACTAGACATACAAATATATATAAAACATAAAAATCTAGTGTTTAAAGGAAAAGGAAAAAAACAGCGGAAAACATTTGTTTTGCTATGAAGAATAAACAATCGGGTAATTTAAAACGAAATTTACGTAATAAAAGAGATAATAAAAACAGAAATAAAGAGAACGAGAATAAAATAAATGAAATAACAACATGTAATTTTAAATTTTTAAATTAACACGATAACAAATGTTCTTAAAATGTCAAGTACTACGACCAAATAGCGACCGCAGAAATTGAAGAAGCTACGATCAAATAAAGAGGCAGACGGTGGCATGTGTGCAAAAGGAGTAGATCTTATTACTTTGTAGAAACACAGCATAGGAATCGGAAAAAGAAAGAAAGAACAAAGCCGAAAAAAGAAAAGAAAATACTAATGTATAAAGGAACAAGTTCTTTTCTTATGTTTTGTCTTCTTTCTTTTAGCATCAAATATCTTATGATACGGTAGAGTTGAATAAGAAAATAGAAACGATCAAATTTTTAAAGTCTGCATTTAATAAGATTTCCTTCCTTTCTTTACTTTTTCAATTCATTCTGGCTTTCAAATAAAGATTTTTTTCATTAACTTTCATCTCCTATTACACAAGTATACGTGTAGAAAAACACCAAAAGAACTAATATTCCGACTCGTCGTACGTAATAAAGAAACATTTTTACGCCTCTTTTGTACTACTAATCCTCAAGGTATTATACTTACACCAAGATGATTTTCATTTAATAACAGTGTTTTTTAAATCATCAAGCGTCTATTTTCATTATAGAAAAAAATAATGAATTTTATAAATAATAAATACAGATCTCCAATTTATTTTTTAATAACCGATCTTTTTTTTTTCAGTAGAACAATAGAAGTTCTAGCGACAAAAAAAATTTACAGTAATAAAAAAAAAAGTCGCCTAAGCATATTATCAAAATGTATTGGCGTAAAAAAGAAAAACAAATACCAGGTGAGCAACTTAAAACCGAATACCTACCTACAGTACAGTCGTGACGTAACGTTTTACGAATGAAATTAAAAAATCTGATGTGGACACAACATGACTTCCTTGTACAATTATTAAATTACATATACGCATTTTTAAAAACTGAAAAGTACCTAAAATTTTATTTCATTAATTACTTAATGAATTTTAATTTATCGTAAAAATGTTTTACGATCAGAGGTAAATAATTATCAATAAATCACACGTGCTTTATTTATACAATTAACATTATTACAATCGGTATACGATTGTAATATGTAATTATGCGACAATATTTAATATTGTCCGATAATATCAGAGGAGTAATGAACTAAAAGATAAGAATTTTTTGCAATTTATTAAGGATCGGGCATGTATGCCTCAGTGTATATGTTGTTCCTGTGAGGGTCTATTTTTCAATCGCTCCGTAGGTAACTTTAATGCGGATAAAATTAAACAGGAATTAAACTAGAAAATCCAAAAATAATACGATTCTAAATTATAATTTTCAATTAATATTAAATAATCAGATGTTTCACCAAATCTATTACGTATAATCGTACACATATGCAATAATTAATGCCTATTAAATTGCATAAACATATTTTTAAAATTACATAAAATTTTATTTCACTAATAACTTGTGATTTATTTTCTTCATATTTTACTTTTTTTATTGTTATTACTGAATTATTATTTATTTGTAAAGATTTTTTTACAATCACGGGTTAATAATTATTAATAAATCAATATATTTAATTTGAAAAAAAAAAGTTAAAAAAAATAAATTACAGAAAAAGCTAAAAAAAAAAGGGATGAAGTTTGATTCGAACCGATGTACCTTCCCATTATAAATCCAAATATTTCATTAATTAAAATTTCATTTGGCTATATCTCTGGAACCGATGAAAATAAGTACTACTTATGACATATCGTTGAAAACCTTTGCGATGAGGGCTTATTACTGCAGTAAAAAACGGCCAATATCCAAATTTGTTTGGATTTTAAATAATTTCAACTAGACGATTATTTTCGGTTACGAGGAGGAGGCAAACGCCCTCTGATGATTTTTATTATAGATTTCTTTTAACAAATTTAACCGTTATATTTTATGCAGGGTTTTCTGTTCTTTGATTTTGGATTATTTTTTGTCTTACAACGTAATACGTATTATCGGAACATATAACATTTCATAGTTTAAGATTTTATTGACGCTCGTTATTCTGATGAATGCGCGACAGGGAGGTACGACTGAATTCGTTAAGAAAAAATTACGCATTTAATAAAAAATGAAATCGTTACATTCAAACGAAATAAATAAATAAAATTAATAATAATCGCTTACCTTATAGCCTCATTTTTTTTTTTAGTAAATCGAGGTAGCAAGCGCGTAATCAATCCTTACCTGAAAAAATAAATTAAAAAATAAGTATTTTTTATTAGATAATCGATTACGTAAGTTATTTTTTACAATTACTGTATAGAAATTTAAAACCCAACTTACAAGAACGTTATGATTTCTCTTTATTTAATCTTTAAAAAAACCGTTTTACCTTTCGCTAAAAACGCCGTTTAAATTCAGCTTAAATGTGAATTCGGGTGTCCCTGATTTTGAGTCGACCGTCACGAAACCCACTTCGAACACGTTTTACCGTAATTCAGCTTATCGCGGATAACGGAACGGAGTGCCGATACGAGGGGTACAAATTTCAGACATTTCCTTAATTTTTATGCGTTTTTCCTCGCGAATATTATTATTATTAATATGATTTTCCAAAGCGTCAATAGAATCTTCCGCTACGATGAAAATAGGTGACGCTTACTTCTTTTGCCAGATTTAAATTATTAAACACTTTGCACGGTTAAACACTTTTTACCGTAATTTTTCGTATTCGCGAGAACAATTTCGGCCGATTTTATACCTTCAAAAAATAAAAGTCTATCTCGCAAACGCTGTTTTTGCACGGTAAACGTTTCAATCGGAGCAAGTATTTTGAAATAAACAAAAAAGATTATAATAATGGAAAACTGTTTTCGAACGGCTGATATTTTGACGTCAGGAATGCCGACTTGAACGTCACACGGTTTCTATTTATTCTATAAAAGTTTTTCCGTCGTTACTATTCGTCGCTTTAATCACTTTTTTTTTCTTTATTTTGGGGGGGGAGGGTGAAAAACGCTTTGCGTTATCATTGCCCGGAGAAAACATAATACAATATTACAAAAAAAATTAATAATTATTAAATAGTTGAATACACGTGCACGGCCTTAAGAAATAACAAGATATTCGACTAAATCCTCAGACTGTTTCTTAAAATATCTCGAATGTTAGCTCTTATTCGAAGCGATGCGGCATAACACACGCAATCAATCCACAAGGATGTGGTTTATCGTTAGTTAGCGGTCGCAGCGAACACAAGCATCTGTCTGATTCGGTAATCTTTAATAACCGGACGACCATAGTACTACCTGTGATTCATCTCTTTGGAGAATAAACAAAACAAATATTACTAAAAAAAATGACAGGACGTGCATCGAAGGAGTTTAATTCAGTAATTTATAAAATAGTAGATATAAGAATATGTTCAGAGATATAAAGGAAGATCTGTAAATCGATCGGAATCGTAATATCAGAAGAGTAAGCATAAGAACAACAGCTCGGCTCCGGACGCGTAGGTTAAAAACGCATCCTATTATATACGGAAGGGTCTGTCTACCTTCGGTTTGGCGGCACTGATACACGTCCGATCTCTTTGCAGCCGAACTTTCTATTGCATTTTCTTTTTTTAATGCGTAACGCCGCTTCCGATAGAGAAACGAACCGTTTTGAAAAGCTTTACACGATCGGGTATATTTTAGAGGTAAACGATATTTATAAATTCACGCTTTTAGAATCTGAACCTTCATACTTTTCATTTATATTTATTAATACTAATCCTTTCGGTAGTACGATTCTATTACTACTACATACGTTAATAAAGTAAATAACTTATAACCTAGCGAATGGATTTTGCGTATAGATTCATTTATCGGGTCTATATATCGTCTTCTTTACGTTTATATACTTCGTAAAGGCGATCGATATTTTCATAATTCCTAACGTTTTAACGACCATAAATACTGATTTTTGAAAATATTATCGGAGGGTAAAAGAAAATAAACAAAATTCATCCGCTGATCCGTCGGTTATCCTTGGAGACTGTTTAGTACGTTCGTCTTTTTCACTTATGTTTTATATATAAATTTTATATTAATAAATGAAGCTCGCTCGTATTTAATGTAATTTTAAGTTATTTTCTTAAGCCAAATTTCTCGTTAAATCGTTAAAATTCTTTAACGTAAAAATAGTTTAAGGAACAACCCCATCAATCAATCCGATACGTTTTCATAAAACGTAAAAAAAAAAAAAAAATATTCTTTAATCGACAGGATTATAATACTGGATAATATTACAGGATGCGATCAAAAAAAAATTACATACAATGAAAAATAAAACAAGCGTGAGAGGGGAACAGAAAAGGATGGACAAAAAAATGGATTTTAAATATACTATACACTTAAATCCAGGTTCAACGTACAAAATATTCAATTTCATTGAAACTAATAGTGAATGCATTAACGCGTTACACGTTGCACATAAATCTACATATCTGTAAAAAAAAATAATAATAATTGCTAAAGCCATTAAAAAAGGCACGCGCGCGCTACTACTACAACTACGAACACACACACACACACACACACACACACACACACACACACACACACACACACACACACACACACACACACACACACACACACACACAGAGAGAGAGAGAGAGAGAGAGAGAGAGAGAGAGAGAGAGAGAGAGAGAGAGAGAGAGGTTGAGAGAAAGATCAATACCACTTAATACAACACGAAACAAAAAAAGAAGCATAATAATAATAATAATAAAATTAACATGTAAAATGTACAGTAAATAAAACGTTTCATAAATTTGAAATGAAGCAAATATGAATAAATCATAGCATTTTAATTATCAGAACCGATTAAAAAACAAGATATTATGTCATTTATCTTCATACGTCAAACATGCACGTAATCAGCAGCAACAACATAGGAGCGAAACAACATATTTTCATAACAGAATAATATATTATTTTTTGAATATCGATTTAAAAAAACAATCGTCATAAAATCTAATTAAAAAAATAAAAACTTTCTTTAGTACGTATAAAGAAATAAACCTGGAGACAACAATTTTTAAACAGATAAATATAAAGAAAAAACAACGTTTATAAATATAACAATCGACTTTATGATTTTTTTAAAAACTGATTTTTCAGGGTAAATTATCACGGAGTAAATTTTCCCTGAAATCGTTTTCATAGTAGACATTCAATAAATATAATTAATAAAACACTTTTCAACAAATAAACAAAGAAAACCGGTTTAAATTGAAAAAAAAAAACTTTTTCTTTTGCATCTGTTACCTACCGATTATGTTTTATATAGTCACAGGTTTTATTTTTCTGGTTCGGTTCATCCTAACGGTTTATCTGATACCTGCGGATTTCGTTAAAATATGTTTAACTCTTTTATCGTGATAGTCGGATAAACAAAATACGAATTCTCAAAGCTAATTATTTTCTTCAGTTTCGTATAAGAGATAAAGATTATGAAATTAAACGACGACGAGTGCCGCACAGAAAATCTCTATTACATACGAAAACACAATAATCGTGCCGTATCGTGAAATAAGGACGCAAAGCGTTAAAATGTTTTACTAGAAAAATATACTTTCAGAAAAATTAAGAAATAAAAAAGCTTATTTAGCTTTAAAAGGAAAGTTAGGCGCAATTTATTTTTGTTCTTATAATTAAAACCTCATTTTACCCGGTGTAACTTCTTATTTTACGCTCGACAATCCTTTTCTTAAGTGTTATATTCTTCGACCTGTAGTTTTAAAAATATCTGAATCATTTTGATCGCTACCGGTCGGTAGAAAAGCCTTCTCTAATGATAATGAATACTCTCTCGCGCGAATGCGAATAGGTGCGATATAGAAAAGAAGAAATTTTAATAGATTAGTACAAAGTTACAATAAATGAATTGATCGATTACAACGGACGTTCGGTTGCGCGGAGTTAAAACTAATTAAACGGTTTGCCGGCCTCCAAGGCGCGAGTGGTAGCGTCTGGCCTTTCATCTGGAGGTCCCGGGTTCGAATCCCGGTCAGGCATGCCATTTTCACACGCTTCTTTCATTCATCTCATCCTCTGAAGCAATACCTAACGGTGGTCCCGGAGGTAAAAAAAAAAAAAAAAAAAAAAAAAATAGTGTTTATGAACGAAATAGATTATCTACTTTAAATACAATTTTTAAATATATTTATTTACCAATTATTACTTCAAAATTATTTCTGATTTATAAAATTAACTCGATTTATAAAACCGAAATTATCGGATAGCGCACGCAGAAAACGTTCTAGAAAAGAATTTGTCGTACGACGACGCCACACGGGGAAAACGGTCGGAGCGGTTAATTTACAAAAGCGAGCGGAAGTAAGAAAAGATAATAGACGAAAAAAAGAAACTACCGGTACTGCTCGGCCGTGCGAATAGGATTAACGAGACGAAAACATTATTTTTTTGGAGGGGTTATGGATGAAGGCATTACCATCCCTCGGAATAAATTTTTTTGAAGAAAAGCTAAAAAAAAAACTAGAACTACTTAAAAACTAAAAAATTAAACAAAAACTTACAACTATCACAACCGTAAAACTAAAATTAAAAATAAGGGTAAAACTAAAACCGTAAAATATAACAATAATAATTATTTAATAAAGCCCAATAAGGGTGTAAAGGGCCCCAACTCGGATAACGGGAAGACTAAAAAAAATTAACGTAAACTAAACCTAGGTTAAAAACTAAGATATTAAAAAGCTAAACTTACAATTACTAACACAGATAAAATATCACTACAAAAAGTAAATATTACTATTATCGCAGATAAAAAAATTAAAAATAAATAAAAACTGTAATGTAAATAAAACTAAAATAAATTTAACGAACTCCGAGAGGAGTGCAAAAAGCTCCTCGTATAACGGAAGAAAATAAAAATTTTAAATGTATGTAAATTACTCCGGTCCAAAACTTCTTTATCGTTGGCCAGGATTTGACGAATGTTCCTGGGCGATTTAAATTTATGACGCAAGGCCGCATAAAATATGCACTCCACAAAGAAGTGGCGCACGGTCAAGCGGCAGTTGCATCGTACGCATATTGGTGCATTTAATTTTGACATTAGGTAACCGTGTGTAACTCTGGTATGGCCTAACCGCGATCGACAAAGGACTGCTTCCTCTCGACGGGTTTTCTGAAAGACTAGTCGCATGGCAACACAGTGTTTTTAATATATCGGAGTTTATCATCCACTGCGGCAGTCCAGTCACCTTGCCGCTTTGTTCGAAGAGCGTGTTTTTATACGATCGATAAAATCGCGTGTAGTAACAGGTCGGTGAAAGAAGGTCGACTACATGCGTCTTTAGCAGCGGAATCTGCGGGTTCATTACCCGAAATTCCTACGCGGATAGGGATCCACAGAAACTCGCTAGTATGTTACGACGGTTCAACTCGGCGATCGGGTAAAAATCTTCTAAAGCTTGGAGTGCACTACACGAGTCGCTACAAGTAAGGATATGACGGTATTAATCTAAGCCTTATGACGGTATTAACAAAGCCTTATTGAATGCGTACAGTTTTGCAGTAAATACACTTGTAATATTGGGTACTAGGAAGACCAAAAATATAGATTCTGCTATTACGAATAAACGCACATCCAACGGTATCCTCTGTTTCGACCCGACTCTGTATACTACTGCGTCTGGGTTTGTTTTGGAGAGAATACGGTGAAAACGTTACTGAAAGACAATAGGCGGTGTTAATTGTTTCTTGTATACGGCAAGATCAAAAATAAACGTAAAAGACGAAAACAGATCGCCGACTTAAATTTCACATCCGGGCGCCGGGTGGAAAACAACGCAGATGTCAGCGGTACGGACGGAACGAGGAAATTCGGGTAGAGATGTAGACAAAAGATCTAAAAATGGGTATCACGACAGTGAATTTGAAGACGAAGAAGACGCGCGTCATCTGCGTTACTCCGTTGAACGAGCCATTCTTGTTCGTTTACGCGCTAACACTTTCACGCACGCACGCGTACGATCGTTTAGGTCTACTGACTTCGACATCGATCGCAATTATTTAATTGTCGCTAAAAAGAAAATTCAAAAGGTTTTTTTTCAACGAATAAAATACATACATATTTAAGACGCAAAATAAAATATCGGTTTCAGTTAAAACGATATTAACCTTGATATGATCTACGTTCGAGGAAGTCTTTAAAAACAGGTACCCAAAAATAATTCTATTTCACATTTAAAAGCAAATAACATTTTACCGGAAACGCTTTCATAAAAAAACATTTCACGTAATATCACTAAATGTAACTTGTACTTCCTTCCTTTATACAGCGCATAAAAATAACTCGTCCGTTTCTCCTAACGATATCATTATCTACTCCGCTTATAGTACGTGGTCATATTATAATGAAACTGTATTAAACAATGTCGTGCGATATATTACTCGAGTACTTGGCTTTAAAAACTCTATTAACTCGGCTAAAAGATGTTATTCAGGAATATAAATTATATTATCCAATAATTCTTAGGTTGTAAAGCGGCACGCGATCGGGGTAATAGATGCCGTAACATTAAATTAAAAAATTAAATTAAGCTTGAAAAACTTAAAAGAATTTCATTTTGCCCCCCTTAATATTTTATGTAAATAAAAAACATAATGAAAATATAAAGCGATCAAGAATCGGAATGAAAACACTAATACTCGAATTAATTACGAGTGAAAATTAACATTTTAAAGTAGAATTAACGTTTAATCCCAGTCGTTCTATACGTTTCATTTTTTTTTTTTTTACCGAAAAAGATAAGATCGATAAATTGCAAATGAAAACCCGGATCTTTTCTCCCAACCGTACCGAACATTACATACGGTCGACTCAAGCCACGAATAATTAATTACTAAGCGTTAGATGACAGTCGGGTTAGAAACACATCGACTTTCCAAACGGTTTTTCATAAATAAATGAAGAACCTTCGGCGTCGATCGTATTTCAAAGAATCTAAACAAGATTTTTCGTTTCCCAACTACCAGAAATAAATCTATACAGGATTATAGAAAAGTAAGAACAAAATAAAATCAATTTTACCGACGCAAGCCGAACGCATTTTATCATCGTAACCGAACGAATAAGTGTTACTCGTTCGACGAAAGAATCCAAAGGCCTTGTACTTTGAAAACCCAGTCGAAAAGAACCGAAACAGCTTACCGATACTGTATTGTCAAAATAACAAGTTGCTAATTGCAACTCTGAAATTAACGTGAACGTATCATTGAATAGGTAATTAAGAGAGACTGACGTCACTCGCTCTAACGCGTATTCATAACGACATGCAAACTGACATAGATCGCGTTATCGATCGGTATGCTAAGATGCGTAATCATAGAGATGAATTTATTTTGTAAATAAATTATCGTACGAAATAAAATGTGTAAAATTTCGGATTATAATGGATTAATTGAAATAAAAATCAACCTAATTTAAATCTTCATCTTATATTATTTTATAATGTTGATCGTTCGATTAAAGTTGTTAGGACTAAACAACCCGAGATTAAAGTTAAATTAGCTTCTGGAGTCCCCGTTAAGGTCACTTCGAACAACTTACAGCTTAATTTTTAGAAATCTAAATAAAATTGAAGAAACTTAAGCGCTTTTTTGGTTTTACCGAAACGTCATTTTTTGCCTCTTTTACAGCAATTCTAAAGATCCGTTTAACGATTAAAAAACGTGTTTAAAAATAGTTCAAAATATAGTATGTATCCGATAAAAGAGCATGAAATATTATATACCCGATCCGATTATTACGGAGTAGGGAAATGTGACCGCTTATTCCGATGCCCCCCCCCCCTCAAATTCAGTTGCTGGATCCTCCCGTGCTAACATCCGGGATAAATTATTTTGATTTTTTGAAAAGATGAACTACCGAATGGATATCCGTTAAGGTAAAGTCTGCGGGATATACATGCGGGTTGAATTTGTTCGTTTTGAGAATACATCGTCCCTTCATCACCGTCCACATTCGTGATCGTGTGCGTTTTACGATATGTAAACAAAATCGGCGCAAAGAATTCTGGATATTTTGAGTTCTTAACTTTCATCTACACAAAAGGGGATTAATCCGGATCGAAGCGGTTACAAGCTAATTTGATGTTCCTAATACAAATATATATATGTAGTATTTGAATGTTAATAATAATAAAAAATCCGAATCGATCGTACGACTAATATTTTTTTCTTTTTTCATTTATGTTACAGATGGTCACAAGGTCTATTATTTCATCAAGCGATGGTAGACTGCGCAAGAGCGGCGATATTAATTCCGTTAGGCGTTAGTATATTACGTTGTGAACCGGTTAAAAAATGTTCGCTGGTCGAGACGGCATTTTTACTATTAGTTACAGTATCGACGGTAAATATGTTAACGACAGTATTAAACGATTCGCCGGTGTTTCCCGAAGACGACGAAGAGGAAGACGATTTATCGGCGCCGTTATTAATGGATTCCCCGCAATGCGTATTATTCGGTACCTTTATGATCTGGTTCGCCAGCATAACGATAAACCTAGGACCGACGTTTCTGTCGGGCGCGCTGGCGGCCAATTCAGAAAGCAGTCACAACGCGCCCAGTTGTCCGTTAGTTCACGGACCGTTTCGACATTACGTGTTGAACGTACTGTGGATATTTATAAACATAATATGCGTACTGTTAACTTTATTTCATTTACATAAACTGCATCGCGATCTGACGAAAGCTAACGTCGAAGCGGTCAGAGTGGCCGGTCTAGTTACGACATTAGTCAGCGTAACCGGCGGACCGGGGGCGGTGCCTGGAAGCGCTTCCGCCCCCGGTAATAACGGAACAATACCGAGGGTAAGTACACATGTATATAAATATACTAATACGTATCGTAATTTATTTATATAATTTCATTATAAGAAGTTTCAATGTTAAGTTTTAAATACGCCCGGCATTTTTATTCGCTTTATTCAAGATAGGTTTAATTCCTTTCCTCATTCTTTGTAGATTATACACGTAATTACCTTAATCGGGCGTTAACGATGTAAAAATAAATCGAAATAAAATTCGATACTCCGCATTAACGCGACGATTGTAAACATATATAAATTGAAAATTGTAAACTATCGAATATACCGTATTCCAAATTTACTTCGTAAACAAATTTTTCTGCATTTTGGCAGCTAAGTTTATTCTGTTTAGCGGGGAGTATCGATAAAGAATTGGAGGAATCGTTATTTGAAGTTATCAAGGTATCGATAAGTTACTACAATATTTGAAAAAAAATATGAAAATTTAAATAAAGGTTCGAAATATTACAGCGCAATAATAATTATAAGAAGTAAAGGCTGACACTAAAATAGCCAAAAAAAGTTATAAAAATACGACAGAAAAAATGAAATAGTAAAATATTAGTGGCATCATTTTATTTTAAAATACCGATACCGTATAAGGTACTACTTTACCGTTTGTGACAAAAGTTTAAGTATCGCATAATATTTTCCATTTTTCCTTTTTTATTTTAGTTTATGTAAATATTGATAAATTTATTAAAAAATAGGTAAAAAAAAATAAAAATCTATATAAAAAACAGCACGATTAAAAATGACAATTATAACATTTCTTTATAGAATCCACGGTTTTTTCTTTTCCTGTTTTCTTGTTTCTCGTCTATCTTTTTTATCTTCCGACGACGACAATGTTTCGTAAAACTCGCGGTACGATCCGTAAATTAAATATCATTCGCGTAGGCGCAACAAATCTTTCTGTTTTTGGAACAGAAATAGCAAGCCTATTTTTGTATGCCACAACAGGGTTGATTTTGTCGTCTTTTAAGTTTGTCATCGTCTTTTAGGTTTCAAAATTAGAGTTTTGAATTCGGCTTAATCGTAACTTGTTTTTATGAAAATTTTATTCTGAACTGATTTTCTGAACCGAAACCAAAGACAATCGTCAAACGTAAATCGAGCTTCAGATTGAGAGGTTGCTTCATCCTCTGTTTTCTTAGAAAGTTATTTTTTTACCCTTCTTCACTTTTTAATTTGGTAACACCAAACGGACGAGGCTTGGCTCGAGCCAATCTCTTTATCTGTACCCGATCTTCTGTGTTTTCATCTTAAATCTATTTTAGAGGGGCCGAGTCGCACTCCGTTTGACGGTGTCGGATTCAAAATAAATACGATCTATAAATTGAAGATTTTTACGGGTGTTTAAAGCACGTAAACACACCGCACTAAAATTATAATTCTTATGTTGACCACCACAACTGTCGGACGTCATTCTGACGCGGACAATATCAGGTTTCGACATAATATATTTGAAAACGCATGAAGAGGTTTCCTCACTGCCTCGATTGCCTTCAGTTTCATCCCGAGTGCAACGGTGGACGACCGCGTTTGCTAAATTAAATTGCCACCTTTTGAACATAAAAGAATGGCCGGGTAGCAGTTTTGGTGCGTTCAAGACACCCTGAAGGTCAAAATTGAATGCCAGAATATCGCTATTTGTTTCTGCTGCCGCTGCCTTGTCTTCATCCCTACGATTTGTCGTAGGATTGTGTTTTCGTTTTTTTTCAGACTCGTCGCTCTCGTTGAATTTTAAGCGCGTTTTGCATTTAGGCTTAGGAAACTTCAGTTTAAGTTCTAAAACCATTACGGTAACTTTCAAACGACAAACTCTTTCTCCCTTTTTCCTTACATTTATTTGCGTTCGTACTATAAATCGATTTTACGTTAAACTATACATCTAAATGCGTACATAAATTCACATTTTAGCCGACAACAGTGAGATTCTAGGGACGTAAAAAAAAAATGTTTTCTTTAATAAAATCTATATCATCATCATAACATAAGGAAGGTTTGCGCCCCCTTTTCAGGCGATTTTTGTAATAGTGTAGACCGGTGTGGTTCCCAAACTTTTCCGAATCGCGGCGCCCTACCCTAAGTAAAAGTACGACTGATCGTAAGTAAAAGATAAAAAAAAATAAAACTCGTGTATCCTCAGTATTTTTTTTTTACTTTATTAACATTAAATTAATAATTAAAAATGTCTTGGTTCAATTAATTATGAAGCTTTTACAAGATGTCGGGAAGAGGCGCACAGTTTGGAAATCACTGGTGTAGACTATCGAATAATTTATTCGTTAGTCGTACATTAATGCCAGAAAATAGTCATATGCGTAAAAATGATAATGCTTAAATTATCCATCCTAAAAGAGATACGTATCGGATAGTTTACTACAAGATGCAGGACGTTCAGTTTAGTAATAAACTGACCAATGTGAAAAATGCGATTTTTCACATTATGCTTTTGAAATAACTACGTTATTTCAAACGGATAAATTATAAGCGCGGGTTATACATATTTATAAATGTAATCTGTAAATCGTCATCGACCGCTGAATAATTTATATTTCTGTTTACGCATTACGATGTAAATAATTTACCGTAAAATAAAAAGCATTGTACCTAAACGCAGAATCGAATAAATAGAACGTCAGAAGATATTTGCAAATTTAAAATAACAGATTTCTATATTAAAAGAAAACACATACTAGCGATTCACTTAAACGAATGCTATGATTATTATAACGACCGTACAGTCGAAATACATCAAGCTTTTATCGTACACTGTGGCCCAAGGAAACTCTCACGAAAGTAAAAAAAAAATGAATTTACAAGTTTTACTGTCGAAAACAGAAAGTAAATTACATTACATGAAGCGCCATTAAGTATCCCGACGCAAAAAAATGCAATTTCTAAAATCATATATAATAGGTGACTTCCTAAATTGTAATTACTTCTGAATTCCCGGTTAGAAGCGGTCACACTGTCGCCGTTCTTGTAAAATGCTTTCACGGCAAATGGACGTTGGGCACCGACCCGCTGGACCATCAATATTAAACGGCAGGTAGTTGAGCACAGAAGGTGTCGGTCCCACATTTTTACCAGCTCCGTACGTAATTATTATCTTATAATGTAAGAAATAATCTTGGATATGCGTAGCGTACGATTGTAGTCGTGTATTTTTATGCAATGAATCGTCATTTTTGACGACTCAACTCGTTAATTATAGTTTCATTTTGTCTTTTTTTTTTAACTTAATTCACCGCATGAGCACGAAACTTCTGACTGGGAATATGAAAATGGAAATTTGATAGCGTATGAAAATGCTACGCCTGACCGGCATTCCGAAACCTCCAGATAAAAGGCCGAGACGCTACCGCGGAGATCGGAATATTACTAACATATTTACTGTAGCAAATTATATATATGGATACATATACGCTATGGTATTTTATTTAGCACAGGACTCATCAGAAATTACTCATAAAATTGGAGTCTGTTACAACACGGTAAATCTTACCCTGAATACAGTGTACACAAATAAAAAAAAATAAAATAAAAGAATAAAACAAATAAAAAATTTACATGTAATAAATCTAACTGAATATATAATGTCCACATAAGTAATAATATTAAAATCAATTTAAAAAATCGCAATAAAACAAATCGGTCACCAAAAAGCCACAATAATTACATAGAAAAACAAGCATTCATAGTCAATAATAATGAAAAAAATCTAAGGTTCGAAGTCCCGAATTCACCGAAACGGAAACGCGATTCGGTCTACCCGTAAAATATGTACATGCTTCATTATATTATCGACAGCAGGCCTATTCATAAAATAATTAACATCATTATTCTCAGAGAAAGCGACGGTGAACTCTTTTTACCTAAAACGCAGAAATCCTAATAATAATCTGGCGCTCGTACAATGCTACCGCCAAACGGTAAGATTTTATTTCACCGAATTTACATACGCTACAAAATTTCAATTTCAAATTTCTACGCACAAGCTTCGAGCTTATACGGTGAATAATTCGTCCAAAATAAAAAATAAAAATGTTTGGATACGTTATAAAATTTGTCTTCGTATTTATTCGTCGGCGTTGATTATAGATAATATCGATCGCGTCGACGCTAATGAAAAATAAGATAGATTTTATTAATTTACTCAAAGTAATATTAATTTTTATCGAAATTAAAAATAAATTATTTATCGCTTTTGTCGCGGGTAACAAGATCTCTATTTTTAAAGAGATCGGAATAAAACGGGTACATCGGAAGAATTAAATTGAATTTGTAAACGCGTTCAATAAAGAAATAATTAAACTTGAAAATAAATCGTATCGGATGAAGACGGTTAAATAAAAAAAAAGTTATACGAAAACTTTCTGATGTAGAACAAAATTACCTGATAGATAAAAATATGGCGTAATAACCGCACTTCACACGACGAAGTACACTAGAAAGAATGAAAACGGATCGGTTAAGTCTTCTTTTTTATCATACTGCTCTTTTACCTTGCAATGTCAAGCCCTTCCACTCTTTATATATATATATATATATATATATATATATATATATATATAGAGCCTCTGCCGACCTTTTCAACTGACGCGGTCGTCTCTTTTTCTTGTCTGCTCACTAATTTGCTAATGCCTTTCTTCCTAGACTTTCATCTATTTCTTTTAACCTAGATCTCGCTTTATGTATTAGATTAAGTTAGATTTTGTTACAGCGATGCTTATCATTTCAAGCAAATGTTGAAAATTAACGTTATTTTATTTTTTCCGTGAAAATTATAAAAATAAATACTCAACACTTCACTTTTATAACTTCATTTTATCGTAATAAATCGCAATTTTAAAATTAAAATTTACAAAGCTACAAAAAAATAATTTTTCTTTTTTCCCGTAATTTAAATACGGTGGAATAAATACTGAAAAAATTTAACGAAAAACTTTTCTTTCCAAGGACAACGTATAGTCGAATATTTTTATTTTCTAAATAACATAGGGATAGTTTAGATTATTCATATATATATATATATATATATATATATATATATATATATATATATATATATATATATATATATATATATATGTGTGTGTGTGTGTGTGTGTGTGTGTGTGTGTGTGTGTGTGTGTGTGTGTGTGTGTGTGTGTGTTTTAATCATTTTCTTGGTAAAGGTAATTGCAAATTATATTTTTATATAATAAAAATATAACGATTAAGATGGTAAAACAACTTTCTTTTTTACTAAAAATTAATGAAATATAAATACGTTCGGTATATATAAAAAAAATTGAACGTGATACCGATTCATTAATCAAAATAAATTATGTACAGAGTATAAAATTTACAAATAAAAACTAACGAGGGTTTGTTTATTTTAAATATATGCCTGCATCATTCTGTAAGATGAACCTCACACAATAACGTACTCCCGGTCGTTATTTTTTAGATTTATGTAATACTTAACTCTCCATGTTGAACTAAACCGTGAGAATACATTATTTTGAATTTCGATACCTATGTATTTTTTTCCTTTATGACGTGGAATAATTAACGAATATTTTTCTTATAGAGTTTATTAGTTTTTTTTTTTTTTGCGAAAAACGCTTTCGCGTTATCATCGCCGGGGTTAAAATAATTACAAGGGGGTTCTTCTAGGATATTAAAATATTAGCAAAATACGGTTAAAAACTATGATGAAAACTAAAACGAATACGACTGCGAATAAAACTGAAACGCTAAAGAAACGCAACGATTAGGATAATACATGAAAAGCGAAATAATAACGTGAAATACCAAAATTTTGACGGGTTGAATATTAGTAAGTATATTATTTCTTCTTAGACGTAACAATACCCGGTATAGTACGTTCTTGTCATTTCCTATAACGCGCCGTATATCTCTTGGAATTAAATTTGAAACGTACGGCGGCATGGTACATGCAGTCCGGAAGGATGTGCTGCACAGTCAAGCGGCATTCGCATCGGACGCACAGTGGTGCGCTCTCCGCTGACATCAGGTATCCGTGAGTAGCTTCGGCATGTCCTAGTCGCAATCGACAGAGGACCGCTTCCTCTCGGCATGAAGAGTCCCTCGGTAAGACGGTGTCTTTTACGTGTCGGAGTTTATTATCCGCTGTAGCAGTCCGGTCGTATCGCCGTCTTCTTCGAAATCTACGTATAATGGAATCGATGAAATCGGTAATCGTTACTCGAGAGGAGGAAGACGGTCGGCTATGTGCACCTTTAGCGGCAGAATCCGCAGGTTCGTTACCCAGGCTAGGGTCCGGTAGAAATTCAACTGTGCGTTGTGACGATTTAATTTAGCGATCGTATTATGCGTTTCGGTGACGATAGGACGTCTGGAATACAAATCCTCTAAAGCCTGGAGATTACTATACGAATCGCTACAGATAAGGATGAAACGATATTTTGATCTAATGATATTCAAGGCCGTTTGACGGCGTACAGTTCTGCATTGTACACGCTTGTAATACCAAGTAAACCGAACGCATAAGTTCTGTCGTTTACAACAAAAGAGCATGCTACGGTACGGTTCTGCTTCGACCCGTCTGTGTATACTACTGCGTCTAGGTCTGTTTCCGATAGAAAATTGTAAAATGTTTGCCGAACGACGAGAAAAATTAATTAAAATAATTCATTTTACATTTCGTAATGTAAAAAACCTAAAACGTAAAGAATACTTAAAAAGAGTCTGTAAAATACGTAAAAATTTCAGTTACAAACGTAATGCAATATTTATAACTCTTAGTAATTTTAATCGAAAACGTTCCTTAAGAAGCGTTATAGAAGTATATAATTAGATCACAAATCAAATAGAGCGGAGAAAAGTACAAAAATCATTTCTATATCGACATTTTTAATCGTAACTGCTTTAAATATAAAATGTTTCTCTAACATCTATGACCGGCCTAAACTGACTACACAAAATTTCAATCTTAGAAACAATAGTGTGAAATAATAGTGTGTTATCGATCGGTAAAAAAAAATATAATTTAAACCTTAATCACGATAAAAACATAATTTAGTAACGCAAATTAATGTTTATTAAAAATATTAAAATAATAATAAACTATTGAACGTAATAAAAATATAAATTTATTTATTTTCGTTAATAAGGAAGGTATTAGAAAAATATTAACAAGCAAACAAAAACGGTTTGACATCAAAGAGTGATGACGTCGTAATAATTTGCTGCCGCTATCTACTTTTAGCTCAAAGAACTTCACTCGTACTTTTAAACGATAACGCGTACTAGTATAATTTATTTAATTATTAATTATTGCTGTTTTACAACTTTTAATTAAGAAATTCAAAAAATGTTTGATCGAAACGAAAATTTATCTTTCTTTCTTCAATACGGTGTAGTCTGAAAAGAAATGCCATGCGAACATTACGAATTACTTAATCCATTTATCTTTCAGAGGGCATACGAATTTATTTACCGTTGAAAAAAAGTGAATGTTAGAATGAATCGCATTCGGTAATTTTAAAAGGTTATAAACTTCCATTAATCGATTTACCTTAATATATTATCTTAATACGAAACGTAAGACCCGTATCAAATTACCGAATTTATTCGAGTAGCCCCGCACTTTTTTTCTTGGAATTGGAGAGAAAAAATTAGGGTGCGGGGCTTACTTGAAATATAGCCTTTAGCCAGGATAATTTATGTATAGTAACGTTTTCTTAGAAGTATCTAAATTCAATCGCATAAATATATATTAGAATTTCGGTTATCAATACCGGATGCCGCTTATACAGAATACATCCTTAATTATTAACATCCTGTTCTTATTATCGATAGGAACGAAGTTACGATATTTTTATTAAAACCGATTCATTTTGTATAGGCTGCATCCGGTTCTAATAATACTACAGTTACAGTATCAGTTGTTACCTATCGTCGTCTTGTTTATTCGCCATAGTCGTTGAACTGTTTGTATATGTGGACGGTTATGTGCATTTTATCTGTTTAGTTTACCTTGTAAAGTTTAATACGGTGATTTATTTTAATTACGGTATTAAAATGGGTACAAAAGGACAGCGTCTACCATCTTATACGGTAAATGAAAAACTCTGCGTTATAGAAGAGACTGAAAAAATTGGAAATCGGGCGGCAGGAAGAAAATTTGACGTAGATGAAAGCCGCATTCGAGACTGGCGTAAGAAGAAACAAGTTCTGGTGAAAGGCGCTGGTAATAAAAGGACTTTTCGTTGCTTAAAACCAAAATACATGGAAAAAAGGAAATGCGGTTATGCTGTCAGGAGAGAAATGTGTCAATCGTATGCTCAATCGCTAATCGCTAAATCTTTGAATAAAGTTGGTTTTAAAGCAAGCCGTGGATGGATAACACAATTTTTTGCAAGAAAAGGGGAACAAAATTACCTCGTACATTGTTTTTAAAAGAAAAACTCTTCCTACCGTACAGGTAAATGGAGTTATTATCAGAGCACAGGAATCAGGTTGGATGGACGAAACCTTAATTTTAGATCGAATCAGGTGACGAATGAGGCTGATGAAAATTTCTTTCTCACGCCTACAGGAAGAATCAGACGCCCAGATTTTAACCGGATTTGTGTTTGGATAAAAGACGCTTGGGAAGGTATTTCCACGGAATTAGCAAGGAAAAGTTTTAAAAATTACGTATTTTTTAATCATATCTGTTGCACTTTAAAATACCGGTATATACTGGTTTTTTTTTTAGATTTTCGGTCCGGGAAGTCGTGGTTCAAGGCTTATCCGGGGCGGGAGCTAGTCGAATAAATACGGTAAATCAATTTCAGTAGAGGAAATCAGAAAACTATATTCGTGATCGGACAGAAACAACGCATCATATTATTTTAACGATCGTTAAATATTAACACCGGTAAAATCTTTTTATTCTAAATCCGTTTTCATTAAATTACCGAGGAAGACACTCGATCGCTCTTATTTTGATTATTTCTTCACTAAGACCTGCTTTCCCCTACGCTATTGGAGAGAATACAAAGCGCGTACGGTATTTTCCTCTTTTAATTAACGACTTATCTAACGAATTAATTTTTCTTCCCCTTGGAAAAAAAACCGATATCGATAGATTAAAGAAAGATATCTTATCAATAATACACAAAATCCAGAATGAATAAAAGAGGCGAGTTGTACATCTGTAAATTACTTTAAACGTATTAGATATAGATAAACGTTACAAAACTACGACAAAAAAAAAATTATAAATATTTTTTAAGAACGACGAATATATTAAAAAAAACGGACGTAACGCGACTTTAAAAAACCTGGTAGTTAATTTTTATAACAAATAATATGTACTTACGTATAAAAATAAACTTTCTAACGGTATAAACTAGAAGCTTTTAAAAATCAATAACTTCCTTTCTTCTTTTTTAAAACGACAAAAAGTTTTCTTGTTACGAAAATAGCTTATACAACCTTAAAAAGATTTCAGACAATTCTATCGACCGTTAAACTTTGTCGATCACCGTTCACGTAACTTACTGTATCGAGTAACGACTGAACAAGCAACAATCCAGGTACTTTTGAATAATAAGTTTACGGAATGCGACAAAGTTATTTCAGACATTTAAAAACGTTCTATTTATTTTTATTACGTAATAAAATTTACATACGATTAAAATACAATTATAGTAGAATCGTAGAATTATGTAATGTTATACAGAATCCCGTTAAAATAGAGTATAATTCAAATGTAACGGCTGTTATTTTCGCTAAATCAGATCTTTTTTTACATCGTAACTTCAAATTTAAAAATAATCCTTAAAGATCGAAAGTAAATCTTTAATATAAGTAATACCAAAGACAACGGCAGTAACGATAAAGAACAAAAATAAAATTTACTCGTATTTACAATTTGAATGCTAATTAAAATGACGATGTTATAATTAAATTTTAATGTTAAATTTAGTTAAAATCCAGGATAAGCGATTCTCTCGAAACGTAATGATTTTTACGTTGTCTAAAGAAATATTAGGCGCTAATCATTTTGAGATGAAAAAAGTTTTTTTTAAACTGACGGTTGTAATATTCTATAAAATTGTAATATAACCGTGAGCAATTATATATATATTAATGGATTTCAATTTTTTTTCGACAGATAAATAAAGCCCGTCGCACGAAAAAATACAACGGGATAAGAAATTGTATTCCACAGTACATTTCCTAAAACCAGAAAATGTAGGAGCGTTCTAAGGATGAAATTGTTTTTATAAGTTCTGAAGCAGTATTTTTTATCATTTCTTAGGTCGCATCATTTATGCAACACGTTTTATTATAAATCGGTCATATACGTTGAAAGAATTCTTTGTATTAATTTTTTTTTTTTTTTTAAGATTCCAGAAGTAAAAGAAAATTTACAAACGACTTTATATCTTGACATTTTAACTAACAGTGACATAGCCGAAAATAAACCACAACGAGAATGATGCAGGAATATTTATTTAATATTATAAATTCTCAGAGACGTTCTTTGAGAAAGTTTGCACAAAATTACGGCTTTTAAATTTTGATAAAGAAAAAAGTTGCAACTTTAAAAATTAGATTAAAAAAGTATCCCGATTCGATACCGTTAAATATCGGTTAGGAATTAGGTATTTTTCCGGTAAGTCTAGAAAAACAATTAATTTCTGAAAAATATATACTTAAGATAAGATTTCTGAACGATATAATAATCATCCTAAAACATTGTCCTAAAAAAAAAGGTTCTACAAGCATTTTTTTTTTCAGAAAAAATTTATCCTTTTTTAATATAAAATATAATAAGACATTTGAAATCTTTACGTATCGTCCTCCGCAGAGATATTCGCTAGTCCATATCGGCTTCAGAATGTTTATAAACAAGGAGCTCATTTTAAGAAACGGTAATTTTATTCCCGGTAGCCGTAAAAGTTTATTAAATATTATTTCGAGTACATTTTTCCACGTTTAATTTTGATATATTTTTTCTCAGATCCTCCCGTATCTAAAATCTAAAATTTATACTTCGAAATATTTAACTTTTTTTTTAATGAGAAAAATTGATAATATTAAAGTCGGACTGTTACGTAAAGTCGTATGTATAATGGTAGACAGATTTATCGGTACTTATTTCAATTCATCATTTAAGAACTAATTATTCGGTTTTCAACAAAACATAAAATCGCGTTATAATGAGCAACTGCAGCAGTAAATAGTAATAAAACAAAAATTTTACGCGTGAAGTAACTGTGACGAACTTATAATAACGATATAAAATTTTAATGCCGGTAAAATTTAAATCCGCTACTGAATTATATCGTGCGACGGAGAAAAATTTTTCCGTTCATTCCTTTGTACTTGTAGAAAATTTTAAAAATTACGGAGGGAAAAAATACTTTTTACCAAAAATGCTCCCTTTGAAAGAGACCAAAAAAAAAAACAAGAAAATAAAACGATACGATGTAGCCGTCAATACGGATCATTATTGCAACTGCATTTTAAAAAGCGCATTTAAATCCGATTATATAAATAATTATCGGATTTGTAGTAATTACTCCGCGGCATTATAAGACGGTCGCAAAAGCTACATTATATTAAGTATTAAAATACATTTGGAAGTGTTTTTACGTATTTCTCTGTTTTATGTTTTTGTTGCAGGCGGGTTTAGGTGCAGTAGAAGAACACCGTAGAATGAGAAATTATTTACGAAGGATGGAAAGAGAAGGAGTACAAAGGGTGAAAATGTTCCTCGTAATAACCGCAGCATACGTACTGTTTTGGGGACCTCTATTTTTTGTAACGTTAGTACATCATCCGATATTAGGCAATCCGTTTGGATACGAGGTGGGTAAATCGTTATTTCACATTTAATATTATTGTTATTATAAAATATCCTTTTATATTGTAACGATTATTTTTTACACCCGAAATCATAAAAAAAATAATAAAATTATAATTTCATTACGGATGCAAACAATCAGGCCGACGAAAAACAAACATCGTAAAAAAATCGATTAATTAAATCCTTTTCAAATATATTATTAATTTTTCTTTAAAGAAAAAGAGATATTATGTATGTGACGGTAAATTTTATAGGTCTCCTTAAAGATAAAATTCCAAGGAATTCTTCTTTACGTAAAGGGAGTCTGAATAGTAAGGGATGGACAGTCCAATCGGGAGTTTATACGGGACAGAACATAAACTAACCGCTCGCTTTACTATTGAATAATTACTCGTCAATAAATGTTTGTATATTTCAAAAGTATTTTTTAAATTACGACTTGTTTTTGTATGTATATCTACTTTTACTACTCCGACTTCAGTCGATGACGATAGCTTAAAATCGAAATGCGTATTTATTTTAGTCGGTTTCTTTATATAAAATTCATGAGAATTCTCTTTAATAAAACGTACAAAAAAGTTATATCTTAATCCTCGCGTTAACAATATTAACCCTTTAATGTTTCAAACGTCTAAGCGAGGAATTTCAAACTGAGCCTCGCCTCACGTACCTTTTTGATATTTGAAGGGAACGCTATTTGCTTTTTCATATATTTAAATACGTTTACGCAAAACAGTCGATCGATAATATACCGAAACCGTCACGGGTTTAAAAAGGCTACCCGATCTCCCGAGGATTATGATTGTAGGTCCGCTGCCTACGGTGAGCCAACTTACAACTCATTTCTTGGTCTTTTTTTGCGGATACATAGTCCCGTTTATTACTAACCGACCTTATTCCCTTATCGATCTTCTTCTTCCGCGGCAGTTATTCCTTAACCTGTTATTTTAGGTCGGGCTTCTTCTTAAGCTTTCCGATAAAAAAAAAATGTACTTCATTAAAAACATACAAAGGTTTTCACTGTAAACTTACGGAAAGATACTTTTAATCAAACGATCAGAGTCTCGATAATATGCTGATAAATACCGCTAATTAAAATCGACATGAAAAACAAACAAAAATTAAAAAGGTTACGAAGCTCTTCAAAAGAAAAACAAAAAAATTCCAAGCAAAAAATATCGTCTACTTCAAATGACATCCCAACCCCCTAGGGGTTTTACCGGAGATCGTCGTTAGACCCTCTAACTGATTATATTTCACGACAAATCAGCCAGGCCTCGGCAGACATTTGCATCGGTAAAATACGAATCAAATTTTGCCTTCAGGTAGGCCTCAAACGTACATCTTCACAAACAATCTAACACGATTACCACAAACTAACTGACCGAAACCGCGGACCCCGCGCCTAGTCTAAATTTGACAACACCGTTCGAAACCGAGTGCCTCAGAAAACGAACGAGTCGTAAGTCAAATAAGCGCTACACCGGTACCGATTAAAATTACGTTGTACGCAACGTAGAAATTCAGACCTACAACCGATAAGTCGAGCAGATTCGGTCACCTAATAAGGGCAACGTAACCTCATTCCGGTCCGCGCAGGAGCCAGGGAAAAACCCCGCACTCCCACTCGGTCACATCGTGAAGTCTCGCGCGGCATACCAAATCACAATCAGGGATCGCCACCGGCGGAACGAAGACACGCCCTGGTCGCACGGGCTACCATACCCCGGCAGCGCGGCCATCCCCGCCAGCGGGAGCCCCAAATCGAGTAGCAAACGATATCGATATTAGGGTGGCAACATGCCAGTGCGCCTGCCTCCAACCAATCCAACGCCTAGGCCGGAACCCTAGCCACCCGGAATCCTACCGTGATCAAATACCTCGATTAATTTCCCTCAGCCGACCTACACGCCGAAAGGTCGAGAAGAAAACCAACCGCTGTAGACCTCTCCTAGCGGATCATCCGATTAATACGGAGATCCAGAAAGTATTGTATTCTCTCAAGTTCCCTAACGGCTCGTGAACGTTCGACCTTATATCGGGGACAGACATAGAGGATGCGGTCCGCTGTATCAGTAGCCCCACAATCCGGGCATTCGCTCGAATACACCAAACGATACCTTGCCAAACCCGTCCGAAAGGCACCACGCCCGGAGAGAAATTATGTGATATACCGATCGGAGGAAACTCATCTAATCGCACCTAAATCAGACACTGTACAAAATATTCCATGCGTGCAGCGACCTGTGACGGATTCGTTCTCCCTGTCCTTTCTTTCTTTCTTTCTTTTTCCTGTTTAGCCTCCGGTAACTACCGTTTAGATAATTCTTCAGAGGATGAATAAGGATATGTACGAGTGTAAGTGAAGTGTAGTCTTGTACAGTCTCATGTCGACCGTTTCTGAGATGCGGTTAATTGAATGAATCACAACCACCAAAGAACACCGGTATGCAAATCTAGTATTCAAATCCGTATAAAAATAACTGCCTTTACTAGGACTTGAACGCTGTAACTCTCGACTTCCAAATCAGTTGATTTGGGAAGACGCGTTAACCACTAGACCGACCCGGTGGGTTCGTTCTCCCTGTCCTGCCAACACGCAAGGTCACGGTCTTCAATCCCCTGCTTTCGTTCTGATGTCAATAGGATATTTACCTTGGAAGTGTAGCGTTCCCTACGCTCATTAGCCAACATATCTATCGGGTTGAATCCGGCTATAACACACTGCCTCCCACGAGACTGTCCTATAACTGCCAGCAACAGGAGTCGCTGGACCCGCAGAAAAATGTCCGCGTAACACCTAAAAACCATGCGGTGAGCCCAGACAGGTGCAGAATAAAGCATAATAGCATAACCCGCGGTACGGGAATTCAATCCTCGATCGGGATGAATGACTCTTCGGATTCCATAAAAAGCATCAGCGGCCTTTTTTGCAACATACTGTAGATGTTCCTTGAACCGAAAATTCTCATAAAGGATAACATCCAGGTACTTTTGAGCCGTAACATACCGAATGGGGAGACCGGCTATCCGTACCCGGAATCGTCGGGAAGCAGCCTATCGGCCCTTAAGCAAGATCATTGTGGTTTTCTCCGGGCTGAAAATCACTTTATGTTGGAGACTCCATAGCCGAAGTGTCTCACAAACACGAGCATCTCGAAATTCTACTTCCTTAGGCGAATCCCCTTCAATCAGCAGCACCGCGTCGTCAGCATAAGCGATGACACGACAATCACACGGTAACCTCAAACGCAACAAGGAATCGAATTCTATAATTCAAAGTAGGGGACTCAAAACACTGTCCTGAGGGCATCCTTTAGTTAGGATGGCGGCTCGAAGGTTTGTAAGACAACCTTCGAGCCGCCATCACGCAGGGAAACAGTACGACGGGTAAAATAACTTGAGAGCACTTCTAATTCATTTCGTGTATATTTACGCTTTTTCATTTGAAACAGGGCAGAGGGCCACCGTAAATTATTAAATCCCCCGGACCTGTCAAGAAAAATCCCTAATACATATTTGCATAAACTAGAGGATCCATCACCTTTAGTGTGGCATCCTCAGTGTTCTTGCCCGGTCGGAAACCGTACTGTTGTCGGTTAGCAAACGATCAGTGAACAATCTAACATTAATACGTATATATAGCACCTTCTCAAAAACCTTACCGATCACAGGCAAAAGCGTTAGCGGTTGACAAGAAGAACGAAGAGTAGGATCTTTGTCGCCACCTTTGAACAATACCAAGTCTCCACGCTTCCAACAAGCCGGAAAGCGGCCGACAAAGAGTAACCTATTATAAATTCTAGTTAGAGACCAAGAACTATTGGAAGCGCTCGGACAAGGAGCTCCACTAAGATACAATCGCATCCGGGGGGCGAATTTCTAAATTTTTTTTTACATCTAGTAACAATTTAAATTAACAAGGTAGATTACATCATTTAAATCTAGAATTAAGAGCAATATTAGAATAATGGAGCCCAGAAAGTAAAAATATACTATCACGATATAGTATGGTATTATATATAGATGAAATTTACGTAATAATTAAAAATTAAATGATAACGTGCTAAAAAAAATGACTGATTGCGATAAATATCCATATTATAAAATGAATCTGTCAAAAGAAAAAAACACAAATTATAATAAAAAATAAATCGTAAAACGTACATAAATCTGGGTTTAATTTGAACTAAACCTTTTGGTGCGGTGAACTTACAATAAAATGCATTAAAATTAATGAGGGAGAAGAAAAATTACGCTAGAATAAAAACGCCATGATTTCGTGAGAAAATCGAGTAGAATAGAGAAACCGGATAAACAGAATACAAGAACGGGCCCCGTTAAGATAATAATAAAAGCAAACGATATTTAACTACCCGCAATATAACTATACAGAATTTTAAATTAATATCACCGCGAATAAGACAAGAATAACAATCGTTGTTTTTAAAAGATAAATTACTATTTCATTCCTGTTCTGTTGTTATTTCCGTTATTGATTTAGATTAGATTTCCAATATAAACTGAGAAATAGAAAAAAGAAAAACGCATACTAAGAAGTTAAAAAAACACCTCATAAGCGACTACTACTAGTAAAACTAAAATTACAATAATTTTAAACCGAGACCTATTTTAAATCGCCGTCTATATAATAATTTTAACACGTTATAAACCTACATCTACAAACAGAAACGACTTACAGGGCTGAAGATGTAGACGAGCGTAAGAAGAAACAGTCCGTGCCAATATTTTTATTAAAAAACAAAATGAGTTAATCGATCGTTGAACTTAGTCCGCGTCAGCTCGTTTAGTCGGCCAAAATGCAAGATGTTCAGCCCTAAGTAGTCGCTGCCAAGTAACGGCGACGATTACTACCCGACGTATCGAGAATCACATTTATGCTATTAAGAGATGACTGATCGTAGCGCGCCTATGTTTGAGAGAACAATAGTATAGCGGTGACGAGAGGGCCGAACATCCAAGCTCGCCTGCTCTGCGCGACATCCGCACTAAATTTAACAAAACGAGCCGATCGTACAGTGAACATCATTATTCTGATAGAAAGCGACTCTTATTGCAGATATCGATAGGTTCCAGTCGAATTATATGCACGACGACTCTAATAAAAGCTGTAGGAATAAACAAAACGCTACTGTTCAGAAGAATAGCTATAAATTATCCGATTTGTTCGCGAAATTTTCTTTGTTGTTGCAGTAAAACTTTTCGACGTACCTAACGTTCTCGGCACAGGATAAAATTCATTTACCCGAAAACCATGACTTTATTTTCCACGAGTAGAATTCAATAAGTACTGCGATCGCTGTGAATAATTGAAATATATTCAATACAGAGAAAAATGACCATAATCCATTCTCATTCTTTTAATTTTATTCTTCTTCTTCTTAAAAAAAACCCGTAATATTAATGGATATGATTAAGAGAAAATCAGATTATTTGACATATCGTATAAAAAATACAAAAAAAAATAAAAATATACCGTTTTCGCGCGTACGATATACAAAGGGCGTTGTGATATAAAGTCTGTCAACTAATACAACCTAAAAAATTAGTTAACGTATTAACTTTAACTATTTATGAATCTACAATATACTCGTATTTGTTAAAAAGAATATTCACTTCCATCGAAACTTACAAAACTGTTTTTGTCTGCTTTGTTACGTTTCAGTCGCTATTTTTATTAAATTACAAAACCGTTTAAAGAAAGTCTTCCCACCGATTTATTTAAAATAAAATGTAAACATTTTTCTTATACGCAAACTGCATTATCTGTCGGTGAATTAAAAACAAAAATACCGACCGAAATTTTTTTAAAAAGTTCAATTTTCTGCAACTCCGTTTTAACAAATACATAAAGATGCGCTCAAAAAATTTTCATGAACACTCTTCAGGATTCGTGATTTATTTCTTGTATTTATACCTTCGTGTATTTACACCCTCACATTATTCGACGTATTTATAATTTAATTTTAAATAATATTACGAACTTCTATTCTAGGTAGATTTCATAAGAAAGCTACGTAATGTAACGGATACCATGATTCGACTCCGGAAAATTTCGACAAATCTCCGCAAAACTACCATCAGCTCAAAAGTTATACATACACACACAAACATATATATATATATATATATACATATATTTATATTAAACTTTCTTATTAAGTAAAATATCAAATAATTTTTGAATTTCTACTATTTTTGGATAAGGGCCTAAAACTTTTCTAAATAATTTTTTTTTATATCACCAACTCCTGGCCAGAGGGTTGAAAAATGGAGTTTCGTAGACAAAAAATCATACCCCCCTTAATAGGCACAGAATCGAATCGGTTTAAAGTGGTCGTTGGTCCTCTAAACATTACCTAAAACTTTTGTCTGAAACAATGTTTGACATGACCAACCCTTACGGCAAGGGATGAACAAGCCGTATGCTAAACATGTAAAACAATTTTTATCACGTGCAAACATTGTCGTATTGAGTAAATTTGTAGTTTTTCTTAACTTTAACCTGGAAATCTTTTTTATACCCTACTTTTTTTTTTTTTCCCCCCCCTACTCCCCCGGGCCGGTTATCCAATTAAGTATACGCAGCCCGAGGGAGTGTCCTTTTACTCTAAGGGGGCCCCACCCACCGGCAGTATGTCCGGCACGGCAGTGAAACTTAGCAGTGAAACTTATACCCTACTTAGCAGCGGTGAAACCAACCTCCGCCTTCCGTCATAATGAAAGGGATTTTTTTTTATCTTGTATTATGTACCGATCAAAGGGAAAGATTTATTTATACGAGTGCCGTTTGGAACTCACAGAATTTTAATTTTTGAACCTTGTCTCTTTGCGATTCGATACGTTTACACTAACGATTTTCAAATTCTTTAATATCCTCAGTATAATGCGATTCTTCTAACTTTCTCCACAAAATAAGCGGTTATCTTAGCTTTGACCTCATCGTTTGAGTAAATGTTCGTCCGGCAAGCCTTTTCTTCGGGTTTGAGCATCAGCCGATTAAAGCTCCAAACCCTTTAATATCGGTGGACAGGTACTTGCTGGTATTCAGCGACCTAGGCGTGAAGCGAACTGCTTCACGGAGTTCGCTTCGATAAATTTAATTTATTGAATGTCATATATATTTCAGTAGTTGACGGGGTGCGCCTACCCAATTTAAAATATATGGCAAGTGAACGGTGGGACACGAAGCGAGTGAGTGGTGTGTGGGACTACGCTTAGTTCGCTCACGCAGTTAGGTTAGCTCTAGGTGTTAGGACACCGGTCGCTAAACCGATTCGAATCTCAGTAGCCGTTTGCGGCACAGACATTCGGTCTTATGTTTTAGGGCGACCGAATGGGGTGGTGGCAGGAGAAATGCCGTGCAAATCGATCGATCAATCTTCGGTTTGTAAAGGAAAGTAATCGCCGAGAGCCGAATCCAGCGCACGCGGCACAAATGTAAAACCTTCGACGTGTGTGTCGTGAATTTTTGCAGCAAAACCTGAAATGTGCACGATATGGTGGTGAAAGAGCGCTCTGTTTTCGGCTGAATAAGGAAGATTAGCCTGAATAATACCTTTCAAAAAGTCCAGCGGTGAAGCGTAAAACTCCCCGTGAGTTCCTGACTTTTTCTAAGGAGTCTACGAGCACGACATGACAAGAATCCCAAAACGTTGCAGTCGTGTTTTTTAATTCGGATGAAACCGTTCTCCTCACTCTACCGCTCTTTCACCGGCTCCTGTCCGCTTTTTGGACTGCTATATGGTTTCTGGCGCGTAATAGTGAATCGGTGTTTCACAAACTGTTAAATAATATCGAAAGTATTCAGCGAAAACGCGTTTACGTAAGTTTAAACACTCTTGAAAAGATTCGGTCGGACGCGTATTCGGTTCTTCGTTAAAAAGCGTTCATCCATCCCGCGGATAGCTTTTTCACAGACAAAACATGGTGTAAAATGAAGCAGATAAGATTTGTCGAGATTATTGCGGCATCGGTAAGCTGAAATCATTTAATTCGACACTGGTAGATTTTTGTGACTATTTTGTCGACCGCAGCGGTTTTTCGCCGTCCCGAGCGTTCATCGTCTTCAACAGATGTACGTAAGAAGACCCATTTTAAGGTCGAAAACGAAAGGGAGAATTTTTTAAAACCGAATTTTTCTCGTTTTGCGAGCGCGCGCACACTCTCACACAAACACACACTATCTATATATATATGGTACAGATTGCAACCTACCGGCAGAACATAATTATTCGTGTAATTAATTTTTGTTTAATTAACCGCATTGTTTTTTACCATCGCGTTTAATAATTTAGCAGAGGTACAAATATTTTACCAGGTCTCAAACGGTAAATATTCCTCTCAAAATTTGAAATTACATTTTTTAATTTGATGTAAAAGTCTCTGTTAAAGTACTAAATGCAGAATAATACAACAAAGCTGTACGTAAAAAAAAAATTAATCTGACGTAAATGTACTCGTATAAATAAATTAACTTACCACCTGACACCGCTTTGACCTGTATGATATATTTATTTGTGCCTCTTATTCCGCCCGGACAGATATTACTTACTATTCGTATCGATCATTGTAATAAATGTAAATGTGTAAAAGTAAACGCGGTGAACAGCAGCCGTTCTTATCTGCAAATTTAAATTCATAAATTGCAACTTATATCGTGAAAAATCAAATTCTTTTCTTTTTTTGTAGAACATTGTTTTAGCAAATAAAAAAAAAATCGTATTTCTTGTCGAGCGAAGAATGGCCGATGTTAAATATTTAAAGAGAAAAGATTACATATATATTTTTTTAATTTTATTATTATTATTTTACCCGATTAAGAACTAGACATATTTCTTGTTTAGTCAGGACAAGATGTCTGAGAAAGTATCGGTTACGGTCGTCGATGAAAACTGAAGATACAGATCCGTTTAACCGAACGAAAAATAATAGTTTGTAGCGTCACAGGAGAGCCGATCGGAGTTAATAACCCGACTACGCGCCAGATCGATGACCCTACATGATTATACCGACGAAAAAATGCGAGGTCTAATTGTGATAATCGTAATAAACTATAATTTTTTAATAGAATTTTTTGTATATCTCAGAACTATTCTTACGACGAAAATAATTTACATCGAAGGAAAATTAATTATATTTTCAAGTTTATATAAAGAAATAATTTAGAAACGTTTAGTCGCAGTAGAAAAAAAATATATATATATATAAAGGTTTGTTGATACATCGATATGAGAAATTTTCGTTAACGAATAATAAAAAAATCTAATTACGTACGAATGTAGGTATTACAATAGCAACGGAAAGAAAAAAAGGAAGTCGCATTAAGCGACTAAAATGCCATTTCTCTTAAGGTTAATTTTTTAAGTACGAATACATAAAAATTTCAACAACAAAAAAACGAGGACAAAAAACCGTACGAATTTAAAACTTAATTTTAGTCTCTTTTTTATACTTCTAACTCGCGGAAATGTAAGCGAATATACAGGTACAGTTGGAAAGTAGTTTCCAGCTAATTTACTCTTAGCGTCGTCGTTAAAACAGTCTCGGTAAGCGCTTAACATTTTAGATAAAAACGGAAATGCAGTGTAGGCGAAGGAGTTAAACGGTTAAATCTACGCCCTGTGTACGGGAAAATGTACCTCGCTAGACTTTAAAATATACATAAACGCGTAGTGCGCGCGCGCGTGTACGTGACTTCCGGTCCAGAATGTAGAGATAGAATAACTACTATCTTCATTGTCGCTGCCAGTTACCTGGGCGAATTCAGCCGGCTTTAAGCCGTCGAGCCGAGCCAAGTCGCATTAATCTACCCGAAAACAACAAGAGGAGCGTAATACGACGGAGCGGTCGGGTGTACATGGGAGAGGCAGTGAGAGGGTTACACTACCGACCTACGGAAAACAAATCTCCATAGCGTCCAAGGTTTTTCATATAAATAAATGGCTGTGGTATACGGTAGACGAATTCAGTCGGAATACAACCTACCACTACCCCTAGGGAATAGTACAACATACCTAAAAACATTCATCCACCGGTAGAATTCACCTTACAAAAAACAAGCGGAGACAAATCAAAAATCAAACCGATGTAATAAGAATAAAATAAACTATTGAAATAAAAAAAATTAATTAAATGCTGTAAATTATTGAATTTTTTAACGAATTAAATATGATCTTCTACAATAAAACGGAAAATTAATGGAAATTTAAATCCACAGCAGTATATAACAAATAAATTATGTAGATCGATCGATAAAAACGGGTACAAGGCGAACTCCCTGTTCCATCGGTATCGTTTTTAAAACCCGAATTAATAAAAATCGCATTAAATATTAAAAAAATTATACTTTCGATATTTAAAATTCGATGCCAAATTACGAGGGATATCTCTAAAGTAAAAACCGCTGGGAAATTTCTCTCCTTAAGTTTGGCCAATTCGCGTCGTTCACGGCCACGCTAGTAATGAACACGCTGCACTGTTGTCTGTAAGTTGTCGTGTTGTAGTATCTTTGATTACGTGCGAGTTATTACGTTATAAAGTGAATACGAAAATCTATGTTGCCGCCGACTGTGAAATACGAGGAGTTATACGTTTTTTAAACCGTCAAAACGGTTTAAAAAACTTTAAAGTCGGCTGAAATTCACAGGCAGTCGGTTGCTGTGTACGGTGATAACGTAATGAATAAAACAAAAGTCCGAAAATGGTGTGAAAGGTTTAGAAATGAAAGAATTGCGGGCACGACGAAAAATGTTCCGGGAGGCCCGCGACGATGAAATTAGAAAAGATCGTCGCTCACAGATTTCCGACCCGGCTCTTTTTTTCCTGATGTTTCAAAAGCTGTTACCGGTCGCATAGTTCATAACAAATCAGGGTTCAGAAGAGTTCGTGCGAGTTGGGTGCTGCATATTTTAACGGAACGTCACAAAAAAAAATCCGAACGGGATCTGCTTTGGAATTTTTGATGCGCTACACAAAAAAAGACGATGAGTTCCTTAATTCGATCGTTACCGGCGATGAAACATGAATTTCTTATTACACGCCACAGAGAAAACGGCAGTCAAGTGAATGGCGTCATCCTCAATCACCAACCAGACCGACAAAGGTCAAGCCACAGCCGTTCGGGCGCAAACTGATGGCCACAGTCTTTTGGGATCGGTTTGGAATACCGCCGATCGATTTCACGCCGCGTGGAACGATTATAAACGGAGTAGCCTAGCGCGAAACTTAACGTAAATTACGGCGCGCCATTCAAAATCGGCGACGTGGACGGCTGACCGACGGTGTCGTCCTGCCGCACGATAATGCACGTTCACATGTTGCCGGTCCGACACGTGATTTACCGAGAACATTCGCGTGGGAAATTTACGATCGCCCACCATATAGTCCGATTAGCTCCTTCTGAATACCATTTGTTTGGGAATTAAAAGAATTTTTGACCGGTAAGCGATTCGCGGATGATGATGAACTTAAAAATTTTGTTTATCAGCGGCTAAATGGACTGGCGCTAGACGAATACGACGAGGGTATATTGAAGCCGGTGTAACGCTGCACGATAAATATCTTAATTCATGCGGCGATTATATAGAGAAGCAGTATAAGGTATGAAGTTTAAGAGAAATAAAAATATTTATAAAGTTTTCAGAATAAATTTTTTACAACGAAACGATCGTTACTTTAGAGATAACCTATCGGATATTCTGCGTTTAAAAACCCTTCGTTGGCCATAATTTGAACCCGAAATTTCAAGCAGATCTGAAGAATGTAAATTTAATGTTATTACTGTAATTATTTTATCGATTCGGCTTTATTATTTTTTTAACGGCGATTTTATTTTGTATAAGTTTGAATAAGCCAAGAAAAACGCTATCCGTATTAAACAAAACCTCGGCTCACAAAAAAAAAAACGGAAAACCGACAAACCTATGCGTTTTGATAAAAATAAGAGATATATAAACACTCTTAACGAGCGAGAGCTAAGACTGACTTTTCGGACTTCGAACACTCGGATAAATTTATTTATTAAAATTTTACTACGAATTTTAAGAGAGGAAAATACTTTGAATATCACAACTACATAGGGCTTGAATAATCTAACATTCAACAATAACTAAATACGTTCTAAATAAAATAATTAACGGTTTACCGATGAAATAAATGAAAATTACGGAACTGCTCTAGCTTACCAATAAAAAAAAATTTTAATAATTTAACCTCGGTAGGAAAAATTCAACCGATTACAATTTATATTTCTATTCGTATTTTATTCACTCCCGTGGATATCTCTTTTTTTCTGTTTAGGCTCCCGAACCATTTCGATCGAAAAAATTGCTCGTGTCGTTTCCCTTTTTGTGAAGAACAGAATTAATTTACTAATGCGCCGAGCATAGTAACAGAAGCGTCTGTAAATCATCTTACGAAGTCGTCGAACGCCAGATTCCTGGTACCGTCAAACACGGATTTACCCTACATTAATAATTTCATTAAATCCGATCAGACTGACGATGACGACGCTGCACAATCGACGGAAGATCTTGTCCTAATACTGTTTACACGAGAACGACAAACGACAAACAACACGACGGCATTTCTATTCCTACCGTCGGCATAAAATAGTGTAAAACGTTTAATTTAAATTTTAATGGAATAGGTAACAAGAAAACGAAAGAAGATTGTAGATTTAAAACACGAATCGGCCGAAATATATACGTATTTTCCCTACGACAGTCGCACAGAACGTTACTGCTTAATTAAAGTACACTACGCAAGAAAATACTCGAACGATTTCATTCTATACACGTTATTTAAAACTATTAAAAAATTAGAAAAACTTATAAAAGCGATAAAATATAATATTCTTCTCGATAAACAGTAATACTAAATAGTAAAATAATCAAAACGTACTAACAAGAGCAACTCTTTAGACGATTACATAAATAAACGATAAAATTAAAGAATTTCAACGCTTTAATCAAAGTTAAAACACAATCTTAGCGCTGAAATACTTTTTTTCATACCGTTTAAAACACGAAGATATAAACAAACTTTATCCCTGTTTAGCCTCCGCGAATCACCGTCAGCTATTACTTCAGAGGATGATATGCGAATGCGAGTGAAATGTAGTCTTGTACGGTCTCAGATCAGACGTGTGGTTAATTGAAACCCGACCGCCAAAGAACACCGGTATCCACGATCTAGCATTCAAATGCGTATAAAAGTAATTAACTGCCTTTGCCAGTCTTTGAACCTTAGAACTCTCGACTTCGAAATCAGTTGATTTGCGAAGAAGCGTTCACCACACGACCGACCCGGTCGGTTAAATATAAAACAAACTGAACCGATCAAACGAAACCCTATTAGCTTGTCGAAATAACTTTTAACATAGTCATAAATAAACGAGAAAAAAAATAAAAATACCTCTATTAAATATAATTTGTATTAATAAACCGAACGAAGATCGGTAGTCCGATTTCAAAAGATTTATTATCGTTGGATATTTAGTAAATTATAAGTAAATTACTTATTTCGATTTAATCGAATACACGGGTTAAAACAGCGCGATCCGGATTATAAAATACATCAGAACGTTTGATATATTTACCGATTACCTTTAAATTTAATTTACTATTTAAAAAACATACAGAAACTGTACAGATTAATTTGAAGAACTTTAACTTAATTGTTTTTTCTATAATGAAGCCGCTAACAACAATAAAAGTACGTAAAACAAAACAAAATAGAAGGAAAATCACAAAAAGGGAGAGCTGTGATCTGCATTCAATTTTTAAAAAAAGTCTCGAAAAGCAACATCATAACTGCCTGAGCGCTCCCAGAACTTCCATTGAAAAGATTTAACTCATATCCAGAAACAAACGTGAAAATTAAATTAATTTAGGACCTTAATTTTCAGTGGTTTTTATTATCTCAAAATTTTAAAACTACATCTACGGCAAAAACTGAAAAACTACTTTCACCTTAGACCTACAAGCGCATCGTTAAAGAAATTTATACAAATATCAATCCGTTATAAAAAAAGCACTAATCGAAATCGTAAACAAAGGTTTAGGAACGGGACAGGCGATGTTATTCATTTTTTTAAACATTATCCGACGTACGTATTTTTAAGTCAAAAGCTGTTCAAAAATATAACACCCGCTTCACAGATTCGTTAGAAAAGAAAATTGAACTCTATAATATAAAAACTAACAGGATAAAAATTTCATGAATATGTTAAAGCGTCTCTGAAATTAAAACGAAATAAATGCTAGCGCGCACAGGCGCAAAAACACATAATAGATTAAGCGATTTTTTTTTATAAACCAAATTTTCAGTATTTTCAACGCCAAAAAAAAAAACCTTCTAGAAAATAGAAAAATCGATCCGTGCAAATTAACCGATAAATTATCCCCGGGGTTACCGTGTCGGTAATGTGTAGTTTTATTATTCGTCCGTTAAATCGTAACAGCCGATCTGAGTGCAAGTTTCATCGATTCAGATGTTTTTATGCAAAATTTACGTTTCAGATTTTCAGGCGCGCTCACACGTACACAGATTATTCTAAAAAAAGTTGTTAGAAACACTCGCTTTATATTTTTCGTACGTATTTTTTTGCTTTATTTTATATTTACTACCGCCTCAGTAATATACTTACTTTACTTTACTAGCCGACGCCCGCCTTGGCTGTTGAGCCATTTGGCGACGCGCTGACCAATAAAGACGAACTTCGGGCTCTCATCCGGTTGAATGTGATCCGGGGCCGGACAACCCTGGGCCAGACGTGACTGGGTATCCGTTGAAACATCAGCGCCCACCCGCGATTTCCCAGGCTTTCCAGTCTTCTTCTACACTCAACCGTCCTCCGGCAATCCGTTTGGGTGTTGCGCGATAGACTGTGTATATCGGCTTCGGAATCGACCAAAAACACCGTTTTCAAAGAAGAAACTGGCTTTTCCAATTCGACCGCAGCAGCGTGCACCGCTCCAACTTCACCAACATAGTTGCTGCGGGGGGCACCTACAGCCGTATGTCCCACGAAAAAACAGCAGTAGTACCCAGCTCCTGTTTCTCCAGCGCCTGAAATTGAAGATCCATCGGTGTAGACGTGAATCCACTCGTCCTTCGGAAATTCCTCGTGGACGGTTTTTAGGGCTAGCTACTTCGATTCGTGTCGTATGGAGGCGCGTTTTGTCGTCGAATGGTTCCTGAGTTCGTAGCGAGCTCGAGGTAAGTGGTCGAAGAAGTTCTGGCTCGTGCACAGGGAGCGGTGTCCCCAGGTGGATTATCATATTTCCTTATAAGTTTTTCATATGAAGCGAGTGGAGCCGTCTGTGTCCTCAGCCTAGAAGCGGCTTGCTGCTTCAGTAGTTAGTCCATTGATGCTAATAGACTCGCCTAAAACGCTCCTTGTATCTCAACGCTACCCTTTCTCGAGATGATTGTAGGGACTGAATCTGAGTCTGTGTCTCCGTGCATGCAATAGGGGTGGACTTAGCAGCGCCTGTGATTAGCATTAAGGCCTATTTTGAACGAAGTCGAGCTCGCTTAGTGTGCTAGCGCTGGCTGTAACCAAAACTTCGCTCCCGTATACTAGAACAGGTCTGATGTACGACTTGTAAGCAGTCTTGAGAACATCATGATTTGTCGCACCCCGCCCTGTGGTTGTCAGTATTCTTAATAGGCGGATTCTTTTTACCACCTTTTCCACACGACGGTCCACATGAGGCTTCCATATTAAACGTCTGTCTAATTGAACCCCTAAATATTTGGATACATTGCTTTCTTCCGACGCTATTCCATTGTACTGGAGGTGGATCTGTGGTACTTTTGTTGACAAAGAGAAAAGCCGAAAACCGGTTTAGGATGTATTCACTGTCATCATTTTGCCTCGCCCATCGTTGTAGTTTTATCAGAGCCTCGTAAAAACAGACGTCGAGTGAAGAGATGGATCCTGGTTCCCCAACAAAATAGGTCGTTTGCATAAAGGAGTCCCTGGACGCCAAGTACGTTTCTTACCGCATCCAGGATCATTTATCACGATATTAAACAGCGAACAACTCCAGACGGCTCTTCCCTGGGCTAATCCTTGCCGTTGAATGCGAAATTTCGATGTGCGGTTGGAATATTCTGAAGATGATATGTCGACTTATTATTTTTACAATTTTTTTTCGTTTACTGTTTTTGAGCGTTTTCTATTTATTTTAATAACCAATCGGCTCATTTTTTGTGATGAAGTTTTCACTACAAAAAAGTAATTTTGTTCCGGTAGATGTGAATCGTCAACCGCTGCGATTTATATTTATTCTAAAAGCTTTGCTCGCACCCCAGGAATATAATGTTACTTATTTATATAATAATTTTAAAATTAATCGAGAAGAAATTTATGCGTAACCGTGTGTAATTTTATAAACCTTTTAACGCGCTGTATAATAACGAAAACAACAAAAACAAAGTGAATAGTAAATTTTATAAACACGACATAGAGAATATAATATGTTTCTGTATACCGACATAACGTATATAGGTATACCGTACAAAGAAGAGAAAGAGTCACGAGGGAAGAACTTGCTTAAAATCATCCTCCCACCCGTTTAGTCACCGTAAATGTTCTTATATTACAGCCGCCGACTACTACTACTACGAAGAGCTACGACACGATAATATTAACAGGAGCCTTAAACCGTAACATCTCCGACCGATTATTAACGCACATACCTTATACTATTACAGAATATTCTATTCGACATTTAAAACGGTTACATTTTACACTTCAGAGTAAAACTTAATAAACATTAAGCGACACTAAAGATGTATTATTTGAGAGATTATAAATCCCAATGATTCTGTACTTCTCCCGCCTTTGTGGTCTCGTATTAAAATACATATGCATTACACCCCTATTAACATTCGCACACGAGGTCACACAAACGAAAAAATACAAGCAAACGGAAATAAAAATTATTTTAGACTTTTATATATATATATACGGTTACAACAGCTAAAGTGATACTTAATGAATTTTATTTTCAAACTTACAATACGTTGAAACATCAATATCATTAGAGAGATGTAGAGGAAATTAAAAAAAAAAAAAAAAAACTACTTTTAAACAACCCTTTATTGGTCTTGATATTCTTTGATCACGAAAATATAAACCGTATTTAGACAATTTCTTTAAATTCAATTCAAATAAAATTTTTAATAAGCAGTTTCAATAAATTGGACGGTCTCATCCAAGCCGAATAAGTTTTCTTTTTATTTCAATTTCAATGACTTTTCTAAATTAAATGAATGTTAGAGTAAAACGATTTTGGTGGACCCGTAATATTTTCCCCGTATTACATAAATAGAAATTTTTTTAAGAAAAATTTTTACGCACGCTATTTCAAAACGTTTTCATATTTATCGATTATAATACAGTCTAATATAATTCTGATGTTGAAAATATTTTTGCGCAAAAATAAGAGAAAATTACTAAAAAAAATTTCCACAAAAGAATGCCTACACCGCATTCCAAAGAGCTTATCTCACGTGCAACGGCCACATTATCATCTACCTCTCAGTCATTTCCCCTACCCCTATTTTTATCAATTCGCAAGTTTTGCTTAGTTGCAGCCTTTTTTAATACGGAAATAGGGGTTTTATTTATTTATTTGGGTGACTAAAAATCCAAATAAATAAAATCGATTTAAAAAAAAAATATTTTGCTTTAAAAATAATTACTTTCAAACTTTTTTTTGTTGGTCAGAGTCAAATTGAGGATTTATTAAATCAGGGCAAAATATCCTAATTTAAAACCCTTTTATTTATTTTTAAATGTTAATAATACGTTTAAATAACTAAGTATTACTACTACTATTACTACTACTACTACTATAAGTAGTAACATAAAATCTAATGAATAATTTAACAAAACTTCGCAAAACGTAAACCTTAAGGCGGTAATAAATTACTGAATTTATAATACAGTAGCACTTTTAATGGCTCAATTTTTACTAATTAAATTACGTAATGCAAAATTATTTTAAAATTTAGTACACATCATAAACAAAAAAATTTAATTTCACAAATCTATAAAAGTTAAATGAAATACTGCATTAAAAAAAAAAGAAATCTTAATAAATAGTATCTAAAAAAAAATGCTACAACAATTCATAGCTTTGATAAAGCGCGTACAAAAATAAAAATAGCCAACAGTACGACAGATGCAAAGTAACACGATAGAGTGCACAATTTGACAAAACCGTGAAAACAAAAACACGAAAAATTAAATAGCCGCAGGACGAATAATAAAGCACATAAAAATAGAAAAGCGGTGCGGTCGTAAAAAAAGAATAACAATAAAAATAACGTGCGCAAATTCGATGAGAGATAGAAAAGTAATAAAAACGTAAATAAATAAAAACTTGCTAAAGAATAACGAGCGTGCGTAGACGTATACAAACGAACACAGAAAAAGTATATACTACCGCTAGATTTAAATGTATATTTTACTGCATAAAAAAACACCCCTTTTAACGAGAGAATAAATTTTTAATTTGTTGAAAATTTAATCGCAGACTGTTTATCGGCGTCGATCGGGCTTCATTATATTTCATCTTTTCCCCTGATAATTTACTAAAATAATTTATAACGTTAGAAATCACAATATAGCAATCTCCTTATAATTAATGAAGTTAATAATATGCTTGTACATTACACGCGCTGTAATATTTCACAGGCCGACGCTTACCGCGGTAAATATAAGTAAAAAAAAAATTCAACGAAACGATTAGAAAAAAAACGATAGAATAAAGGGTTCTATAAAATCAAATCGTATAATACTCGGAAACTAGACATGAATAGTAAAATATATACAACACCGCAAAAAGACTGGTAAAAAAGCACCTTATATAGAGATTACAAAATTCTGTTTTTACTTTACCGTAAACGTTATAAAAATTCCGAACGTAAAAATAGATAGTTCTCAGTAAATGTTAAAATTTCTTCTCTTTCCGTAAAATATTACGATAAAATTATCGATTAAATAAACTGAAAATCAGACTGAAGCGTCGGTAAAACAGCAATCTTCGTCGCTACAGAAAAATTTATTTTTTTGAGAAATATCTCACAAAATACTGGACATTAATTTTCTTTAAGTATTTAAGAACAAGCTTTCCGATATAGCCGTTCTTGTTTCGGCAATCGGTAAACTCAGGAAAATCTGTTAGCAAAGAACTTCTACTGTATTTGTTTAAAATAAAACTACTACGTAAAACGTTACAAAAATTTAATGCACAACAGTATTTTAACAAAAACTGTCTAAAAATGAAAAAAAAATCATTTAAAATTGCCGGTATTCGTCAATTAAAATCATTTACGTAAAATTAAGTACCGAAAATGGAAAAAAAAGGTAATTTAAATTACCTTACTTTTTTGAGATCCGAAATGGGAATTTCATTTTTTTAATGATCCGATTACGAAATTAACCGTCGAAATTTTCGTTTTTAAAGTATCTAAACGACACGTAAGTATTCTAACATTAATTTGTCGTATAATGTTTTAACAAAATCGGGAAACGTTAGCGACAAAGTGAAATAACGTAATTAAACAATTTTTTTTTTAATTAACTGAAAATCAAACCGACGAAAGAGAAAGTAAAAAGCTTTTAAACGAAGTCGATAAAACGGAAAGTAAAGTATTTCCATCAAGTGATTCTTAACATTTCACTCTTCAAACGCGTTTTTTCTACTAATTTTTTGTTTGTGACGGTCGGCAATGATATTTATTTAAAAATAAGAACTTTTGCAACGAATTTTATAAACTAAAAGTTATTAAAAATTTATTTGAAAAGCGTTTTGCGACATTCAACAGATCCAAAAAAGGACCGCATATCATATCCCACAAAGTTTTCACGCATTCTAAATAACGTCTGCGAATTATTAAAAAAAAAATTAAATGGCCAACAGTAGCGGCATCGGCTGATATGAAGAACAGCACCGGTCGCTGAAGATGATCGTTTATAAAAAAGATTGAAAATATTCTGAAGTAAATTTTATAAATAATCTAGGACCTTTTTCGGTAAACTGGTACCACTTTTTTCTTTTTTCTCAAAAATTACAATAAAAACGCGCTTTTTTACATTAATAAAACAATAATCAAGTAACATTTTAACCCAAAAAGGACCTATTTCCACATTAACAATCTATCTTGGGTTAGTCTTCTATCGGTCGATTTTTTTAAACACGGGTCTTACAAATGTACTTGAAAGAAGTCCAATATAAACATCAGTGCTTATAATTATAAATATAATAACCAAACTTAACCTACGCTCGCTTTGCCGGTTAACCTTGACTACCGAGCGAATAAAGCGTAGTTTAAGTTTGGTTACAGTTACATTATATTTATAATTTCTCTGCAAATAACTCCAAATACCCACCGATTTGGAAGAAGAAAAAGTGATACCCGGTTACCGAAAACGGTCCAAAATTTACGATAAAATAGGGTTTGATCGGTTACCGCAAAAGTGTATATTTTTAAACAGTCGTCCTTTTTGTGAAAAATACTGTAACTGCATTTTTCTATTTAAGGTTATAAAATATGTATTTTAATGCGGTCGAATCAAATAAATAGTCAAGCGATATATATATATATATATATATATATATATATATATATATATATATACACAAAAAGAAAATATTAAAAATTATTTTTATTTTTACTTAAAAATGTTATACGTGAAAAGTCAGATCGGCCGAGTTTTTAAAATTCGTCGATAGTAATATTATTATATCGATTATATAAATAGGTAACGCAATATATTAACATAAAAACGATCGTGAATTTATGTCGCGCAATAACATAAATTAGCATCTTCTAAGATCAAACGGTGTCGTCAGAGGGCTGCTATCCGGTTAAAAGAGAGAAAGTTTTATTTTTAATTTTTTTAGAAGATAGAAAGCTGAAACTTGGCACCGAGATTACTTCCGTGTACATTCGCCTACATTTAAAGTTTCTGAAGCAGGGTCGCCGAGAAGAATTCATTTCGATTTACAGAAAGAAGTCTTTCTTTTCTTAATACAAACAACCGATCGATACGTAGTAATATACAATTCTTACTTTTACGCGATTACTTTTATTCGTAAATATTAAAACGAGTAAACAAGGCGCGGTCCGAAGATGCATTTACACGTTCCTAAAAAAAAAACCTCTAAATTAAAAAATAGACGTAAATTAAAGGTAAATTCTTTTGTTGGAAGTAATATTTTTGAAAAGAACGGTCCAAAAACAGAAATTATTTTTAGAAATACCGGCGAGACTTTTATATCGATGCTACTCCAATTTTTACGGGAACGATACGCGGAAAAATATCAAAATTAAGTCTAAACGAATAAACACCGGCGCGCGAATCTCTCGTATAAAATCTAAGAAATATTCCGGATCACCCGTTTATTTTTTGTTGTAGACGACGACATTTAAAAGGGAACGCTCTCGTTTCGATCCGTCGAATGTTTTTTTATTCTTTTTAATAACCCGTCTTCGAGCCTTATTTTTAATTACGCGACCGTAATTTGACGATCCTTTTTAATAGCAGACCAAATTATAATCTAAGTCGATCCCGAGAAAACTATTTTCAAGAAAACTTAAGAAGAAGATTGTGTTTCGTGTATACGGATCATTAAAGGATATTTTTCATTCGTTTTTTACCGGTTAAAAAAATATTCATGGATTCCAGTAGGCCTTAGCTCTCTCTTGATAGAAGTCTCATTATATCGACTCTACTACATATCTGCTGTAGAAACATATACTTCTCGCTTTTAAATTCGGTGCGTTCGTGAACGCAACGTTTAATATAGAACTATCCGTGAATTTTGAAGAAAAAAGATTCAACAAAATAAAGCTAAAAAAAAATTGTTTTAATGGGAACGAAAAAAAATAAAAAGCAATTTTTATATAAGCGTTCTTTAAATTTCAAATACTTAAAAGCGGGCTACAAATTAAGTATTAGTAAATTGCCGATATTTATGTTAAATTTAGTGTCGACGTCAAAACTTAAAAGAACAATTAAAAATATCAATTTTTAAGGCTTTTTTAATTATTAAAACAAATTTATTTTTAGATGACCTACTTGTTATAATATAACAAGTTGCAAACTTGTTATAATATCGCCTCTTTTATTTCCATAGCGGTTACAACGAAGGAACATTTCTACTATTGAAAACCATAAATTCGAAATTCAAAGTAATCGATCAAAAATAAGACGTTGATAAATAATTCCCCGATGTTAAAACAGAAACCAGAAATTAAAAACAAAAGATTAATACAGATGCGAAACAGTGTTTCCATCGCTTTCTTATAAAATGTATAAATAAAATTGCAATAAGTAATATTAAAAAAGATAATCTCGATATTACACCTCGATACACAAATTAATCATTGCAATATAATTAGTTATCATACACATCCATACGTAACACACATGACGTTAACCGCACAGGTAGGTCGATCTAGAGGTTATATATATATATATATACACACACACACGAATATAGATAACAAGCTTGTACATACAATTATGATTATTAAGGCGATGTTATTACACGCAACAAACAGAATCTCAATCGCGTAAACATATTGTATGTCGATCGCAACAACTAATAATTACAGTTCGAAACAAACATGATGATGTTAAACAGAAAGCGAATTTTGGTGCTGAACACAAACGTAATCGCCAGTTAACGGGTTCTGAACTGTATTCCTTTACCGTAATATCTAATTATTTGATTTCAATTTAACAGAATTACCCTCGCAGGAATTTCTAAAAAGTACGGTAATCGTAAAACGAAATAAGAATACATAATTAAAGTCTACAATAATACCGATCGCCTCCAGCACGTAAAATCCTAAATTTCTTAACACAGGAATCTTATTTATACGATTACAAACCCGCACGACGAAGTTTACGGACTAACAGCCGTTTATTACGAAACATTTGAACACTTCTTTGTAATAGATTACTTTTAGACTACATCAAAGGAAAATGCCGGTATTAAATATTTATAGAGGACAATTTTTATTACATCAGAAAAAATCTCGTATAATAAAATGCACGATAAATTACAACTATTGTCGTTTATTAATTCCCTCTTTCGAAGAGATTAGTTTAATCTTTGGCGTTTTAAAAGGCAAGGGCCGATTTCGTAAACTTGCCGCGGTTAAAGTTGTGATTATTAAAATATCTCTTTACTTATCGTTAAACGGAAGACGATACGCGATGCGATATTTGTCGATTCGAGGAATGATATTTGGATAATATAAATGACGTTTAATAAAGAAATTCTTCGTTCGTTTATCAAAAGCCTTACGCTCCGTATGACGCGTACTTTTCTAATATCGACCTCTTTGTTCGACCGTCGACAGTGTTAATCCGTAAAAGACCATACGACCGTCGTATTTCTGCTTGACGTTGATTTACTCGATTACGAAAAACAAAACTATTCAAAAATATTTTCCTTCTGTCGAAATTGTAACTTTACCGTTATAATAAAATAGAAGTTTTTATTCTATAATTTCAAAAGGAAAATAACACGTCCGAACTGTATTTTCATTTGTTATTAGCTCCTGTTACGGCAGGAAGGTCGTACCGATTTCGAATAAATAATTATTAAACGATACGTGTTAATCGCGTCACATTAACTTTATGAAGAAATTTGAACCTAAAAAAATATATACACAGTAAAACCTTTTGGAAGCGGCCTCTCGATAAAGGAATGCTTCACAATTTCTAAGATCCTTAGTAAACCGTACACCTTACGAACGTGAAGCGGGAAAAATTATTCGCCTCGGTAAACAAGAAACAAAAACAGAATATTTTAAAGCAAAATTACGTTCGTTTAGATTAAGGTATCGTATATAACGGGTTTATCGACGGGAGATAATTGTTTTCTGACGTTACCGGGTCATATATGAAAATACTGTACCGATATTATACAATTATAAAATGAACCGTCGATTAAAATTAAGTTATTTCTTGAAACGATTGGTTCTAAGGAAACAAGACAAAATCCATCGTTAATTATACTGCACTCGATAGTAATTAAACGATGTTCGTTTCGTGTTGTGATGTTTTGAATCGTTACTAAAAGTTACACGGAATACTGTACATCACGATATTAAAGTGTAGTTTTATTTGAAACTATTTATTGGAAGGTTTTACTGTTTCTTGTAAACGTAAGCCAACAGAAATACGATACTACAGCCGAAAAGAAAAAAAAACGTTGAAATCGGTTTTTTTTTAAATATACGATCTAAATATTTCTCTGAACGCGGTGTTAAATGTTTCGGATAATTTAATAAATTAAAGCTGGCCTACAAGCCGGTACCTTTAATTGTACGAGCACCGTCAACAAAATTAAAATATACAAAAATCGCTACCGTTAGACTAATTACGTTTAAAAAACATTTAAAGGAAAAAAAATTATAAAATAAAGACCGTTTGCGATTCGTGAAAACAGAAAACACGAACAGGAGGAAAGAAAAATTACTCGAAGGAACGAAATAAACAAAACGGACGCCGGATAAAATGACAGACGAAGAAAGAGAACAAAAAAAACAATATTGAGAGAAAGATAGATGATGTTTAAAGTTGGACGACGGTGAAGCGGAAGACAGGAAAAGAAGAGCCACGAAGCTAAGGTACGATCCCGAGGCTAATCTACAAAAAAAAAAACAAAAAGAATAAAAATAAAAAGCGTTAAGAGAGTTAGATGTATAACGTCGCACGAATGGAAATAAAAGGAGTAACAGTAGGAAGAACGGAAGGGTGAATAACCCGATGATGAAGGGGCAGGGGAAGATTTTAGGCCGGTGCAGTATAGGGAAAGAAGCGGCGAGCGGAGAACATCAGACGACAGGTCGTTAATCATACTGACGGAACTAGCCTCGCTGTCAAACGCCGCTGCGCACACAAGCGCTCGCATTGTTGCTCTCGTAGCGGGCCACTACATATACGTAAACATGCTACTGTTTTTAGCCGGCCGCCCCTTTTTTCCAGTTATTTTGATCTTTATAACCCGTAAGACTTTATTAACTGTAACGTAATAAGGTGAAATATCGCATATTAAAAACAAGCGAGAGGACTGTAATATCAAATCATCGGGCTCGTTATGTTAAACGATCGCTCGAGAGGTAAAAAGAGCACGAAAAACCTCGAGAACAGTTTCTTTTTATCAACAGCACGTGCCGTCATTCGTTTCCTCATTAATTCGATAGATTCCGATGCCGAAAATCATTTTCATCCTGATTTAAACGTTATCGATTTACATCGATGACGGAAGTCGATTAACGCTCGCCATGCCTAACCGGATCGGCCGACTTCTAATAAAAAAACGATAAACTATTTTTTACAGCGAGTATTCCATAGTGATTTCTAATACCTTCACTCCTACGTAACATTTTTACGAGCGACACACGCCTGATCCGAATAGCAAAACAAACTGACGACTCGTACGCCGATGAAAATGTATTCTTTTAGAAATAACCGATTCGACTCTAATCTTAAACGAGAAAAAACGCATATTAATGAACGGTTAAAAAATAGGTCTATAAATAAAAATGCCGTCAAAATCTGTATACTCTAAATAGCATTCCAAACCCGCAATCGCAATGTAAAATACGTGAGCGTTACACTCGATCTGGAGATACGAACGTAAACACCGTACTTAGTTTTAAATGGCAAATGGCAACTACCGCAAAGAACAAGGTTTCAGATCAAATATCAATAATTGTCGACCTCTTTTTAGGATTACCTACGAAATATAAAATATTATCTAAAACAGACCTGGATCGATGGATAGGCAAAAGATTAGATTCATCGAGTCGGTTCTATCTAGAATCGTAGATTCTTTATCAAAAGATATATATATATATTAATGTTCTCAGTTCTTATAATCAGAAGGACGCTTCTTCTGATAGGAAGAACGCAGCGAGCAACCATCATCTTCCTCGAGTTAAGTTTTTATTTAGTTACAATAATCCCGTTCGCTGTTGTACTACATTGCTTAACAAAAAAAAGTATAGTTTCACATTCAAGACGTTAATTTAAGTAATGATCGAATGTCACGGTTAAAATGATGGCATTCAAAGCCAGATACTAAGTTTAAATGGACGTCCAACATCCTGTACCTGAAACATTCAATTATAATGCACACATCAGGAAAAAATAACTTAATAATTACGCAATTATTTAGTAATCTATACATTAAGAAAGCGGTTCCCAAACTTTTCCGAGTCGCGGCGCCCTTTTTCAATTAAAATTTTTCCATAGCGCCCTACCCAAAATAAAAGTACGACTACTCGTAAGTAAGAGATAATAAATAAAACTCTTATATCTTCATTATTTGTTTACTTTATTAACGTTAAATTAATTATTGTAAATGTCTAGGTTAGACTAATTATGAAGCTTTTACAATATTTCGCGGCGCACAGTTTGGGAATCGCTGCATTGACGTTCGAAGTAAAATGCATGTAAGGAGAAGTAATAAAAACGGATAGACAAATTTTGATCGATCTATAGTATATTTGTCGAAGATAGCATCATTACTCGTGTCTCGGTCCGAGTGCACAAATTAAAACTATTCTAGCAAGAGTAAACGACCTCTTGCTCGAAACATCGATCGAAGAAGTTATTTTAATTTTATTATAACTGCCGTTACAGACAAAGAATTATATTTTATCGGGTTCCGTTTTGTTTTGCGTGTCGAGTACCGTTTACTTTTCTTAGGTTCATTCTTTTATTATATATTGAGGCATTTCGAAACCACTACGCGGTGCAAACCTATCGTACTCGAGTACAGTTTGACAACGAAGTAAACTTATACTTGGAGCGCTTACTGTACACGGAGTAGACTAAGTTTTGACGAAGGAGTATTTCCGAAACGCGTCAACCGCAATCGACATAGAAAGTACAGCGATGTTAGCAGAAAAGATAATAGTAATTATTATCTTAATAAGAATTTTCTTTCTGTTTTCTTAGTTATTTACGTCATCTTACTTTTCTAACGGTTTAAGTTTTACAAGGTGTTTATTTAACAATTCTCAACATTAATAAGCGTTATGCGTCGTGGAGGACGCGTGTTATTCCCGTCCAACGCAAACTCCCTTTACGAAAACGGAATCTTTTGAGCTTGAGAATCATATAAACCAGTTTGCAATTAATCTACTCGATAACAGCAGAGACGTCCGACGGCTGAGACGTGCCCGTGTACTCGAGTTGGGTCTGCGTAAAAGTTTGGAATTGAACACCGTCAAGTGTAGCGGTGTGTATCTAATTTCTTTGTCGCTTCTCTTTCTTTTTATTCTTTGTTATTAACGTTTGTTCTTGTGGACTATTCGGTACAGAAATTACTGTTTTGTGATTTGCGACCGAGCTTGAAATTTCATATTGGACTTTGAGTTTACTTACAACTATTTATTGCGCATTACTTATTTTAGGGGTTCCTTAAGGACTTCCTCATCACGTGTTTTTGTCAAGAAACTTACTTATGGCTTCACAGGAGAGCCAATTACAATTGCTATTGAGCAAAAGAAAAAAAATTAATAGTACTCATTTCTTTTGAAATAAAAATGAATTACGACGGATCCAGAATTTTAAATCTACGTGTAAAAAGACAACAGATAAAAGTTTTTTAGACAAAAATCGTTTTAAATTTAAGTAAATTTTAAATACAAATATTATTCGAGCAATAGAATCGTAAGACACAATATCAAATAGACCTCTATTAATATCGTATTCGTAAATACTATTTTCCAGAAAGAAAAAACTGAACGGACGAAAAACCACCCGCACGATAATAAAATACGTATAAAATGATAAGCGAAACAGGACGTACCGAACCGAATGTAATTCTAAATCGATATTAAAAATGTAAAGGTAAAAGAATACTTATTAAACAATTGAAATTTACTATCATAAATCAACGTTAAAAGGGTGTTCTTTTAGGTTAAAAAATAAATAAAAAAGTTTGTTTCGATCCATTATTTATTCGGAACTGAAAAGCTATGCGATCCGGATAGCGATTGTTTCTATTTGTTCAGTCAAATAAAAAAGAACCGAGCGAGAGTGGACGACGACAAATGATTTTATAATATATGCATACATCCTCATTTACATACAGCAGAAACACATCCGTATTCGGCTAAACGTAATACACACTAAAACACGATTAATAATAATTTTCAAACTGAAAATTTTGTTCACTTCAAAAGTTCACCGCTATAAACGATGTTTGTAACTCTTTTTAATACTACATTTATCAACGATCGTTTTAAAAAGCGTATTCTATTCGTTAAAATAGAAGCAAAAAACTATATAATATCTAACCGGCCGTTTGATGTCCATTTACTAAACGCGCTTTAAATCGAACCGTTTAGAATCTTATTCTTCGTACAGGAGTTTCGCCTCTTTTCATAATTTATCCCGTAATACAAAAGAACCGAATCGAACAAAATATTACAGCGACTAACGATTAAAATAAACGAGTCCCATTCTATAGCGAAGATATAAAAAAAAGAAGTTTTAATCGATCGTTTCATTATTTTGAACCGAACCGCCTTAAATACGTATACATTAATTACAAGGATAACAAAGAAATTTTACAACCCTTAATAGTTTTATTTTTCTTACATTAACTATCGAAGAAGGAGGCACCACGCAGAAATCTAAAGACTAAGGACCACTTTACATAACGAGCCACTGCGACGGTCTTAAGAGAGGGTTTACTGACGTCTACGAAAAATCATCACCCCGGTGAAAATATAATAAGTAGCTACCCGTACGCGAACAAAGTGCAAAAACACTGTCGAGTAACCGTTTCGGATATAATATCGATCGTTCTATTATTTGATAAAAAAAAAAAATGAAACGATGAAAGTCGGATGTCGTAGACCGGTCTCGGAGACGAAAACCATCGCGTTACATCATCTCCACCGCCGAAAAATTCTACGGAAGCGTTACCGAAATTTTTCAACTCGCAATTCAACAGCGGTAACCCTTTTGGAAACCGTATCGCATCTCGTCGATCGAATTCGTGCCGCAAGCAACAACGATTCATCGACAAGCTCGGTGCGGATTTCTAGGAAATTTCTCCGTTCTATCCGAAATCATCATCAAAGTGTTTTATATTGTAGACTTAACGTAAGTTCCGGTTATAGCTTCGAGCTACTTTCATCTATAAAAAAAACCATCTTTCACGTTCGGTGGCGATCGATTCGAGTAACTGTAACCGTCAAGCGGAGGTTTAACGTAGAAGAGGTAAAAGGTTTATCGCCGGATTCATCGACAAATACGAGAAATACCTGAAGGTTAGCGGCGAATAACGATAAACGTACGGCTAAGGTAGTTTCAATAAAAAAAAAAAATGTTAATTCGATTTTTTTGTTTAGATGATCAACGCTATTTTTTACAACGGGAATTTTCTATAACGCAAATCGATTATCTTTTCTTTTTTTGTTGAGAAAACACAAGGAGGGAGGATTAGACAAAAAACATATAAACTGCGTAATAATGAAATATCACAATATTTATCAAAAGAAAAACGATACACTCTTATAGTAGAACGCGTGGGTTATCGTCTTAAGTCGTAAGCTTTTATTTAAAAATTGATTAATTATTAATCCGCAATTTTAACAGATCGACTACAACTGAATTTCGATTAAAAAATTATAATTTACCCAAAAGTAAAAAATAAAGTACGAATAAATAAATAGTTTTATATTCGTACGCTTTCGTACAATATTACAAGGTTAAAAAACGCATAAAAGAAAACTTCAAGACAAAAGCCTCTGCTTTTTTTCAAAAGAATACATAAAGGTATAACGATCCCTACATTCATACGGCGCACAATAAAACGTGAAAAAAATTCCAATTCAAAATTATTAATAAATGTATATAACAAAAGAAATACGCGACTCAAAAAAAATCCCAACGGAGTAAAAGAATGAAAAACTGATCCTTTCCGAGATAACATAAACCTCCCGAGGTTACACAGTTACAAAAAAAGACGGAACAAATATGATTTGTTTGTTAAACAGTCGCATTTACATTTCGTTAAAATTCTTCACGAAAAAACTTTACCGTGCGTCAAAATAAATACACATTTTTTGGATTTAAAATACGAAAAAATTAAATAATTCATTTTACGGAGGGTAAGAAAAAACCGTTCGATTTTATGTTTATTAAACAGTCTACTTTAAATATTTCAATAACTTAGCTAAACGTTTACTATATTAACATTTACCGATTAAAAATAAACAGTATTTTTAAATTGAAAAAAATCTATTAATAAAACGTTCAAAAATATTACAAAGCCTTCATCACGAAATAACTATTATGTGATAACCGACAATTTATCTGCGTCTATTATTTGAAGCGGTTTAACTAGATTCTTAATCCGCTAACACTTAGGCCTTAATAATACCGGATGCAATTCAGCAGCGTAATTCAATATATTAACAGATATCTAAATTTTCCTAACATCAAAAGCATTAGTGTTTATTATGACGCTTTACAGATTGTTCTCCGATCGTTCGATATATATATATATATATATATTTTTTTTTTTTTTTTTTTCTTCGACGAATATTAAAATTAACAGTGGTTTTTAACTTAATTATATTATTTCAAAATAAAATAAAAAAAAGAAACGCGACTAAAATATGCAAATTACCTGTGAAATCTTATGTAAAGTTTCAATTAAAAAAAATTATTAAAACGTTTTTACGGTTTTTTTTAATTTTAATAATTAAAAATTGATCCTATAAATCCCGATTCGGCTATTTATCACAAAGATATGAAACGTTGACGAAAAATTACCTTTATAATAAAGCGTAAAATATTTATTTAAAAAGTCTAAACGTATACATAATTAATTAATTTGAACTCGGTCACCGCTATTTGCTAAACAAACTTATAAAATAAACGTATTAAGAAGATTATTCAAAAGTAAAAAAGTAATTACAGTATAAAAGAAGTTATAAAAGTATTAAAATCTTTCATCTACATTTAAAAAACACCTACCCCGTAACATCGACTAATGATAAAATACACCTTCTTTAAACGATACTGATAAATCTTACAAGTTTTTCCTTTTCAAATATAAGCGGGCCGTTTATGTAGTTTGTAAATTTAACTCTTATATTTATGGGTTCCATTTTCCGCATATATATATATATATATATATATATATATATATATACAGATTAGATTTTTCTTATTATAATAGAGAACATATATTTTTGAAACGCGAAATAAAAGTTACGTTATGTATTTTAATAAGTCCACTGGCAACCTAGGTGAGATGCGTCCACCAAGGGACGCATCCGAATTGCAATTTTCTGGACTCACCGTCTTACGGCGAATATAAGGCCGTCGGCCGGTAGGAGGTTTGGGGAACAGAACTATTGGCTCCCGCAATTCCTGACCGGCCGCGGGGTCTTCCGCGCCTTCCTTTGCGGTAGGAGGAGAGCGGATGACCCCTACTGCCCTTACTGTGGCGACCCGGATACCCCGGAACACGTGTTGTTCTAGTGCCCGCACCGGGACGGGTACCGTCTTGCTTGCTCGGCGATTACCGCATCGTCGCGGTAATCGCGACGATACCGATTTTGATACCGTCGCAGGATTCGTGGCGAGGGTTCTTCAGAAAAAGGTTCGGGGGGCTAGGGAATCAGGGAAACCCCTCTGCGGAGCTGCCGTTCGCTAGTGCTTGCACGAGCGGGCGGTAACGATGTGGTACGGGACAGAGTTCCGGCTCCAAGAGCGGGGACCCAGGGACGGCGTAGAAAGGCCTGGCGATCGTACTCTGGGATTTTGAGGCGGGCGCTGAGTAAGACCCGACCGGTGAACAGAGACGGGGAGATCCGTTAGAGTATACAACTCTCCCCTGTGCTGTGTTATCCGGCCCAGGGGAGGTGATGAAAAAAAATTCACTTACATTAAATATGCCAAGTATTATTTAAGATCGCGAAGAGGGTGGTGTGTTTATCGGTAATTAATCGTTTAAAGAATTTATCTATTTAAATTGTGCGGGAAAAGTTACGATCGGATAACCTCTATAAAATTTTGTAAAAATCTCAAAAATAGGGAGAGTCAAATCAAGTTGATTTTCATCGATTAGTGAAGAGGGTAAAAATTCCAGAAGTAAAATTATAAAAAAAAGCTAGTAGTAAGATTTGACAATAAATTAATAAATTTGTTAAGCGCTACTTCAACCCTGAGGTAAATCGCAGAATAATTTAAAAGAAAACGACAGAAAGATCGTTAACAACATCCGATTACTTTAACAAAACCGTACGACGATTGTTTTTTCTACGAGAATTTAACAAATTTACACATGAAACGTACCGTTTTCTCCATTAATTAAAGATTGATAAAGAAAAGGATATAAACAAAAATCACGATAAATATATTGCACCGATAAAAAAAAAATTATTATCGATTCTAATGAAAACAGGAATACATGTACAGAAGATATATTCTCGATATACGTATTTTATTTGGCAAACGTGAAAATTAATCGGAATATATTTAATATATATATATATATATATATATATATATATATATATATATATATATATACATTACATTCGATAAGTGTCCAAAATAAATTAACAAGAGTAAACGATGATAGAAACTTCGAATATGGAAATTTAGTTTCTTATCCGAGACAAATTCCGCTAACATGAACACATTCGCCTCGATCGAATGCCTTCTGACGTCAAATCGACCGACTTTCCACATGTTATATCGAAGTCTTGTTTGACTTCGAAGAGCATTAATAACTTATTTATTTTAATATCACTCTTTACTCGATAATACATAAACATATTTGGAAAATATATCTATTATTTTTAAAATAAGTTTTTTCTGTTTCGGTTTAGTCTCCGGAACCACCGTCAGGATTACTTCAAAGTATTAATAAGGATGATATGCATGAATGTAAAATGAAATACAGTCTTGTACAGTTTTAGGTCGACCGTTTCTGAAATGTGTAGTTAATCGAAACCCAACCGCTAAAGAACACCGGTAGCCACGATCGAGTATTCAAATTCGTATAAAAGTAACTGCCTTTACTGGGATTTGAACCGTACTACTCTTGACTTCTTTAATCGACTGATTTACGAAGACGCGGCGTACACCATTAGACCGACCCGGTGGGTTCAAATAACTTTAAGATTAAAAATTATTCAACGCGCTGGGTGAACGGCTGTAGTCGCTGATATGAATACATACATAAACGAAAAAGTTTTATTCATTACACGTTTGTTTACGCGAAATCGCTTGAAAGACGTGTTTTCTTTTGTGACGAATACTACATCGCTTTTTTCACAAACTAAATTATATTTTAGATAGAAAAAACGGCAAATCGATGAAAATATATTAAAAAAAATATATGCCTTACCTCTAATCCGGATAACGAAAGAAGACATCTGAATTTGGGTTTTTAAAACTTTACGACTAACATTTAATAAAAAAGCAGCTGTTTTCTTACGTTTAAAAATATATGTTTTTCACGACTGCCCAAAAAGGAGTGTAATGTATTTAAGGTGTATGTATACGCTTGCCTCCACCGTAGCAGCTAAACGGCTGAACCGATTTAGATGTATCACCCCGCGTTGAAATACTTATGTTACCGGGATTGTAAGAGGGTATATATAATGTTTAAATAAAATTAAAAAGAAAAATTAAACTATACGCAAATAATTCATACAAAATTGTCACCAGCACGCTCTTTAATTATCCTAAATTAACGAGCAATGTTTGTCAGCAATATTATTTTTGGCAGCTCTGTTTTTTAATTTTTAACATTTATTAAATTTGAATAACATTATAACTTAAATGAAAACGGCTATTTAGTTACATTACTTAATTAACCGAATAAAATCGATTAAAAAAATCAATAGAACACTAAAGAAAGAAAGAGTAATAAAACAAAACAGAAATAAATGAAAATACGTAAAAAAGATATCGGACGGTTGTTTAAAATGTTACTTGCGAACCGCGATCGATCGAATGAGTAAATTATAAAGAAATTCATTTTAACGGGTTTACGCGTTTGCAGTTTATTTTATAATTATTATTATTATTTTTTTTATAATGTAAATAAAGAAATATGTTAGAACAGAATTACGTGAAAAACAAAAACGGTAAAAATTAAAAGAATTTTTTTTCTATAATTAATGAAATCGTAAACAAAAAATTGTTCATCGATAAACATAGGGTAATATGGTTTTAAACTTTTGAGTCCAACAAAATTTAAAAAAACTACTAACTTCCTAAATACATAAAAACATACTTCCGTCGAATGTTTTAGGAACTCTAGCTGGATGAATATAATTATTCTGATTGGATCGCTCATGCAGAGGAAGGTTTTGTACTTTCAGTGTTTTATTAAAAAATGTTTTCTTTTCCAGCTGTAAATCTTTTTATATGCTTTTTAAATTCGGTTCGATTTACTTAACATCCTGCACCGTTGGTATTATACAATTTATATAAATAAAGTATCCAGTTACCAATAATTATGAGTATTGACCGTCCAAGAGCTTTCGGATTATTCCTCTATCATCAGGGATTACCGATTAATTATGAATTTTATAGTTGTGCGTATAAATTTTTATAAACGGGAACTAAAATGAAAATAAAATTTAAAATTATTACGTTCATAACAGTTAAAATAAGTTAACGTATGAAGAAAAACATAAGTTGTAAACATCTCACCGACAAGAAGTTTTTCTTTTAACGCCGACTTATTTTAACCGATGACAATCAACTATTATGGACATAATAATTTTACATTTTATTTTCATTTTAATTCCCATTTTTAAGAATTTATACGAATAACTATAAAATTCATAATTAAACGGTAATCCCTGACGACGGAGGAATAATTCGAAAAGGCTTGGATAGTCAACACTCACAGTCGTTGGTAAGCGGATACTCTATTTTTATATAAATTTTTTAGATTCGTTGAAAAACTAATAATGAATAATCCATTCGCTCGTTTTCTTCTCGCTACACCGCGATGACCCGTATCGAGTACCGAACAAAAATTCCAGTAGAATGAGCTCTCGTTAAATTTCTTTTATATTAAATATAGGAGTCAAAGTTTAGAAAATGTAACTATTACACGCGTAGCGGTTCTGACAGAACGGGGAACAGGATCGTGTACCGCAACAGGACTTATAGATAGCCGGTAAACGGTCCGGCGATCCAATCCCTAACCTGTACTTTAAACGAGCTTTCTCAACTGCGACAAGCAATACTTTTTTTTTTAAAATAAGGTTACGTAAAATAATGAAGGCGTTTCAAGCGCTTAATATCAGCCGAAGTCTTTTTAACAAATTTATAAATCGTTCTACTATCATCACTCGCTAAATACATCGTAATGCGATAAGATTTAAATTGTAATTCGTATACAAACGTACAATTTACTGTGTTCATCCTTCTTGAAGGTAATTAAATATAAATGACGAGCCGGTAATCAGGATATTTACAACAACAATTAAATTACTAGAATAAAAAAAAACAGTATTTTTAAATTTCGAATAGGGGAGTTCGAGTCATGACCGATGAAAAATACCAGGTACAAATAATTATTTTTCTATTAAACGTAAACTTCGAATTACTCGGCTTTAACATGTTGTGTAATATCTAATAATTACTATCTTTATTAACGTCATAATTTGTTTCTTTTTTGTATTTATGTTGCAGATAACACTTCACGTCGCTTACGTACACGCATTCGTCAATCCGACATTATTCCTGGTATTGCATCGGGGGTTGCGAGCGGCGGCACTGGACTTATGTTGCGGTTGCTGCGGCTGGTTAGCTGCCTTAGCCACAGATGATTCCACCCCGCCGGCCGTATTACTACCACCGCCACCACCGCCATCGCTCCCCCACCCACACCACACTTTGGTAAATCCCCTCTTTATGTGAGTAAATCTGTCGTGTACAATCCGCATGATGACACAACAACCTTTCACAATTTACATAATATATATAATAAATAAATATATATATATAGCTTCGCTTCGCTTTAATTCATGTAATAATTTATTAAGCAACGTAGATCCTGCTTTAGCTGACGCTTTGCTATCAGAATTTTAATAGTATTACGAATTTATAACATATACCCAAGCTTTTAACAATTGTTTATACTAGACACTTTGAACGCAACTGAAAATTAATCACGGGTTACGGCATTTTATTTAATACATTATTAATAAATATTATTCATTAACTAAATACACGAATGAAAGAAATTTTAACCGAATGCATCTCCAGTAAAATAAGTACCGTTCAAATATTCATCAAAACAATAAAAAAATATATATATATTAGAATGGATTTACCGTAAAAGAACTGTTGTGTAAAAGTTATACGGTAAAAAAAAAACCTCTAAGAAATTACGAATTTTGTATAACGCTACATAAAATTTAGTATTTCTTACCGAGAATCTTAAAAAAAATAATAAATAATTTGTTTCAATAACATTCACTTTAACGTAGGATGGGACAGTCAAACCGCACTTTTTGCAGCTATTAAAAAAGTGTAAAAAAAAAGTGGTTTTTTTTTTTCATTTACTGCAAAAATGTTAAGAGCACAAATGGAAGTATGCAAGCAACAAAAAGGTTCGCTTTTAGAATATCACTCCAGGAAGACATGGGAACTATCATTTATATACACAGTCTCATACGGAAATTCTCATCGACGTCGTAGTACCGCCGCTGTTACTGCACGAAATTTTTCTTTAATCCGCACTTTTAAGTCCTGTATTGTTGCCGGACGAGTCTTAAAAAACTTCGACTTGAAATATTCCCACAAAAAGAAATCACAAGAGCTCAGGTCTGGCGAACGTGGAGGCCAATGAAAATCCCCTTTCCTACTGACAAGGGGGTTCGGGAAAAGGTCTTACAGAAGGTTCACCCTGGCCGTGCGACTAGTCGCTCCATCTTGTTGGAGATGAATGTTCTCGTTCGCAGGAAAGCGTTAAAGTTCTGGAACGAAGGTTTCCGGCATTTGAACGTCAGCGCGCTACGTTCAAACAAAAGTCTACGGAAAGTGTAACTGCACGGCCATTTACATCCTCGGAAAAAAAAACGGGCCGATTATTCCGTTCGAAGAGATCGCGAACCAGATCGCAACTTAGGTCGAATTGAGAAGCCTTTCGTGAAGTTGTTGAGGGTTGGCGGCGTTCCGATAGCGAAAACTGTGTTTATTAACATATCCACCGCAGTGGAAATGAGCTTCATCCGTAGAACTGCGGGTGCTTCACAACCGGCTCTAACATACGCTCAAAAAACTCAACGCGAATAAGATAATCTACGGGATTCAACGCAGGACTATTTGCATTTAATACAGGAGAAGAGAGATGTCCGAAAGAAGCCTGAAGCGAAGGGGCAAAGGCCGAGCTAAAATTCACTGATGTAAATGCCTACCGAGGCATTTACATCGGTAGCATCCCAAATGAGGCCTGGCTGAAGACTATGAAATGAAATCAGTTACAGGGTTAAAAGACGGCCTCCGTTAACGCTCGGTTTTTAAATTTTTATAATCTTCATCGAACATTACTTCCTTCCTTTTTCCTGTTTAGCCTGCGGGAATTACCGGAAGGTATTACTTCAGAGGATGAATGAGGATGGTATGTATGTATGTACGTGAAGTGTACACTCTTCTACAGTCTCAGGTCGACCGTTTCCGAGATGTGTGGTTAACTGAAACCCAACCACCAAAGAACACCGGTATCCACGATCTAGTACTCAAATCCGTATAAAACTAACTAACTTCCGTTACTAGGACTTGAACGCTGGAACTCTCAACTTCCAAATCGGCAGATTTGCGAAGATCATCGAACATTACTGAGAGTAATTTAGCTAAGTTGAATGAAAAAAACAAGGGTTTTTTTTAACTACGTTGCATAAACGACAAAAGTTTCTTATTTTTATTTTTCATAATTACACGATTTCGTTGTTCTACTGTATTTCGTAGTAATATGCCGTTAGAGGTTTTCTTCACCAAATATAATCTTAAACCGATGAAATAACGATACCGAAATCTACGAAAACATAGTACAAAAATTCATCGTTATTTATTTTTCTTACGGCCTCCCAATTTTTTTTTTTTACAATTTTGTTAAAAAAAAGTATCAAATGTTTTATACATGGAGCTAAATACAGTTTTCACTCCAGCATCAGGAGAAAAAAAGCTAAAACTAGAAATCAACAGCGAAATAAACTTAACCGGACAACGGCCGGCTTAATCAAAACAGGATAATCGGTTATATGTATGTAGTTTGAATAAATTTAAGCAGTCATAAACGACAGTAAAGGAAATGAAATTACTTATTAAAATTGATAAGATGATTTGCGGTGTAAAGGTAATACATATGTTGCCAAAAACAGATATGACTCACCGCCACGAATTATCGAGAAAACCGGACCGTTAACAGCTCGCTTTCCGCAACCTGCAGTGCACCGTTACCTTCCGATTTAGGCCTTCCGACTGTATTTATTACAAACACTACTATTATTATTTTATAAGTACAAAATATTTGGTAAATTCTGCATTTCTTATATCCTGTTTTTTTAATGTATTGAACGATTCAGAATTATTTTCTAGAATCTTTTAGATGTTTTCAGCCGTTATGATTATCGTTTAAGGCAGACACGAACGACCGTGTAAGAAAAACAAACTACAATATACTTAATTTATATTTAAATATTACTCCGTTAAATAAAATCAGACGACTGAAAAAAAAAACTATCTGAAAATAACAGTTTCAGGAACAATTTTATAAAATAAAATGAAAAAAGAAAGAATAAAAGAAAAGGCGAAGGTAAAATAATAAAATGTAATTTTATCAAATGAAATGATGCCATTAAACGTTTAAAACCGTTAACGACGGGGATGTAAGCAACTGCATAAATAGCATCTAAATCAAGGATTTTGCAATTCAGTACCATTTAATTTACTCCTTAATTAAAAACAACCGGACAAGATTTTACATCACATCGATTTTAATGGACTTCCAATAAATTAAAAAATTCAATATGCAAATTTTTGTAATTTCATTTTAATTTTTTCGCCTTGTCTTTATTTTTTAATATATTGTAGGCAAAATTGAAAACGTATTTAATTATATATATAAACAGTTTATCAAGTATTATTATTATAAATTAAATAACTAACATATAAGGTTTTTTTTTGAGGGAGGAGAATGGAAAATAGAGAAAGATATCTAGGGATAAAAACATAATGTAGCTTTTTATAAAAATTAACCGGGCAGAAACTATATCAGTATTTTAAATAAAATGAATTACAGTAAACAGTTTTCATTAAATTAAATGAATGCTGTTAAGATTATTTCGGTATTGACGTTACCTCTAGATTACTCTTAGCTTTGTTCCACGATGTTTTAATTTTCTGTACCGCTACAAACGTAATGTACCGCTATTTAACGTAAGGTAAAGTAGGCATATCTAAGACGACTAAATATTATTCCTATATATAAAGGAACTTTTAAATCGGATATTATTTTACTTTCCCGGTGGCTAATACAGAATACAACTGGAATCCACCGGGTCGATCTAATGGTGAACTCGCCATCGCAAATCAACTGATTTTGAAGTCGAGAGTTCCAAGGATCAAATCCTAGAAAAGGCAGTTACTTTTATACGGATTTGACTACTAGATCGTGGATATCGGTATTCTTCGGCGGTCGGATTTCAATAACCACACTTCAGGAAAGATCGACGTGAGACCGTACAAGACTAAACTTCATTTACATTCATACAGATATTCCTCGGAAGTAATATTTTACGGTGGTTTCGGAGGCTAAACAGAAAAAGAATAATATAGAATATAACTGAAGGAAGGTATTGCTATCGGTCAAAAATGACTCGACCAAATACATTTATATATATATATATATATATATATATATATATATATATTCTGACTGAGGGAACCAGATGAAACGTCGAAATCAGGCAAAATAAGCGCTTTTGGAAACATGTTTGCGTAAATGTACGAACGCGCAGGTGTATGTATTTCACCTAATAAATCAGAAAGGCGTTGATGTATGATTAGACTTTAAATTTTGTAGTAATCCTCCTACATACTGATATCGTTAATTTTAATTTTTTTTTTTTTTAAATCCGTTACGGGTATAATATCTGCTGTAAAAATATTCTGAGATTAATATTTATTACGTTTAAAAAATGGAAATAACAACCGATCATTTTCTACCTATATCGAACCGAACAACTGTTTTCGTGTAACTAAACCCGATACTTCGACAAAGGCAGAATAAGAATTCCGTTCCAATTTTTAATAAATTAACGAACTGTTTAAAAAAAAATTAAAATACTTTAAAAAAGTGATATTATTCTGCAGATTAAGTTTTCAACTAACACTACTTTATTGGAAATTTTATTTTCCGCATAACCGATTGACGTGCACATAAATACCGTAATCGAATAATTTTCATTAATGCTTTATGAATTTTTATTTCTATTAATATGTTAAATAAATGTAAATTGCACTTATTATTCCGTAATGAATTATACATACGTGACGTTAGACCTTTTTTTATTAGTTTCTCTCGATCCATCCAGGTAAATCACTAGGTAATCCTTTTTTTGTGTGATGTAGTATACCTACCCGTTAAAAGAAAATATTTATTTTAAACGTATTTTTCTCTAATTAATCTTCGTCGGCGTGTCTTTACGTATCCGTACATCAAGGATCTTTGGTCCAGCATTGCTTTTTTCGTGCTTGCTGGAAAGCGTCAAGAACCGTTTTCTTGCCCAAACAAGTCAGTTCCGGGGCTCTCGAATATCGCCCTATAAGTCTCTTTAATAATATGGGGAAAGTCGTGGAGAGGCTCATCGCTAATGGACTAATTGAGGAGCTGGAAAACAACAACCTCCTCTATCTCATAGAGGAAGTTGTTCGGCTTCAGGCGGGGACGGTCAACTATTAACGCCATCAACAAAGTCGTTTCACGGGCTGCTGCGGTGAGGGCTGGGACTTGGAGAACCAGGCGTATCCCGCTAATGATACTCCTGGATATAAGGAACGCTTTCGGTTCGGTACCTTGGCCGGCTGTATTGAGGGCACTTCGAAGAATGAATATAAGCGAGAACATAGCTACGCAAGTAGCCAGCTATCTATCCGAGAGACGGAGTGAAATTAATACGGTAGATGGTGCGGTAAGTCATCAGATCTTCGGTGGAGTCCCGCAGGGGTCTGTACTCGGACCCCCACTTTGGAACATCTTCTATGATGAAATTTTCCGACTTCAATTCTCGCCGGGGGTGAATGTCGTAGGATACGCGGACGACATCTCGCTACTAGTGGAGGCCAGTACCTTAGATGAAGTGGAGGACAAGGAGAATATTACCTTAGAAATAGTAAATGAATGGCTCGTCAACAAGTTTGGAACTCTCTCCTTCCAAACGCAAGAGTATCCTCTTCACTATAGGAGGATACGCAGAAGATTAAATCTGCGCCTGAGAGGAGAGGCAATTGTCGAAGTTGAAAGTGCTAAATATCTAGGGTCGTTACCGGATAAACACCTCAAATACTCCAGTCATGCGGCCATGATCTGCGACAGAGTGGAAACAACAATCCGTGCCTTGCGAGGTGTCTTTGCGGGACAAGGAATTCCACGTGCGTCGAAGAGGCGACTTATCACCTCGGTGATAACGTCGTCTCTGTTGTACGCCGTCCCGGTACGGGCCGATGCGGTTAATGTCCAGCGCAACAGAAGAAAACCGACTAGCAGTCATAGGAAGTCGCTTCTGGGGGTAGTTCGGGGTACCGAACGTTATCGTATGATGCACTGTGCGTGCTTTCTTCGGTGCCCCCGATAGAATTGCAGATTAAAAGACGAAAACTAAGGGCGTCCGGTGTAGCCAAAGATGAGGCTAATTCTATAATACGGGAACTACGGAAGGTAGCACGAGCGGGCTCAGCGGTGGCCACATGGACCAGAAGAATTATCCCGGACCTGGATGCTTGGCTAGAGCGCTCTCATTACCACACAACGCAATTCATGTCGGGACATGGTGCGTTTGAACAATACCTGCATACATTTGGCAGGAGAGAGTTATCCATCTACCGTTATTGCGATGCGGTTGACGATGCCGAACACACTATTTCCGTGTGCAGACGATGGGAAGAACATCGTATAAATGCAGGACTGATGCCTACCCGACTGGAGCAGCTCGCGGAGTGGCTCTTGACTATGTCCGGAAACCGGCATAGTTTTGCAAAATTTGCAAGAGCAGTCTAAAAGAAGATGATGCAAGACGACTGGGATACTGAGGGTTTTAGTTTATAGCAGGGCAGGGCGGACAGCCACCCCCTCTTCCTGAGGATTCACATGCCCTGGTGTGTGGGTTCCCGAGATGGAGCGGGGACTACTGGGGTCCGTTAGGTGTGAATTAATCAAAAGACCGAGACCCGGTCCCCGGCGAGGGGGCTGGGAACGGGATTAGCCGGGCCTGGTTTCTTCCGTCGGAGATTAGAGGCAGGCAATTAAAAGATCCGGAAAGGACACGTCCCCGAGTCGAGTATACTTAATTGGATGTCCGACTCGGGGATGTAGGGGGAAAAAATCAAGGATCTTTAAGTATATTCGTAATTTGTCATTCGGTGATAATTTTTATTTATTTATTTTTTTGTTAACCGGCTAAAGTTTTTCTTAGGAACGAATTCACTTTTTTTATTTGTTTTACGTTGTTGTCTTCCGAATAAACCTATGGTCTAAACGTAAGCTGAAATATTTAGCCGTCTCAAATCGTGCAATTTATTTATCGCCTGTTGTTAACACTGGGAAGGTCGGTTTCGGTTTTTAAATGTAAAGACAATATGTAAACTCGGTTTCTTTTATTTCAAATGTGAAAATTAATTCGTGAAATTTTAAAGTAACGAAACGTTGCAGCGCGATTGTAAATATGCTATTATAAATATTTTGTCTGGTTCTTTTGCGGTAGAAAAATTATACCGAAAAAGATAGACAAAACGTAATACGACATAAGTTCAGATGAAAATGAAAAGGTTTGTTCAAAATAAAGAAAAACGAAAGCGTAAAATTACATAAAATGTCTCTTCGATCTGTACTTTGGTGTAACCGTTTATAAACGCAGCCGGTTCGGTATATATCTCTAGGCTAACTACACGATAAAAAAATAAAAACATATAGAAAAAAGGAAATTTTTCTATGACGGCGATATAGAACGGAGTCGGTAGGGTAAAATGTATAAAGGAGTCGTCTGGTTTCCTTGTTGACATTTTCCATACTTTTCATACGCTTTTCTGAGTAAACACTCAAGCCCTGTCATAGAAAGAAAAAGGAAAACAACCTAAAAACACTCTTCTTTGAATTATTATTATTATTATTATTATTAGTACACTTTCTTAAGAACACACTATAAAAAAAAACCAAAACAAAACCGAAGTATCTTGTTTGAAAGTAACGCGGGAGTTAATCTCTTAATTAATGAAGTACTTAATTAACACCGTAAGATAAAAAGTACTACAAACATAATTGTGAAAATATTTTACAATTAAAGCGAAAAAAAAATTTCGTTTTTCATACGTTAATTTTCCAGTCGACATATCACCGTGTAAGAACGTACGTAAATTTAGCAAACAGACAAAAAGTCTGTTCGGTTAACTTAATTTGTTTAAACGATTGTGACCTCATCAATAAAACGATTTTTAATGAGAAATAGACACCAGAATTTTTTTACACAATATTTTGTCATTTATAACCAAATAATTTAGTTATATTTACATACAATCATATTTACATAATACAACAATTGCTTTTTGAAAGTCAGCTTCTCGTTTTTTTAATGAGAAAAACGGGTTATATTTTATAAATTACAAATTTCTAGACGTTTATTTTTATTAAGGAAATAAACTTAACTAAATTATTAATTACATTTCAATTAGCGTATAAATACACACCCCGTAAAAACAACGAGCTAATTCATTAAAAACGTTTTGTAGTACGCGGTATTTAATACCGATTACGACGCAATCCAATCGTTACATTTTTTGTAAAATTGACTGTACTTCTCTCTAAAAAATTATCGCTCTTTCTCGCGCTCTCTCACTCACCCCCGCCTTCACCATTGTACAACATAAAAACAACACGCGTATTGATATCTGTCGGTTTTATTATGTTATACTGAGATGCAACGGAGAAATCTTAAGAGTACTGTTTAAATTACGTCATCAGTAAAAGTTATCGATATTAAATTTTGCTGAAATTTATTATCGATCGTTTTTTTATAAAAATATATATATATATTTTTAAGAGGGACGAACCGAAAACCCAATGTTAACAGACATAATCGTTTGAATACAAATTATCATTTAAATTAAAGAAGAAGTACCAAGAGTTATTAAGACTTTTTATACGAAGAAATTAATTTAAAAAAATAAATAAATAAACAAACCGTAAAATTTGTCATTATAATAATAAATATTTATGACAATTTATATAAATATACGTAAAAAACCACGATTATTTTTATCCTCGGCGTTCTTCAAAATATAAAATTCTTAATCGTATTACGTTAAGATATCTACTGGTAATAATATCTGCGTTTGAAAAGACGGAGGGGAAAGAGAGATGAATTAAACTGACGGAGAATAAAGCCTTAACAGAGGAGAAAGATGAGATATTAAACGTAATTTCTCTTCTCTATAATGCTCGCTTCCAGAAATGAGTTTTAGAAGCTAGAGGCAATTAACGATGTATTCAAGCTCTGTTGAGTAATGCGTATTGTATAAGAACACTAACACACAACAACAAAAATTTAAAACAAAATCAAAACTTTCCTAAACAACGTCAAACTTAACTTTTTTTTAAAAAAAGCTTTTAAGAGCCGATCGTTTTTGAAAATAATTAATTTTCTTTCAAATATTGGCCCATTTTTGGAGTAAAATCAGATTAAAGAACCGATACGCTTTTAATTTTTTGGGTTTCATTATTTTCTTCATCATCGACTAATAATCATCGCGCATCACGTATGTACATCGAATTTAATAATTCTAAAATACCAGTGGAAAATTGTATCTTAATATTCTCTTTCATCCTTGAAGGGCGGTTGCAAATTTGAATCTCAAATTTTACTCGTCGTTACGAGTCACATTACGTTTCAAATAAAATGTTTTTTTAATTTTTTTTCTGGTTTCTATTTATTTAGTGCTTTTACGTTTTTTTAACTTGAAAAAAAAACGGTTTCGTGCGTCTACAAACACATTTCTCTTAAATTATACGAGCGTTACTAAAGATCGAATAATAATAATAATTCGGTAAATCGATACGATAATGTTAATTAATTTTTAATTCGTTTTTTATTTTACATTTAGATATTTCTCTCGACTATTCGACATCTTTATTACTATATTTCCAACGCGCTCACAAATTTTGCCAGAAGATGAATCTTTCAAATTTACAATTCTAAAACGGTCGTTTATATATCGAATATAGTGCCACTATGAACCCGCATTTCTGTATTTATCGACGATTTGAAAAACGTCTTTATTTATTGTTACGCGTCGCCTTCTATTTTTTGCCTTACCGGTTAAAATTCTGCCGAACGAGGTGAAAGACTTAAAACTGAACCGAGCCGGCTCTAACTGCAATTATTTGAGCGTCATCTTTAACGCCGCTACTACCGGTGCGCTCGTAAGTAACTGAACTCGTCTATCGTTATCGGTCGTAAACTACTCGTGCTTCGATTCGGAATAGTTTCGTTCTTTTCAGCCGCGAGTCGCTTTCTTTTCGTTCGAGAAAAAGCTTGCTATTAGAGGAAGCGAGTGTGCGTTCCGGATCCTTTCAAGAAACGAGTCGAACGTGTGCGAAAAACTTTCCGAATACCGATATGCCGGCAAAGAGTAGCCGAGACGATTCTCGGCTTCGTTGTCGAAACGACGCGTTATATACCCTTTTAGCCAGACAGAGTTATTTATTTATTCTTTTCTAAACTCCACCTCCTATTTTTTACATAACCTAAACGTTTCCGGTTTTCTTTCTGTTTCGACCGACAAGTAAAAAGCTACTTTTATCGTCTTTGTTTAAATTCCAGAGTAACGTTAAAATCGAAACGAATAAAATATTTTTCTTCAAATCTTTATTTAACGACCCGAAAAATGCGTTCCTTGTTTATCTTTTGAAAGCTTTCCTACATATTTTATCGTTTTGCGAATAAAAATAAATATCGTACATTTTTAAACATATAACTGCAACAATAAAATTCCATTCTCGATTTAAATTTCTAATAGGCGTAAATATATTAGATTTAGTACGAAAAATATTCTTCGTAAAAGTATCTTACTACTGATACAATTAATCTCATTAGTAGCAGAAGACGTTTAATTCGTTTATATAACAAAAAAAAAATGAAACATCGAATTAAATAATAACAAACATAAGTAATGGATACAATGAAAACCTAATAAATAAATTGTATACTAAAATAAAAAATAAAATTTATATAAAAGATATTATAAAACTAACAAATAATAATAACGGATACAAATATGCTAAAACCGAACGCAATATAAATTACAAAAACTTTAATAAAATATTTAAATATTTTGAATTAAAAACTACATATACAACGAATAATAAAATAATTAACTATATAAATAACAGAGATCCTAATAGAATAATAAAACATAATAAGATAAACAGGGAGTATATAGTTTTAAATGCGCAAATTGCGATCTGGAATATATCGGGATGACATACCGATCTTTTTCGATTAGAATTAATGAACACGTTAACTGTAGAAATGAGGGAAATAAAGAACGATCCAATTTTGCTAAACGTATCTTAGAAAATAACGATAATCACAACCCGGGTAATTTTATTAATATTCTTGAATATTCCGATAACCTTCGTAAAACAAATATAGAAAAATATTACACGTACTTAAATAATAAAAATCTGAAAAATGAGCAAACGAAATTTGAAAATAATGTATTATTTAAACAAATATTCAACAATAATTTTGATTCTTAGGTCGGTTATACCGCTTCATACTAATGAACGTAACGATTGAGACCTTCGTACTGACATGACGAATAACGTTAACATTATTTTACCTTTTCACGATCTACCGTTATATTTATAATTTTTAAAATTTCTAAAATTCAAGTTAGTATAATTAATGACATATGAAGTAAATAATTATAACACATTAATGTTCCTGAGGATGAATTACTGATCCGAAAGCGCTCGAACGTACTATTAAAGATAGTCGCTAAGCGGAAACTATTATATAAATAAAGTAGTAGGAGAATCGTAAAATCGTAAGCTTAATATTTAAGATATAAAATTTAAGAATGAAAACGTATGCGAATACGAGTAGATAGATTATTATACGAAGATGTGATTTAAGTAGTAAAAAAAAAGCACGCTTCTTTTTCGGTAGAAAGTATAAAATAAATGAAGCAGAAAACTTTTCGTTCCTTATTTAATGATAAAAGTTTAGACTGTATTTTAACTTAAAAGTGTATATAAACTTTTCGCGTTAATTAAGAGGTGGTAAAAAGGAGGAGGCCAGTGAAACAAAACGAGGAACACTCACCGACACTATCCGGACTTAAATATCTCTCTTCTTTTTCTATCTCGCCCTTAAGAGTTTTCTCTAGCCTCAGTTGAAAACGCGGGCGAACTAACATTAATGTTATTCTTTTCTGTTTTGGAAATAAAGTGTTAAATACTTAAAATTAATTAATTAAAACGGCCTGAAATAACGTTAACTTTCAAAAAATAAAAAATATTTAACGTACTACAACCGTTATAAAAAAGTTAAACGAGAATAAAATTTAAAACTTGCAACCGTACCGACTTCTTTATCTTACATCTAATACGACGTTAAAAACTCCCGCGCGGGCTCATCTCTTCATAACATATACGGCATATTGAAAATAGTACGTTCGGAAAATATCTGTGCGCTTGACTTCTTGGATTATAACGATTTGAAATTAATCGAGAGTTTCTTCTTGAACCGATTCTTATTTTGTAATTCGGAAGGAAATATTCGAACAAAGTTATAATAAAACAGTATTAAGTACGAAAGTTATTTTCACGATTTAATTTTTTATTATTCTTATCTTTAGAAACGTTTGATTACGACGAATCACCGGCGAATAAATAACAAAAACTTTTTCCGAAAGATAGTGACAGATACGGAATTAAATTTCCCGACACGATTTTTAAATTTCACGTAAAGCTCTGCAGGAAAGCCGTTTAAAATTGTAAATTAGGCGAATCCAAGTAAATTAAATCGAACGGAATTCGTTTCGTTAAAACCGATTCGGCAGTTGAGATACCCCTCCGGGTGTTGAGATACCCCTCCGAACGCAAACGTAAAAATATAAATCGAAATCGATGTAAAGTATTCGTATATTTATTTTAAGGAATATTAAAATAAGATCGATAAAGATTTTCTTGAAGATTCCCAGGCAAAAAATTTAATTTTATTCGCGTTAAGTCACGACCCTGACGGTACTACACTGTAGCTACGATGCTATAAATTACGATACGTTCGCGATTTAGAACGCACTAATAAACATTTCTTTCATAATTTACGGTAAAATCTTTTTTCAATATAATCTAAAGAAATTACTAGAAAAGGGTAAACGATTTTCATAGCGTTTCCTCGTTAAAAATACAGCGAGTATTCGACCTGTATTTATTCGTAATCGTATTTTAAGATCGTGGAAACGTACGGCCTGATTTTCATAAAGTATACGTTCTTTTTTCTGCAAATCGACTCTGTTTCTTTGGAGACAAGCTTAAAAAAATCAAATCTAGTTAAGAAAGTCGGTTACTCGAAGCGTCAACGAGGAATAAGGTTTGTAAATCGGTAAAAAAACAAATAACAGCTTATAAACGAGCTAAACAAGGCTATGATGTTTAACGTCCCTATTGTTTCTTTTATCTAATTGCCGCCAAAATACAGGTGCAAATGGATACGCAGAACTCTAAGACCGGAAAATAAATAAATAATCCTCGAACAATACTTCATCGACAAATCACCGACGTTGTATAAGTACTTAACGACTAATTAAAACGATTTACATAAATAAATTAATAGTTTATTTAATTTTACAGAAATAATAATAACGATCAATAATAATAATCGTGATAATGGATAAACTTAAACCTGTTCGATCGATTACGGAAACGACAAAATAATTAAATGCACTGTAATAAAAGCTAATAACGATAGATGAACTAAACTGTACCGACAACAATAAACATCACACAAATAGTAATTAAAACAAAATGATTCGGAAATGAGCCGATAAATAAACAAAATTCTTATAATGGAATAGTTTTCGAAATCAATACGATCCGTGCGTTCCTATTACCAAATACGGTTAACGATAAAGGTGCCGTATTTCATTCATATTAATGCTCAAAATAGACAAATATTAATAACACTCTAATCCTAATTTCTTCCGGCGAAACTTTATTATTATTTAAATACATTAAAGTACTGTAAACTAGGCGCAATAATTTTTCGACAAAAAACCTGAATCGCATTAAACGATAACGGAATACCGATATTATGAAACTCTTGATAAAATGATATAGATTTTATCGATGGAAATTCAATTTCAGCTAAATTTCGCGTTTAATTATAAAAATACGCCTGTAAGATTAGAGTGCGGATAAAAGGTTTAAAATTTAGTCGGATCGTACAATTCTGCGGATGAGCGAAAGGTTTTAGCGAGTGAATCCTTAAGAACAACTACTAGTTTTCAGCGATTTAGAAAAAACATTTTATTCCAAAATATATTTGAGTCGATCGACACAAAACCTAGATAATGTGTCGCGACGCTCATATTTTCGGTTGATACGTCCCTCCCGAGAACACAGGCGTGGTGGGACAGTCATTCACCGAGTGAAAAATTCACGAACCACTTCTTCCGCCGAATCGTTTCATTTTACGGTCTCACTCCGGTTAAATCGTTTCTTAAATCTATCGTTGATTCTTTCTCCTTCAGCATGCCCGGTGAGTTCCGAATCTGTAAATCTAATTACAGTATTTATTCGAGTATGCAGTGGTTGCAATAGAGATGTCAATTCGCTTGGAATTATTACTCGGTCTGTCATACCCTTTCTTAAAATTTCTTTCACTATATCAGTCGTATGCCCCCTATAATTATCTATTACTAGCATACCGGTATTTTTTTTATTAAGTAAATATCCCGATCGCTTTTGCCATACACACCTGATCCGATCTAAAATTAAGGTTTCGTCCATCCAAACTGATTCCTGCGCTCTGATAATAACTCCATTTACATGTACGGTTGGAATAATTTTTCTTTTAAAAACAATGTACGGAAGTAATTTTGATCCATCAGAAGTAATGCAAAGCATAACACTGTACCTTTGTTTTTCAATACCACCGGTACGAATCGTAACACGTTTTTCACCTTTTTGTTTACGGTTTTGTCAAATGGCATTTCAAAATATACGGGGGTTTGATAAGCGTTTCCTATTTGAGAAGGCAAATAGCCTTTATCTTTTCTAAGATTTATTAAGTATTTGTGAAAATGTAATATTGTTTGTTCGTAAGGAAGTTCGTCTGGAAGTCGTTGAAAAACGGTCGTCTTTCGTCTTATTGACAAACCATTTCGTGCAAAAAATCGTGTTATCCATCCACGGCTTGCTTTAAAATCAACTTTATTCAACGATTTAGCGATTTCACGAGCATACGATTGACACATTTCTCTCCTGACAGCATAACCGCATTTCATTTTTTCCATAACAAAATCATACGATTTTTTTTCTGTCTGTGTATTTTGGTTTTAAGCCACGAAAAGTCCTTTTATTACCAGCGCCTTTCAACAGAACCTTGGTTCTTCTTACGCCAGTCTCGAATGCGGCTTTCATCTACGTCAAATTTTCTTCCTGCCGCCCGATTTCCAATTTTGTCAGCTTCTTCTATAACGCGCAGTTTTTCATTTACTGTAAAAGATCGTAGACGCTGTCCTCTTGTACCCATTTTAATGCCGTAATTAAAATAAATCACCGTAAGAAATTTTACAAGATAAACTAAACAGATAAAATGCACATAACCGTCCACATATACAAACAGTACAACGACTATGGCGAATAAATAAGACGACGATGGGTAACTTATACTGTAACTGTAGTGTCATTAGAACCGGATGCAGCCTATACAGAATGAATCGGTTTTATAAAAACACCGTAACTTCGTTTCTATCGATAATATGAACAGGATGTTAATAATTAAGGATGTATTCTGTATAAGCGGCATCCGGTATTAATAACCGAAATCCTAATGTATATTTATGCGATTGAATTTAGGTACTTCTAAGAAAACGTTACTATACATAAATTATCCTGGCTAAAGGCATTATTTCAAGTAAGCCCCGCACCCTAATTTTTTCTCTCCAATTCCAAGAAAAAAAGTGCGGGGCTACTCGAATAAATACGGTATTGAGCACTTTAAGATTCGGTTTAAGTAGCTTTGAAAACAGACACTCTTCTTTCTTGCACGGTGATTACATAAAAAGAAACGAGGATTTTATCGGAAAGTATAGAGACTCCCAAAATCGGATAATTTGTACACAAGGTTAGGCTAAGAGAGGATGAGCTGATTTGTTCCTTTACATTTGTTTTGCTCTGAGCAAAAACGTTATCATCGCCCGGACACGATATATTTGTTGTAATAAAGAATGATATATTGTATACCAAATCTCAATTAAAGTAATAAAATAACCAAACCATCTGCTTTACGGCAATCGGCATGAATAATAGAAACTCATTACAGTAATTCAAACACATGAATGTAATCGGACGGCCCTAAGAAACCGTAAAACATAAGATAACGATATTTCATTATCCCCTAGAATAGTTCGCACGTTAGCCCCTAAGTTAAACTTGCGACGCGATGCCGGATAACAGATACAATCCACAACGATGTGGTGCACTGCTCGTTAGCAGTCGCAGCGAGCTCAAACGGGTGGATCCGTTTGAGTCATCAGATGTCTACGAGTGAGCCTAGTGTAATACGCTCCACGTAGGAGCATATCGTTTGCTTCTGCCTATTCCAAAGAGACGAGGCTTGGGCGAAACGCACCCGTGCCAAGACGGATGAATGAATGATGGACTGCATTGAGCGTATTAGAAGAAAACGTATCTTAGTTAAAGCGTTTATTTGACTCGGTTAAGGTGAAATCGTTCACAGGTTAATCCCAACCGTATAAAATAGTTCGATCTATCAAGATATTAGGTGCTGCACCTTTAATCTGGATAGAGCTGTTCATCTCGCACGGCAATTCATCGGTGTGTTGGTGGATCATTTCTCATGTCAAAGTTTTTTTAATACTCCCTCCTAATTTCTAGTACTATAAATGTAAGTCGGGCCAACACCAAGCTAACGATATTCAGAGCCTGCTTTGTTACGTAACGGTTTATTTAAAATTTAATTTCATCCCGTCAAAGCTTACACGGTATTTCTAAATACGAGGGTTATTTTTTTTCAAGGTCAGATCTGTCGCGAAATAAAAACCCGCGCAAAAATCGAATGAACATTTGCGCATATGTGTTGCGCAGTGTTTCTAGTATGGCCTTCAATCATGCCGCGTCACTTCGTTTAGTTCTGAACACGCAGTTAGCACGTAAACATGGCTAGAACAATAGCATCTCCTCTCAAGTGTGAAGTGCTTGCGGTAATTCGATTTCGTCAGGCGGAGGGGCGTAATGCGGCTGAAATTCATCGACGAATAAGTAATGTGTACGGTGAAACTTCAATGAGTGAAAGCAAAGTGCGACAACGGTGCAGGAACTTTAAAGCAGGACGTGCAGGTGTCCATGATGCAGGGGGTCAGGGAAGGAAGCTAGTGTCAACCGATAATCTCGTTGAGCGAGTGGATGAGGCGATTCGAGAAAATGGTCGGTTCACAATTTCTATATCGAGTGATTCGTTTTCTGAAATTTCAAGGTCTGCTCTCTACACCGTTGTGAGTGAGAGACTTCAGTACCGCAAACTGTGTACGAGATGGGTTCCCCATCATGCCGTCCGACCATCACAACACAATGAGAATGGACGCCTCCCTAACGTTTCTCCAGCGCTACCGCAATGAAGAAGATTTTTTGAACAAAATTGTCACAGGTCCATTTCGAAACTGAAGAAACAAAAGAACAATCCAAACAGAGGATGCATTCTCATTCTTCCAGTAAACCAAAGAAATTCAAGCGAACCTTCTCCAATAGAAAGTGAACGGCTACTGTGTTCTGAGACCGGAATGGATATCTCTTGGTGGAATTCTTGGAACGTCGAACGACCATCACTGCAGCCTCATACTGCGTGACTCTTCAACGTCTACGAAGGGGGATTCAGAATAAGCGGAAAGGAATGTTGTCATCAGACGTTGTCTTTCTCCATGACGATGCTCGGCCGCACACTGCAGCTGTAACAAAGAAGCTTCTGCAGCGTTTTCGTCGGGAAGTGTTTGATCACCCGCCATACAGCCCGGACTTGGCACCATCCGATTTTCCCCTCTTTGCTCACGTGAAACGCTGGCTAGGAGGACAACATTTTGGCACAGACATCGAGCTGCAGACCGGCGTAGAAATACGGCTGAAAACACAGGCGGCTCCGTTCTATGACGAGGGTACTGGAAAGTTGGTACCACTCTACGACAAATGTCTAAATCGGAGTGGCGACTATATAGAGAAATAGACTAACAATGAAGTACTTGTTACAAATAAAAAATGTTTTATTTTCACTGTGCTTTTTATTTCGTGACCGATCGGACCTTGAAAAAAATAACCCTCGTACATTTTAACCACCGAAGTCTGATGGAATATTCGTATCTCATACGGCTACTACACGACGTATGCCAAAAATTCGAAAGCGAATAAAAAAATTTCAAAAATCACAAACTGAAGAAATTAAGAGAAAGGGAAGTGCGTAAAAGAGAAGCTACAGAAAGAGCAGGGTGTAACGTAGATCGAGAAAGAGTGGGAGAGAGATGGACGGCGCTACTAAACCGAGTGTCGTATAGCTGCCAGTATTGACCTGCGCTTCACTCTCCTTTAACCCCGCCGCTCGACCGACTCGACGACCCCTTCCCGGCACTGCAGTTGAGGCCTCCTTAACCCAGATCTACGTATATGTGTGCGAGTGTTGTTGAAATTGAATACATACGAATGTGTGCGGATGAGTGCTTACACATAAAAACGAATAATGTATCTATCTTTCTAGTTAGCGTTGCTTTTTATTATACTAAAATCTAAAATACGAATACGATATAATAAAAACATCGAGTACACTTCAGTTCCTTAAAACAAATCAAATTTAGCAACAGAAGTTCACAAATAAATTGATATTTACTACCATAACAAATGTTTAACGATGTACGTACATTCAGTACATAAAATTATCAAAGCTTTTTAAATTCCAGGGGTCTTATTTCGAATGCGGACACGTTTCCTAAATTGCTATTACAATAGTAAAAAAATAAGTATCGCTTAAATTCACCGAAGTTAAGGCCAAAACAAGGTGCTTTCTTGCAAAATTTGATCGAACGGGTTTCTGTCGACGTTACGTTGGCGCCACAGAATTCGCGTAAATAGGAGTTTATCGTACATCTCGATGTACTAGACTCCTGACGATTCCGTCTTTTTCGCTGCTTCCCGACTCCGCTGTGTTTGTATGCGCTCCGGTAGTTGGACTCAAAAGTTACCCGAGCTATTAACAGTTTGACGGGTAAAATTGTAAATCGGGTATATCATCGTAACTTCTAGAAATTATGTTCGCCCCAAGTTTAATACGCTCCTTTATAACGTGTCTTTCGTTCGATCGGGGAACGTATATACGAAACGCTCTTTTGTTTCTCTGAAAATTCCTGCAAACACCCCAATGATGAGGCTAAACCGTCCCCGCGCTGTATTTTCGCCTTGAAAATAAAGACGGTCTATTCCCACGATCAGACCGTTTCCGTCTAATACTACCGGGTTACGGATTAACAAGTCCGCAAACGCTTCCCTTACAAAATTTTACCGATCGGTCACAGCGGCACTACCCGTAGCAAATTCTTTGTTACAACACTTAAAACCGATATATTCCCGACTTAACGTGCAGAAAATAAACAACAACGCACCGCACATTAAACGAGCAGAATCGCGAACACTCGCCTTTGCACAGCGTCATTAATCTTCCTTGTCGCTTAACGAAAGCATTTTACGATTATATACGAAAAAACCTAAGATTATGAAAAATCCCTTCGGCTTGTACAAAAAATGACATCAGGTTGTTTATCTGGCACCTCACGGATTAAGGCGATCGAACCCGCGTCGGATGAAAATAAGGGATAGCGATTGAAACGATCGACTGAACCTACTACTTCACGGCAAAGAATATAACTACGATAAGATAAAGACGGGTTGCAATATAATTACTACGACAGATAAGGTAAACATTAGCGATTTAATACGGTATATAATTACTTAATCCGTAAAGTTATTAGAAACATCTTATGATACAGAAAATTAAGGAACGTCCGGTTTTGAAATAAGACCCGATTTCAGTGGTACACAAAAAAACTAGCAGAAATGAATTAAATCTTCTAGATTATTTTATATTTACGATTACGACCTGACGTAAGACACAACCGCTATTGAATTTATAATCATTATAAAAAATAACCGTGCCAGGCTTCTTGGAAAAAAGGTGAAGAAATATCCCGTTGCATTTTTCACAATGTCGAATATCTATAGTCGTAAATCAACACGTAGATCCTACAATATTTTTACTATTTAAATCGCATGCCGTATCATCATTATTCTCAGAGAACGTAATTCTGATATACGTAATTCCCTGTACGCCTTGAAAGTGTTACAGTCATAAGAAATACCGCACAGACCGCTATCTTTACGTTTAAAGAAACAAATTGATATACTTATTTTTCGGTGAAAAACAACGAATTATATTACAGAATCTCAACACGTTAAAAATTTTTACGTTTCCATAATCGTATTAAAATGGAAAACCACGATCAAGGAGTGTGTGCGTATTTCTTTATATTTGTTACATAATATTCATTTTATTTGTTGTAAGGGGGTTTTATCTACTAGCAATTTACGCTGTGCTAGACGAGATATTTAACACTCGTTTTTTATTGTAAAATGTTAATATTTCAAATCCGATTAATTTAAAACTATCTAACCTGTAAAACAAAAAATTATAAGACGGCGAGTACAAATCTAATATTATTATTTCTTCGCGCGTTACAATTTCACAGAATGTTACTTACACTTCTCTCTGACTGATAAGAGTTTTTATACCTCTAACATGTTGGTCTATCGGCGAACTCGTCAACGCGAATCGGCTGATTTCGAAGTCGAGAGTTCTAAGGTTCAAATCCTAGTAAAGGCAGTTACATTTGCACGGATTTGAATACTACATCGTGGATACGGTGTTCTTTGGCGGTCGGGTTTCAATCAACCACACATTTCATTTCAAGAACGGTTGACCTGAGACTGTACAAGACTACACTTCATTTACATTCGTGCACACCATACTCATTCATCCTCTGAAGTAATACCTTACGGTGGTTCCGGAGGCTAAACAGGGAAGAAAAAACGCGTTTTTATAACGAACAGGATATTTCATTTTAATAAAACCGATGAACCGGTCGTGAATCGGATATCGTATTCACATCGATATCGCCAAACGTCTCAGAAGAATCACGAACAATTTTTTTAGAAACCTTAGTGCAGCGGTCAAATTTTAATATAGCTCAACGGATAACCGTTTTACGGGTAAACTATTTAGTAACCGTTTAATCTAACTACTTATATACGAGGACCATTCGATAAATAAAAAGACAACGGACTTAAATATAATTATTTATTTAATGACCGTGAAACTAATGCTACTTTTCAACGTTAATCCCCGGCTATAATTAGGCACTCACCCCTTCTTTCTGTGAGCTTTCTTAATCCAATAATAAACAATCGTTCACCTAAGTGTCTTAACCGTTCTTCAGCTTAGCCCGTGACCTTTCAGCGGTACGGGGCGGCGTTATCGTGAAGAATTAGGTTTTCTGATGGTGATCCGGGAAGCCTTTCTTCCTTATTGCGGGTTTTGCTTAATTTTCTAGCGCGTCACTCGATAATACTAGCTGTCGATTATCCGTTATTCTTTCAAATAATTCCGGTAAATTGGGCCTTCGAAATACCAAAACATTGTTACCAACGCTTTATCGGGTGACGCGCAGGTTTTCTGTCCTTCCTGGCGGGCGATTTTGGAGGATCCATTCTGTACTTCTGTGACCTTTGAATATCGGCTCCAAATAATAATCCAACTTTTCCGCAAGTTATTATGCGATCTATAAAATTATTTTCCGCTAAAAACGACCGTGTAAGTTCCGAACAAATGCGAATTCGGATGTTTTTTAAGATTTTGAGTGATTCAGAACTCACTTTGAATACTTTTGCGGTAATTCAACTTACGATGGATAATGTAACGGACAGCGCCGATATCGCACTGCAAATTTCAGCGATTTCCCAAATTTTTTTGCGCCTGCCCTCGTTAATATCATTAATGTGATTTTGGTAAGCGTCCGTGGAAACTTCCATTCGTCTTTCGCTACGCTGAAAACGGGTGACGCTTGTTCTGACCAAATTTAACTGTTCGATCGCCTAATAAAAATTTTACTGTTAATATACTTTTTAATTTTTCTAAATCCACAGTGAATTTCGGCCGGATTTTAATAGCCAGAAAATAAAAATCTTACCGACGACTCTCGTAAAAACAAGAAAATTAATATTTATTGAAAAATGCGTCTTAAAATAAATAAAAAATAACGCATTGTAAAGGCAGATTTAAAAAGTTCATTACACGCGTTAGAAACAGTAATTAGGCTTAACAGAAAAAAACAGTTTTTTTGTTGTTTTTTTTACTGATGAATTAATTTACCGCAGAAGTTTACAAAGAAACTTTTACGCTGGAATATGAAAATGGAATCTTGTAGCGTATGAAAAATTCCGTGCCTGACTAGAATTCAAACCCGGGACTTCCGAGTGAAAAGCCCGAGACGATACAGAAAAACTATTTATTTATGACTATTTTTATTTTCGTACGTGTGAATTCTTAAAGCTCTACAAAACAATTGTGAATCGTAAATACTACGTCAAAATAAGGACTTATCGGTACTCTTTCAGAATTTCTCCACTAAAATGTTTCTATTTTTTTTAACGATATATGAAATAACCTAGCCAAATATAGACTACGCTCACTAATCTCGTCTAATTAACGTAAAACATACAAATTATATACAACAATGAGGCAATCTTTAATAATGACTAATAAAATCTGTAGGATTCTTATTTATATGAATTTCGTTGGCGTCACCGATATAAGGATGAGGAAAATTGGTTCAATTTGATGATACTTCAACCCGTTGTATAATTATCCTTTAGTAAAATAAAAAAAGCATGCTGCGTTGGTTTTGTTGGCTCTACGTGCTCACGTTTTTATTTTCTCACCGTTGCAACAGAAATATAATATATTATAAGTGTTATAGTCATGATACCAAAGAAAGCAGGAGCAGATAAATGTGAACAATACAGAGCAATTAGTTTAACTAGTCATGCATCAAAAATCTTAACTAGAATTCTATACAGAAGAATTGAGAGAAGAGTGGAAGAAATGTTAGGCGAAGACCGATTTGGTTTCAGGAAAAGTATAGGGACAAGGGAAGCAATTTTAGGCCTCAGATTAATTGTAGAAGGAAGATTAAAGAAATACAAACCAACATACTTGGCATTTATAGACCTAGAAAAGACATTCGATAACGTAGACTGGAATAAAATGTTCAGCATTTAAAGAAAGTTAGGGTTCAAATACAGAGAGAAGAACAGTTGCTAACATTTACAGGAACCAAACAGCAACAGTAATAATCGAAGAACATAAGAAAGGAGCCGTAATAAGAAAGGGAGTCCGACAAGGATATTCCCTATCGCCGTTACTTTTTAATCTTTACAAGGAACTAGCAGTTAATGATGTTAAAGAACAATTTAGATTCGAAGGCATCCTGGAAAAGTCGCTCACAGGAAGAAGGACAGGTAGGACAGGTAGAAGGAAAAAATTGTGTAGGCAGGCAACGTTTGGAAAATGTAAAACAAATTGTTAGGGATGTAGGATGTAGGGGTGTACCGAAATTAAACGACTAGCACTAGATAGGAAATCTTGGGAGAGCTGCATCAAACCAGTCAAATGACTGAAGACAAAACTAAACCTCTTGTTCTCAAAAATAATTTTATCCATCGTTAAAATACACCCATTTTTAACGAATTATGATATCGTACAATATTATAAGTATATTACTTAAAAAAAAAAAGAAAATGTTGGGGAGAAATTCCGAAAGCGCCGACTTTTCTTACCTTTAACAGATGCCCAGTTGTATTGGATTTTTCGGCCTTTAAAAAAGAATTGGTAGCTCTAATATCAAAATATAATTTCGGAACGAGTTAGCGATAATAATTAATCGAGCGGTAGAACAAACAAACGTAGGTCCAGATACGGTGTTTCTCGAATTACTAAGAGTAATTAATCTCTTTCTTTGTCCGAAAGTAAAAAATGCGGGGTCGCACTTACGAAACGCAATTATAAAGCTAAAATTACGATTTCGATATAATTTTACTATTTTAGAAAAACGGTCTCTACGTCGTACACAGAATACTTTTTCAGAGAGCCCTGTAAATTATCGTAAAGAATATTAAAAAATTGAAGTTTCTGGCGATTTAATGAAAAATTACAAAAAAAATGCGGGAAAAAATTTTGTAAATTATTTAATTTTGAACAAATTTTTAAAATAAAATCAACAGTCAACACGCCATAAAAATACGTAAGGTTTTATTTTCAATTGAAATAAATCGCAAGAAAATTATAAAGTTTGACTATTCGTCTGTCTGCAGTAATTAAATTTATTACAGATTTAGTAATAGGTGATTTTACCGGTAGGGGCACGGTTAATCTACGTTAAAATTAAAAAAAAACCTTGTGAAATGCAATTCCAGGGTTAAAAAAGGGGAAAAATTGTTCACCGGGGTAATCGAAAACAAAGAGTTTCTTGACCGGCGTTTATACATTTTTTCTTTATTTTAATAGAAGAAATTCGCCTAAAAAGTTTAGGTAGCGAACCTTGAACAAATAGGTTATCGTACTGATCTGTGGTACTTATGAAACTTATATGTATATCTAAGGACAAAGTACTAAGGAAGAAAAAGATGAAAAATCACATTGATGATATAATACTTAAAAATAAATAACTTGGTATTATTATTTTTTTTTTAAGTTAACGATTACTTACGGTATGTAAATAAGAAAAGAAATTTAAGAACAAAAAATCAGTTAACTTTCAAGAGATATATCTTTATTATTAAGGCGCATTATCTAAGATAAATGACAGAAAAGATGACAACACCCGGGTCGACACGATTAAATAAATCAACTTACATCATTCTTATCGTTCAATAAACAGGAAGTTTGTATAAGAAGCTCGGGAAAAAATTAATGCGTGAAAAAATTCTGTCATCTTTACATGGATTATTTTTTTAATAATAAATTATTACAAATTTATCATAATACGTAATATTAGAACGTAAAAAAACTTACTACTGAAAGATTTAAAAAAAAAAATGACAACAGGGATAGATGATGTATCTCCAGAATTATTGTCTATATATATATATATATATATATATCAATATGTAAAATCCTTTTTACGGAAAACATTAAATAGTGGAGGGATATTTCTCGTTTCACCTTCAAATTTGACAACCGGAAAAAATTATCGGCCAACGTAAACGGACTAACGATCAGTAATCTAAATTACTGTCGTATCCACCTAAAATAAGTATCAACACACCGACGAAAACGAGAATTCCGGTATTTACTAATTCCACCGTGGACTTAATAGGATAAAAAACGATACACGATTAAGATATAAGGAAGAATTTTTCGGTGTATTATTTACAAGTAAAGGATACATTTTAATAAAAAAACCGTTTTTGAAATTACTTCAAACGGGAGGCTCAACCTTTCTTGTTGATGTGCAAAAAGCGTATGAATTGTTATACTCGGGCGTTAGGTATTGCGCCGTGAAGGTGAGTGAACGTTTTGCAAAACTGCGCTACATTTTACATTTTTATTTCGATAAAGGCGCAAATGCTGCGCAGGCCTGGGAAGAAATCTACGCTGTTTACGGGCGAGATACGTTACCAAAAGCAATAGCCAAAAGACGATTCGGTCGCTTTCGTTCTGGAAATTTCGATGTCCGAGATGCTCCTCGCAGCGGGCGACCGATCACAGATAGAGCGAATGATATTCTGGCAAAAGTAAAGGAAGACCGGCGTGTAAGCGGTCATGATATCGCCGATGACCTAAACATCGATCACCAGTGTTAAACGGTTTGGAGAAAGCCGGTGAAAAAAAGAAGCTCGACGTTTAGGTTTCGCACGATCCGACTCGGAAAAATTTATTCGATCAGGATTCTATCTACGAATCTCTACTGAAACGTAACGAAATACAGCCGTTTCTGAAACGACTGATCACGAGTGACGAGAAGCGGGTAACGTACGACAACCGCGTACGAAAAAGATCGCGGTCGAAGCGAGGAGAAGCTCCACAGTCTGTGGCAATGCGCTGACGCCCAGGAAGGTTATGCACGTCTGGTGGGATCGGAAGAGCATTGTCCATCACGAGCTACTGCCTTCAGACAAAACGATAGACTCAGACCTGTAATGTTGACGATTAGGGCGATTGCACCGAGCGATTCAAAAGAAAATGGCCAGAACCTGTCAACAGAAGGGGTGTCGCATACTACCCGTCAGAAATCGAGAGAACTTGAACGACGGCATTTAAATTCATTAGACCGTTTTATTTTTACCGTCGTAAACGAAGAGGAATACTTTAAAGTGGAATTAACTCTTTTTGTATGTCCGTCGCGGTTAAACCTTTTACATTACAATAGCTCGAACGTAAATTTTATACGTTTTTCTAACGTCAAAACTCGTTCGCTTTACCGATTAACAAGCGACTAAACACAAGCATCTGAAACTTCGCAGCACGTCTTTAGGTACGATCTAAACGATCGTACTTGACAAATATCGTAGCCGTTCTGTCATACTTGCGCCATTTCTGAAACGGGCCGAGAACTTTCCGACGATCCGTAAGTTTTCGTAATGATAAATGAAAATTACAATACGGAGTTCTAGTTCAAAGCGCAAGATACAGCTACATTTTAGGGCCGATCAGGTAGGCGATAGAGAAAAAACTGTTCCGTTAAACCGGATAAAAAATGTAACGTATTTGAATGTACTCTTTATAAAAACAAACGCGTTTCAACAAAATGTATCTAAACAAACATACGCTTAGCGATAACTTTTATCGAGCGTTATATTCATCGATTTAGAATTACGGTGAAAATAACAAACCTTGTTTCACGTATGTTCGTCGTACAGAAAGAAAAACATAATTTTACAAATCGATTAACAACAGAAAAAGGTTAACGAGACCGATCTGAAATCTCATATAAACTAACGTAATAGAATAGGTAGCACGAGTAGAAAATTTGAACGCGATCGCTCCAGTAGTTTTCAGTAAAATGCGATCGCAGTTACGATACGGAAAAGAAAGCTCAAAAATGTATTAATAATTTTTCGACGCGATAACGTATCATAAAAACCCAAGTTTAATATCATCGAACGCAGCATAAAGTAACATAAACGGTACCTCGACTTGCGTTTCGAAATTGGATCGACAATTTTATTTTTATAATGCTCAAACTCCAGAACATATACTTTCTGCGACGGTTAGGGTTAATTAAGCGCGTGCTTAAACATTAAACCGAGTATTAAATTCTTATGTACAAGTACACTATTTCCGTTAGTAAATTAAAAGAAAAACAAAAGGAAACAAAGTTCGATCGAAAAATGGAGTCGGTTATTTGAATTTTTCTTTAAATTACGAAGATAAATTAATCGAATGGAATCGATTTTGAGTTTTACGGAAAAAAGAAAAAAATCTAAAGTAACGAATATTTAGTATATTTAATTTACTTTGAACAATCTATTCGAGGAACACAATTAACGTTAAGCGAACAGAATATAACAAAAATCAATTAGATAACGCACAAAAGAATCTCTCGCGAACGATAATAGTTATATACATTTCATTTTAACTCTCTCTTTAAACCCTACTACCGAAAACAGTCGATCGAAATTTCAACTTATCAAAGGCTCTAGAGAGAATGTCGAGTGAGGGATAAGAATTTTCGCAGAACCCCTCACACAGCAAAGAACAGAGAGCGAAAAAGAAAAAAAAGGATTTCAGTTGAAAATGTCAGCTTTCCTTTTCTTTTCTATTTATTCAATCTATTTCTTCTTCCTCCTCTATTTCTCCATCGAACTCTATAGTTCTTATACTTTATTTTTTATACGTTACAGAAATAGATACCTATACCGAAATATATCCATAAAAAATTTCTTATAATTTTATCTTACGTACTCTACCGACGAACGCCTACATCGTTTCAAATTCAACGCTAATAAAATTTGCATTTCTTTCTTTCTTTTTTATTTATTCATCTTTCTTTCGTATTTAGATATTTCCGTTTGAAAATTTTCCCGATCGACAATTATATAAGTAAGGAAAATCTTCTAACAAAAAAGATTACGGAGTTAAAATAAAATAAGATAAAAAAAATAAGACGATTCCGGGTCGGCAAAAATAAATTGGTTCTTCAGTTTTAAACCGATAATTTACAAAAGATAATGTACTTAAAATAGAAAGAGCCGGCGTCGATGTTACTGAACGTTCGCGTCATTTTTTTAAGCTTAAAATTTATACGTTGCTCCAGTAAAAATCTTGAAATTAATATTATTAAATTTACAAACTCTTTGCGATCTTAATTTTCAACCGATCGAGTCGAATTTTTCTTTCCTTTTCACAAAAACAAAAGGATATATAGTTTCTTTACGTTTGTCGATCCCGGTTTGTTTATTCGCTTAACGCGTAAAAACGGTTTACGTAGAAGAGGTACTGACAATACGATCACTTTTTGAATACCAGGTACTTTCTACGGCATTTCGGAGGGTTCTGTATTCTGAAGTAAAAGATTCTACTCTTATTTAAAAACAGTGAAGAAGACAACGGAAAACACAATCGCTAACGTAACGGGACGTACAGCTTGCCTGGTACCGATTACAGAGCTATAAAAAAAATTAATGATTTCCTTTTTACGCAACTAAAGTAACTTTAAATTGTTTTTATTTGATTCCAAATACGTAGATTTTCTGATAAAATTCTCTAAAAGTTTGTTACAAAATTTTATTTGTTTACCGATAATTTAACCAAAACTAAAAAAAGTATTTTTGAGTGCACTTTTTTGAGCTTTATAACAGTTTTCTTAGAAATTAATGGAAATAATATCCGACGCATTTTTTTTTTTTGTAAAAAAACCCATATAGATCCCCCAATTTTTTCCCGTAATTTACGTCTCAAAAATTTCAGTAGTCTCTCGTTTTACTCTCGGAGCAGAAATCAAACGGGTGTTTTTTCCTCTAACCGAAACCGGATTACAAGCGGTTACAACGGACTTATGTTTATCGAATTTTCGTTTCTTAACGGCAAACCCGTTATGAATATTTTTTATGTTACTTAAGAGCCGATGTACAAGGGCCCGTGGGTATCGGTTTTTAAAAATCGGTTAGCAAAACAATTTTTCAAAATGCGTAATGAAGTTACGTACATAAATACTAAAAACTGAAAAAACACGACTGCAAAAAGTAAATAATACTGAAAAGCACTGTATAATATCGGATAATTAACCATCGTGCGGGTGACAAGTTTGTATATAGTATATTTTTTCCAAATTTTTAAAATTTATTTAAACAAATATATATGTGTACATACTTATATAGCCTATGACACTCCTGGTAATGTAAGGATTCCAACGCTGGGTGCTACATGTAAATCGGTTCGGCCGTTGAGTTGCTACGGTGGAACAAACATACATATATCACCCTAAATACATTACACTTCTTTCTGGGCAGCGTGTAAAAAGAAAACATTTTGCAAAACGGCTTTTAAAAAATCAATTATTCAGAAAATTAGCTACAAATTTAACGTACGATTAAAGAACTTTCACGAGAGAATAATCGCCTTTTAAACGCTCTTTGAACTCGTATCGACTTTACCTTGTTATAAAAGTTTTAATCGATGTAACTCATCATCGTCGTTGAAGAAAGTTTAAAATTCTTAAACCAATACAGTTTTCTCTAAAAAAAATACAATTATAACGTATCGCATAAAAAAAGTGTTTTTTTTTTTTTTTTTTTTTTTTTTTTTATAACGCCATTAAAATAGTAAAAACGTTTCGCTGTTATTTTAACGTTAACAGAATTAAAAATCCTTAAAACCCGATCGTAAGACATCCCGGTTCAAAACTGATTTATTTACGTCGACGAATTCAAACTTTATTGAATTACGAAAATTACGAAATTACGAAATCTCGTTTTAATAAGTAACCGCATCTATAAGCGATACCTTTTACTAAGCGTTCTTAATCGATACATTTAATACTGAAGGTTTGTAACTCGTACCGATATACAAATTTTATGAATACGGGATAAATATTCCTTTCCTTAAATAAACTACGACATCGCACCGAAAAAATCATATTTTTTTTCTTTGAAAGAGAACAACCAAATAGGTTATAATAATAGCCCGAAAAATCGAACAAAATACCGCACCGCTTAAAACTACGAAAAACTGTCGAAATTTTTTTAAAAAACGCCACGAAGGACGTAAAAACAAAAAATTATATATAATAAACAATAACACAACCTTCACGCATATAAATAAAAACGAGACGGATTCATTATACCTTCGTACAGTATCGCAAACGGTGCGGCGGTTATAAAGACATCCCCCGTCCGCACCGACCGAAATGTTTATCGCATATAGCTCTACTCAGAAGAGCGCGTAAAAAAAGTCAACACATCAAAAATAAAATATTTAAGGTCGGTTTACAATAACGTTACGGGGTAAACTTATAAAATGTTTAAATCGACGTAGTTCACGAGCTCAAGTTAAAATTTTTTTTCTCATTTTTTGTTCATTAAGCGAGTAGAAATCGATACTTGACCAAACGGCCGATAAAATTCACGTTTTAAGTTCGACCCACCGATAACAAAAAAATACTAAATACAACTGCGCACAGTAGTAAAACTAATATAAAGAATTTTTTTTATTGTATACAGATTGAGAAATCGTGTGTACATATTATAATAACTATGTTATCTTATAAACTTAATATATATATATATATATATATATATATATATATATATATATATATATAAATATTAATCGCTACAAGGAAATCAGGCTGATTTTTTTTAAAGACGTGAATTTCATTCTAAAAAAAAATAATAAAGCTATTAATGATTTTAAGTAGAAGTATTAAATAAATAATGATTAAATATCGTTATAAAAAAAAAAATTAAAAACCGAACAACTCGTTCATTAAAAAAAATCTTAACTAGAAAAAGAAGTAGAAGGGTTCAAATCGTGATTACTCGGAGTAATTTACTAAAGGAGAAATCTAGAACGATAATAATTAATAATCGATTTGAAATGAAACCGATTATAATTGAAATACGCAAAATATATATAAAAAAAACCTGGTTTCACGCATTTTTTTTTTACCTCGATTAATAAAATAAAAATCGTTAATAACACCGGTCGACTTAAAATTCGGAACTGAAAAGGGAGTAGGTGTTCTAAATAGTATTTTATATGCTGAATCTGGATATGTATACCGAAACAAGCCGTCACGTAACGTTCTTAAGTTACAACCACTTAAATTTATTTGTTCCATCGTTCGTGGAACAAACAATACAAATAAGTTAGTACGTCTGTATGTTTGCTTATTTCCGTGCGATTAATATTGTGATGCGTGCTGTAGAGCCGTACTTGATACATAACAGTCGAACGATGTCATTTCATGTCGAGCCAGGCATGTATAGGCGTGTCAGTAAATCAAGTAATGAGTAATTCAACGCGATGAAATTTTCTTCAGTGCGAGTTCAGCTCTTGATTTGACTTGCCGTGTTCTTTAGTTGCGGTAGCGGTTTTATCATACGCATATTATAAAGATCGTTTCATAAGCGACGCCGTAAATTTAGCGAAAGATTTTTACGACACAACTTTTGGTATTATTTTATTGAACCTCAAGATTTGTTAAGTTGTGCGCGCGTGTTTCGTGCTGTTTTATTGTACTCCACGGTGAAACGGGTTTACGAAGTATTTTAAGTAATTAATTATTTATAAATTTAAATCTTTTTTATAATTAACTACGTATTTCTGTAATATTTCGGTTTACTTTCATTCGTTAAAACGTTTTGGATTTTACGATAAATAAAAATCGGGCTTGTAAAAATTTTCCAAATATTTTTTTTTACGTTTGCGGAGAATTCACCACGAAAACCGGTATCGAATCTGCTGAAAACCGCTTACAAACATTATTTTGACTGTCCCTTGGGAGACCCTGGGCTCCACATATAGCACGCATCGAGTGCGCTAACCCGGCGGTTAAAAGTAAAAAAAGAGCATTTGCCTTTTGGCGTAGCTATGATTTGGCGAGAGCCTACCGATCATTGATGACTGCTAATTTTTCTTAACAAACGTTACCGGTTTTAATTCAAACAATAAAAGCGGTACTGCATAACCAAACGTTCGTTCGTTTACGAAACCGGTACTTCATTGTGTTGATTTACCGATTCCGATCGCTCCAACTTCTTGGAAAGAAATTTCTGATTCCCCGGAAAGCTCGGCCGATGAATCCTCAACTTCAACCGATATTAATTACATTCCAGAAGAATCATATAGTGAGCCTCAACTCGTCGCACAAGCAGAACTAAGCGACCTAATTCGCGACTTATATCTGTCGAAAAAACACGCAGAGCTCTAAGGTTCAATTCTTAAAGAATGTAATTTATTAAACAAGGATGCTAAAATTTCTGTATATAGAAATCCTAACGAAACTTTACTAAAATAGTTTAGAAGAGACGGTTTAATTTGTTCCTGCGATGATGTTAGGGGACTAATGTCTGAACCGAACACTGATTATTCGTGACGGGCATTTGTTTATAAACTCATCAAAAAGAAGCTTAAAGGCGTAACTCGAATAAGCTTTCTTCTCTACCGGTAGCGCATGCTGTACGAACGAAAGAAACATAAAAGTACGTCAAAAAGTTAAAAAGTTATCAAGTACGATGAACACTTCATCGCCGACCTGAAAGCGACTGTTTCTTGCGTTTACGAGATAGTCGGGCTACAGATGAACGCTACGCGGTTAAAGAGCGGCCGAAAAGAAATCGGTTTACCCCAGGAAAAGAAAATGTTGTAAATATTACCCTTGTCGAAGCAGATCGTATTATTTTACCACCTCTACACGTAAAACTGGGCCTGAAGAATTTTTTAAAAGCGTTAGATAAAGACGCAGACGGCTTTAAATATTTAGCTGAGGTTTTTCCACGATAAGTGAAGCCAGATTAAAAGAGAATATATTCATCGGGCCGCAAATAAGAAAATTAATTCGAGAAAATATATCCGACAGCAAACCGAATCCTAAAGATGCAAGTCGTTCAAAGATGTCGTTACCGGTTTTCTTAGAAACAAAAAAACCGAAAACCACGATAGGCAAATAAACGAACGCTTAGTGAACTAGGAGCGACGAACAAGGAGAAAGGTTCCACCAAGATATATCGCGAGAGGAACGACGTTATCAAGGCAGACGGGATGAATCTACGACGAGCGACTACTGCTGTATAATAAAAAGAGAAGACTTCACCGAACACAAAAGGAAAATAGAAAAAACTAATTAACATAAACGTTAATGTCTGTAAAATAAAGGTAGCAATCTTAACAGTAATAATTATAATTTTTTTATTCTACTATTTACGAATTTTCTAAACAGTTTAAAGGATCGTAGCTAAAAATATGAGAGCGATAAAGAAAAACAGGTTTCATTTTAAAATTCGGCGTAAAAAATTCTAATTCACCTACTTTTATCGCGGTTCCAAATTAATCTTTTTTTGTTGACGCGTGTAATATTTCTCAACAATAAGAAGTAGAACAAAATAAATTGAAAACATAATAAATTTAATAATATATTTTATATGTGAAATAGGCGATTAAAAATGCAATGCGCATTATACAACGTTGTTTTTTTTTTTATACGCGTATTTAAAATGCAAACACAACAGACCGGTACAATACAATGACTAGTATACACTTGACACAGCGGCTGGCGAGGAGCAAACTTTTAGCACACGTATTGTACGATAGAAAACCGCATAAGGAGCTACATTTAAGCGCTTAGTATATTAGTAGAGGAACAGAAAGAGTATGTCTTTTTTTTATGCGGATGCTACAGGAGAAGAGTACAGCGAGATATGTTACTACGTGGACGGAAGGGGGCGGTTTAGTATTACAGTCTAACGAAGGAAATAAATTAAGTAAATAAAGTCTTTGTGGCAAAATAAATCGTACGTGTGTGTGAGTGCGCGCACTTGCGCGCGTTGTACAGAGGAGAGGGAGAAAGTTATAATGAAAAGAGCGATAAAGGAGACCGAGTACTTGAAATACCTGAACGGGAGGCGCTTTAACCTTTACCGACAAACTATGCCACCACCGTCAGTGTAAAACTACTTTACTCCATATAAACCGAAAACTTCAATACCTCTTTACTTGTCTATCAAACTATCTCGTTTCCTCGACCGCTTTTAACGTAATCGATCGTTACTAAAATCATCCTTACGCGTTCCCTACATGTTCTATTCGAGTGAAATCTCCTTCAAGACTTAATATTTCCAAAGTTTCCTTCTCGACGACATCGATCTATCGCGTTCAAAAAATCCTGTCCTTTTATATTTAAACTCTCCGGTAAGATTTTCTATCGGTATGTGACCTAAACCGACATCGGCCGATTTTCTTAACTCAGTGCGATAATTCGGGCAGCGATTATCACCGATAATCGCTCCCTGAAATTTCTTTTAAAATCAATTCTTCCGAACGTCGACTTAATTTCTTGTTCTATTCGACCGACACCGTACCCGTTTCAAAAGCTTCGAATTTTTCCGTTTTCTTATTTCATAATATTTCTTCTTTCTGTTGCAAGAAATAAAGCAAATATTTTCAGTACTCTACGAACAATTTTATACATGACGGATAAGAAACGCTAAAAATTGAACATTCTTGCAAATTATTACAAAAAAAAAACCGTTGTCCTAAACTTTTTTAAATTTATTTATTTTTAAAAGCTTTAATTTAACTCGCTGTAGGAATAATCAAATATTTCAACCGCTATATCTTTTGATCTATCGCATGAAAATCGATGAAATTTGGTACACGTACGTAACTTCGATGACAATATAGCACTACGGTGTCGGAATTTGATATGACCCACCTCCACGCACCCCCGCGGTACCACTACGCTAAATTCATGCATTAAGTTGAAACTTTTCATTTCTCATGAACTATCGTATGAAAATTATTGAAATTTGGTACACGTATGTAACTTCGATGTGTAAAAATAAATTTTTACTTTTTTTTAGTCTAGAAAGAAATACAAAAAAAAAAAAAAAACAATTACAAAAACATATTTGATTACATATAAAAAATTATTTTTTTTAAAGGCTTTTATTTAACTAATATTAATATTAACATTAATAAAAAAAGGAAACAAATTAGAAAACACCTGTAAAAAGTAAAAAATGAGAATTAAATCAAATTGAGAATTTTAAACGAAAAAATATAATATATTAACAAATATAAAAATGCACTTAAAAGTAAAAAATAAATTATATAAATACCTAATATAAATAACCGATAAATAAATGTAATAATTATTAAATTTTAAAATTAAAAGTAATTAAAATATTTAGTTAAATAAAAGCGTGGCGCAGTTTTTATAACAATGTTTTCCAATAAGTATTTAGAGAAAATGCTGTATTTTAAAATAAATAATTTTTGTTTAAAGAGGTTGTTTGGTATATGTATATACTTTATTTATCTGTAATAAACTAACTCGAGTTTTAATTCTTTGACGGTTCAAATTTGCACCGAGATGACCTATAAGGGTTAAGATTAAAAATAAAAATTTAATTTAGAAATCTTGCCAAAAGTTATTACATTTTGACGGTAATCTGAAAAAAATTATTAATTATTATCATTATTATAATTGTAATCGAAATTATGAATTCGTTAAATAAAAAAATCATAATTAATTAAAATAAAACTTTTATCGGAAAGAGTGCGTTCAATTTGGCTTAGATTACACGCAGAGATCGAAGATGAACTTCAACTATGTGAGAACACGTACAAAGAAAGCGAGCGGGTGCATTTTCCCAGATTGTTACTTGTAGTTAGTCGGTCTCAACTGGAGAGGTTCCAGCAGACCTTTCCGCCTCCTCGCGTCTTTATTGAAAATGAAAATGAAGACGAATCGTTGTAAAAATAAATCTTGTATTGTTTTAAATAAATTATAAAAATTGCGCCACGCTTTTATTTAACTAAATATTTTCATTTAATCTTAAAATTTAATACTTATTACATTTATTTATTTTTTATTTATCGGTTATTTATTAGATATTTATATATTTTATTTTTTTGTTTAAAATTCTCAATTTGATTTAATTCTTATTTTTTTATTTTTTAGAGGGGTTTTCTAATTTGTTTCCTTTTTTATTAATGTTAATAAAAAATGATTATTTGTTAATAATATTAGTTAAATAAAAGCTTTGTAAAAAAATAATTTTTTATATGTAATCAAATATATATATTTTTTTTTTTTTACTTTTTAGTATGCCGCCCGTACTTGTTCATTCACATCGGTTTATAATTTTTTCTCATTCTACATAATTCTACTAGCGCTGCGTAAAAATTCAACTCATCAGCTCTCGCCCGCTTCGCCTCATCGGTTTCATTCGCTCGCTTTTCACGGTATTTTTGATGCGCTTTCTCCAACCGTCTTTTACGTTGTGTTGCATTTTCTTTTTGTTTTGTGTTCTTTGGTTTCATTTTCTGTTCCCAAGAGAATCTTCACTACCCTCACAAGGAAAATTATTTTGTTAAAATAACAAAAGACCGGATGACAAATGATTTTGTTATAGTAACAAAATTCATTTACTTGCGAAAAGAAATCCGTATGTCGTAAGAAAATCAGATAACTTACAGTAACAATCAGTAACGATAGACTATAGTAAAACAAATCTATTTTGTATTCGGAACAAAATCGTTTCGCTGCCACAAGAAACTATTAGTTACCGAAACGTAGGATTTGTTAACCGTATGTAAACAAAGAAATATGTTTTCACAATTTAGAACGATATTAAAAATGCTATATTATATTGTCATCAGAACCAAAGCCGTTTGCAAAATTTCAATTATTAAATTTGACCTATACAGGATTTAGAGCGTAAGAAAACCGTTGAAAAAAAAGTAATTTTTGATGATCTAGAATCTCATCCTGTATATGTATGGTCACGATGAAATTCTTTTAGAAGCGTAATATCTTGTAAATGTAATTATCGACGAATATTTACGGAATGCCAAATAATATAGTTATGCACAACAAAAAGTGAAATTTTTACTCTCAATAATTTTACGAAGATCTTCGTAAAGATACGAATGACGGTAAAAGTATACGCAAAAAATTTACAATTCGCAAAATAACAAACATTTAAAAAAAACCAGCTATAAAAATGATTTTTTTTTAATCCAATTTTGAAATTACAGTTTACAGTACAATTAAAGTTTATCAGTCGTCTTACGTTGTTTTCCTGTTTTTTTTGTTGTTTTTTTTTTAATTATTTCATTACAGTTTTTAAAAAAAAAAAGTTTTTAGCAAAGTAAACCGTTTAAGTTTCTTTTTTTTAAATCCATCTGTAAAGGTTCATCTCAGGGGAGCAGAAAATTTTCAGACCCCTAAAATCTCCAAACACAATTTTTTTCGGTCAGAAATTTCCCCAAAACTAAGGCGAGGTTTAATTACGTTTTACCGACCGATTTATTATACGTGATGACTTATAATAAAAGAAGTAATAAAAATACACGGGTTGCAGACACCCGTTTTTTATTAAAAAAATACAGTAACACTAGCTAGCTTGATCTTTAGTTCTTGGTTTTTCTTGGGTGTTTATTTATAAAATGATTTCCGAATTTATCGCATCTGCCGCGCCAGTCACAAAACGCACAGTTTACGTCTTGCTTACTTTTAAATGTCGACATAGTTAAATCTACAAATACGATATTTTATACTCGCTCTACTGTATATTGCGCGTGTTATTTACCACTATTAAAAGAAAACAATACGCTTGCAGCCGGTCAGCTAATAAAAACACAGAAACTGTTGCCTTTTTTTCTTCCTGTTTAGCCTCCGGGAATCACAGTTAGGTATTACTTCAGAAGATAATATATAATATGTAAGCGGAAGTATTGTACAGTCTCAGGTCGACCGTTTCTGAGATGAACTTGAACCTTAGAACTCTCGACTTCTAAATCGGGCTAGACCAGCACGGTAAGCTTCCGGGTCATCCGGTATATAAATACGAAAACTGAAAGGGAGGAATAGAGGCTAGAAAGGACTTGAAAGACTAGGAAACCGCATACGTTTTCAACGATGAACAAATGTCTTTAAAGCTGGCAAAACTCCTCTCCTTATACAAAACACGCTAGCTTTCAAACATATCCCGATACATGCATCTTCTTTATTTTTCATCAAAGCGTAATTTGATCAGAAAGAAAATAATTAATCGACAAAAAAAAAAGTAAGTAATACTTATAGAATAGATTAGATAAAAGGCGATTACATATCTCGGCCAAAAAAAATATACGAACAGAATACGATGTTTTTTCTTCATTAATCCGCAATTCTTCTCGGGATTTACTTGTAAAACTTCCTACGGTAATTTTAATCTTTCTCATCCGATAACTATTAAGCAACCGTCATAACGAAGGAAAGTTTCGCAGCATTATAAATAATAATTAATCGTACAGATTCGTCGAGGAAAACGAGAAACAGATAACGTCACGTTGTTGTAATCGTCGAATCGATCAAAACTCTGTTCGATTACAGTATAAACCGTTTGTATTATAAGATAACCTACTCTGTTAAGTTTATAAAATCCACTTAGTTTGTTTAATAATAAAACTAAAAAGTTTGTTAACTCGAGTAACAAGATTCGGGTGACCTACGAGTGTTATAGCTCTTTTAATGAATTTTCTCAACCTTAACGCGATACCACGATTACGTAACTTAGCGACTAATATACCGACACTAATATTCTTAAAAGTCAACAAATTAACTTTAAACTGAAAATACCTACTACACGCGCGTATTAAAAAAATAAAAATATATCGTTTACCATTAAAAAGAGCAGATTTCGTTTTTATATTTTATATTTATTAAAAACCTTTTGTTTCGAATGCTTTTTTTTGAAATATACAACGTTGTTGATATAAAAAAAAAAAAAAAAAAAAAAAAATAGAATAAAGCGATTCATCAAATTAAAAAAAAAAAGTTAATAACCGAAACCGAGGATATACAGTACACAGTGTTCCGGGATGTATTCGCCGAACTTAAGAAACCGATTCGAGAGACCAAAATGAGCAAAAACGTTAATATCGACTCAAGTCCTATTTTGCCTTGTTTTCCTTCTGGATGCCATTTTGTGATTTTCAGTACTTAGTAATATTTTTCGTTAATTTACTATTATTATTTGTTATTAATAATTTTTATTGCATTTAGTGGAGCAAATTAAAACAGGGGGAAAATCATCAGCTTGCATTACGGTGCGAAAGCGTACTGCCGGATTATTTGTCTGCAATAACTCGATTGTTTGTCAACATATTTTTACAAATGAGGTGTCTTGTTTAAAAAAAAAAAAAATGCTTAATAAATTTTGTAATAGGTAAAAATTTGATCAAACAAATAATTTTTCAAAGATAATGAAAATTATAAAATTAAGATTTTGAAATTTTTGAAAGCGACATTTTCAAAACTTTTTATTTTGTAGAATAAGATGCTAGTCTTTACCCGGGCCTGAGATATAAATGTTTTGTTGAACATTATAAAACGACGTCCAAAAGAAAACAAAGCAAAATAGGATTTACGTCGAATGAACTGTTTTGTTCATTTTGGTGTCCTGAATCTGTTGCTGAAGTTAGGCTAATACGTTCCGGAACGCTCCGTATATACAGATTCTCTATAATATATTCTATTTTCATTACATAATCCTTCGCTTATCTAAAAAAAAATATTAAGTTCAACCGCTATATAAAATAATAAAGATTCTTTTGTAAAAGATAACTAAGAGAATGAAACAAATTATAATGTATTTCATAACCTGCATTTAAATTAATAGAAAATATATATTAAATAAATATAACTACTTAAGAACAATTAAAAGCTCGGACAATTGTAAGGCCGGTAGTATTTTATTTTAAAGAATTTTCGATAAAAAGAAAATTTTCTCTACATTCGGTCGGTCGTTTACGCTGTTTTAACACGTTCATCGAAAACTCGGATTAAAATTTTTAAAGAAAAAAGCGAGAAATTTTTACGCTATTTTTGTCGGAGTTAAAACGTTAAAGAAATAACAAGAATTGTTCGTTTAATTTGAGAAAACACGTGTAATTTTGCACTCTTTAAAAGCTTCTTTTCCGCACGAACACGTAACTCGAAAACTAAAATTAAAAAATTAACAGTAAAGGATAACGATCGAAATCATCACCCTTTCACCCGGAAGTTTTGGGTTCGAGTTCCGATCAGACTTAGCATTTTGGGGTACAAAAAACTCATTTCATTATCGACTGTCGGCAGCCGTTAAGAGGGTAACGATCAGAATAAAACAGAATATAGAGGGCGTGGATCGTAAAATTGAAGACTGTGAAAACATCGTGCACGTCCAAGTGACAAAGTCCAGCGAACCAAGGCGGTTATGGAACTCATTCCTTATCGGACCAGCGGGTCGATCGGAAAACCCGCAGGGTACCGGCTTCCCACGAGTTTTGGTGCTGTAGAGGGTAGCTGAAGGGGTTTGATGTTCTGTCAGATAGATTAGAATGCTCGCGTAACCAGGAATATTTGGCCGAAGGTTGCCTGCGTTGGCGATCAAGCACCGGCTAGATCTAGTATTTCCGTTTTCACATTTACTCTGCGGTGGCGAATAGGCTTCCGAGAGCAGACCAGACCGGAGATTTATTTATTTTCAGTTAAGGAGTTTCAGTTCCGTCGTTTATTATTATTGAATTGTAAATTAATCTGTGTATCTCGGAGCAGTTGCGGGTCAAAACTGCCGTTGGTGCGTTACAACTTTTTGGAGGTATGAGATTAGAAACCCGGACTTTTAGACTCGTATATCTAATGTCGGGCGTTACAGTCCGGCCGTTAAGGTTTTAATCGGGGTTAGTCTTTTTCGGTATTACGGCGAGGGGCGGGGATCGTCTTTTCGCGAACTCGATAAAACGGTCGAAAGGGTAACGCAGTAGGATAGAGAGAGATGTCCGAAGAAGCCTATAGCGAAGGCAAAAGCCGAGTTAAAATCACCGATGAAAATGTCAACCGAGGCGTTTTACGGTGGCATTCTGACAGAGGCCTAGCCGACGATTGAAAAGTAATCGGTGTTGAGGGTCAATAAGACGACCTCCGGTAAACGACACGGTGATATTTCTGTCAGAACTACCTAATTCTGCGATCGGCACAAAATTATTTATATTTCGTACTCCTTGTACTGCAGTCTTTACTTCAGTAATAATCCGAGCCGATTAATAAAATCAAATCCACGATCCCGGTAACTCGGTAACAGAATGATACGTTGTAAAATCTCCCCCAAAAAAAAATTAAGAAAAAAGAAAGATTTTGCTAAAATTCACCAAAAGTTTCAGCGTTAAAAAAAATAAAACGGTAAGCTAGTACTCCGAACTAAACGATTAAAAATTTGAATTACGAATAAACAGGTTTAAAGAAAATCACGGACCCTCAAATAAAGATCTGAAAAACTTGAAACTCAGAAATATATGATAAAATTCAAAAACTTAATTTATCAACCTTCCTTTAACAATTGTTTTTGTCGTGAGGCTGAATCCGGAAAACGAAACGAATATAATTACGATAAAATCGTTACGAAATTTTCACATATTTATTAACTATGTCGTAAATAAAAAATCAATCTGTTAAACGAAAATTCTGAATATTCCTATAATATACCGGGGCAAATTTACGCGTGCGTACGAGTGTTTAGTACCTAGCTTACGATCTCCAAAGTACAGATATTTATGAATCCTTTGAAGCAAAATATTGGTTTATATGCGGACATAAATAAACGCGTACGTTAAACCGCGATCGATATGGATAATAAATATCGACGTTACATAATATAAAATGCATTAATTAATACGCTAAAGAGTATCAGATATAAATTTAAAAAAAAACTAAGTGAAAAAACGTAATTTATTACGTTAAAAGATATAAAAGATCAGAGAAAGACGACGCGACAAAATTTAAAAGTCGAGAAAAATCGGACACGATACGATAATAGCCAGAAGCGTGTTTTATACTCGTATGTATGATCGCCGCAGTAGTAGATACCTGAACCGGGTGCAATCAAACATATAATATGAACGATAGGGTTAAAAAAGGAAAGATACGTTCTCTCATCCGCGTCTGAATTATACAGGAGTATGTTATTCTTAACCCGATTGTAAATAATATTTTATACTATTCGCGTAAATTTGATCAAGTATTTATTAAATACGGTTCACGTAGACAAATATATCCGTCCTAAACTCTCTTAAAAGAAATTCTTATTTTTTTAAAACTAACAATTAAGATAAGTGTGCATTCGTTCTTTAAAAAATAAATAAAACGTATAACGAAATATTTAACGAATATAAAAAAAAAAAGAACGTTAATGAAGGCAATTACGCTGATGTTACCGCCAAGAGAAGGGTCACTTTAGAATCTTTATAAAAAGCAGGAAGACAGAAAAGGATTTTAAAAGAGCAACCGAATACTATACAAAAGAAAAAAACAAGATTTCCCGCCTACAAAAGAGCTTGTTAAAAACCTTTTTTTTCCACTCTATTCACGCCGGTGCGCTTACATACACGACACACAAAAAAATCTAATTATACGAATTAAAAAAATATAACGATGAAAGGTCAAGAAGAATTAATACAGAAAAAGGTAATTTTCCCCCGTTATAGTTAGCAAAAATAACGAAGAAATGTAACAGTCGTAAATTAGGACACGAATGTAACAGATATGATATACGTTGAAAAAAAGAGAAGCGTCGTATGAGAATCGAATTTACGGAACGCGAGAAAAAAATCGGAAACCTAACATTTAATATTCATCGTCCGGTGTCCTGTCTGGCGGCAGGTTCCTTAGGCCACCTCTGTTTCCATCCATCCCTGTCACGAGCTAATCTTTAACTCGCCGATAAACTTCAACCTTCTTCGCTTCCATTCTCCTTCTACTGAACTTTCTTGGGCGATCGTGAAAATTACATTTTCCGTAACCGTAAACGCATATCCTAACCTGTTTCCTTTTGTTTTGTGTATTTGCCGCATAATTTTTTTTTTTTTTGCTTAGTCCTGTTAATAGCTTCCTTATCACTCACTATCCGTATCTCAAAAGCCTCGATCCCGTCCATCTCCCTTTTCCTTATCGTCCGTTCTGTTGAAACCGAATGGGAGACGGCAAAATTCGAAAGCGAAAACAATATCGATCGTTTCTCATACAAAATTGATATCGGCATTTTTACACTACGTATAATAACACTACACTTCCTTTACTACTCGTACGATAATTTACGACAACAGATTCAAACGAAGTACACAATTTTCATTGCTGACCGGCTGTTAGTATCGCCAACCTATACGATAATTTAAAAAAAAAAATTGTTCTAAACTAACGTACATTTCAATTTAGTTTTTTTACGTAAGTATTTTGTTTTACCTTGTAAATTATCGAATATACGCAGCTAAAATACTATTTTATAAAACTTGTATTTTTTTAAAATTACGTATTTTCAATAATTAGCGTTTTGTTTTTCAAATAAATGTTTATTAGGTACAGAAAGAATAGGATTTTCTGTCTATTTTCGTTCAAAAAATTTTTTTTTTTTTTTACTTTTTATCGGCTAAATATACATTAATTTTCTTAGAATTAAATTCTTTACAAATTTTGTTTCTAAATCTTCCAGATTTATTAGTCATTTAACATAGCTATTGTACTTCAGACTTAAAAAAAAGAGAACCGAGAGCGCGGTGAAAACGATATATAGAACCAGATGAGGAGTAAATTTTCAATGAAGGTAATAACTTTTATCGTGATGGTGTACGTTTTCGATGGCCTTGATTCGAGAACTTCACCACGCTGTATAAAACACAGAGGTATATAAAGTGTAAGAGAGTACATCGGGTAAACGTGAATTCAAAATATACGACGATTAATGTTTTTATAAAACCAAATAAATCCATCGAGAGTTTATAATGTAAATAATATATTAAATAAAAAGTACCTGTGCAAACGGAAGATGTACGGTAGCACGAAAATTTAACAGCGCTAATAAAAACTCCCTCTATGAATCATGAGACCTTGCCGTTGGTGAGAGGGTTGCCGTTGGTGAGTGCTCAGCGATACAGAATAGCTACACCGAAGACGCTGCCATATCGGAGAGGTATCTATTGAGAGCCAGACTAAGGAACGATTCCTGAAAGAGGGCAGCAGTTCTTTCAGTAGTTGTTACGGGCGTAGGTCAGGACGGATTAAACGACCATATCAACATCACTCAATCCTCTGAGTACTGCGCAGCTGAAAGCAATGGAAAACTAGAAGGCTCTTCTATGGAGAACAAGAAGACTGAGAAAACAGTAAAGTATTTCAAAATGCATAACGACTGAATCATTGTAATAAGGATAAAATCGAAACCTAAATCGACAACGATTGTTAACGTCTACATGCCTACAAGCGCCCATGATGATGATGATGATGAGGTAGAGTGTGTATACGAAGAAATTGATGAAGCAATTAAACACGTAGAAGGAGATGATTATAGTTGGAGATTGGAATGCAAGCATTGGAAAAGGCAAGGAAGGAAATATAGTGGGTGAATACGGGCTGGGCAAAAGAAATGAAAGAGGTAACCGACTTACAGAGTTTTGCAACGAAGTATTAGTAATTGCCAACACCCAGTTTAAAAAATCGTAATAGAAGAATATACATACGGAAAAAGCCAGGTGATACTGCAAGGTATCACATAGATTACATCATGCAAAACTTACATTGATAGCGACCATAAATGAAACGTAGATTGGGGTTTAAAAACCTTAAGAAAAGGTGTCAGATGAATCGGTGGAATTTAGAGAAGCTCGAGGAAGAGGAGGTAAAGACTTTTGAGGAGGACATCGGAAGAGGTCTGAATACAAAACATAAGGTAGAAAATGTAAAACAAGAATGGAAGAATGTTAAAAAGGAAATTCTTAAATCAGCAGAAGCGAACTTAGGCGGAACAAACAGAACTGGTAGAAACCTTGCATATCAGAGGATATGTTTCAGCTGATGGATGAACGTAGAAAATACAAGAATACTAGTAATGAAGAAAGTAAAAGGAACTATCGACAATCAAGAAATGCTATAAACAGGTAGTAAAAACTAGCAAAAGAAATGTGGATTAATGAAAAAGTGTTCAGAAGTGGAAAGAGAAATGAACATTGGTAAAATAGACGGAGCATAAAGGAAAGTAAAGTAAAACTTTTCGGGTACATAAATTAAAATCTAATAATGTGTTAAACAAAGATGGAACACCGATATAAAATACGAAACGCCAATTCGATAGGTTGGTGGAATATATTGAAGAGTTATACGGAGGAAATGAATTAGAAAATGGTGTTATAGAGGAAGGAGAGGAAGTTGAAGAGGATGAAATGGGAGAAACAATATTGAGATCTGAATTTAAGAAAGCATTAAAAGACTTGAATGGCAGAAAGGCTCCTGGAATAGACGGAATACCTGTAGAATTACTGCGCAGTGCAGGTGAGGAAGCGATTGATAAGATTATACAAACTGGTGTGTAATATTTATGAAAAAGGGGAAGTTTCGTCAGACTTCAAAAAAGTGTTATAGTCATGATACCAAAGAAAGCAAGAGCAGATAAATGTGAACAATACAGAACAATTAGTTTAACTAGTCGTGCATCAAAAATCTTAACTAGAATTCTATACAGAAGAATTGAGAGAAGAGTGGAAGAAGTGTTATGCGAACATCGATTTGGTTATAGGAAAAGTATAGCGACAAGGGAAGCAATTATAGCGCTCAGATTAATAGTAGAAGGAAGATTAAAGAAAAACAAACCAACATACTTGGCATTTATAGATCTAGAAAAGGCATTCGATAAGATAGACTGGAATAAATGTTCAGTATTTCAAAAAATGTAGGGTTCTTTAAGTATAAACATAGAAGAACAATTGCTAACATTTACAGGAACCAAACCGCATCAGTAATAATCGAAGAACATAAGAAAGAAGCCGTAATAAGAAAGGGAGTCCGACAAGGATATTCCCTATCCCCGTTACTTTTTAATCTTTACATAGAACTAGCAGTTCATGATGTTAAAGAACAATTTAGATCCGGAGTAACAGTACAAGGTGAAAAGATAAAGATGCTAAGTACAAGGTGAAAAGATAAAGATGCTACGGTTTGCTGATGATATAGTAATTCTAGCCGAGAGTAAAAAGGATTTAGAAGAAACAATGAACGGCATAGATGAAGTCCTACGCAAGATTTACCGCATGAAAACAAACAAGAACATAATGAAAGTAATGAAATGTAGTAGAAATAACGAAGCTGGACCACTGATGTAAAAATAGGAAGAGAAAAGATTATGGAGGTAGAAGAATTTTGTTATTTGGGAAGTAGAATTTCTAAAGATGGAAGACGCAGGAACGATATAAAATGCCGCCGAATAGCACAGGCGAAACTAGCCTTCAGTCAGAAATACAATCTGTATACATAAATAATGTAGAATGTAGGATTAATTCAAAATGAAACAACTAGCAGCACTAGATAGGGAATATTGGAGAACTGCAACAAACCAGGCAAATAAGTGAAGACAAAAAAAAATAAATAAAAAACTCAAAGCTTACTCTGAACACTTTATATACGCTTAAAAAAAACATAACTGTTATTATTATTATTACACGCCAATAATAATAAAAATACGTGAAAAAACTAAATGACCAATTCCTAAAAAAGTACATATTACAATTCGATAACGTTTAATGTAAATCCAAGTAACGTAGATAAACTATAGGTTTAATTTTATTTATATAATCACAATAACCGATATAAAAAACCTTGTTACATTTGAATATTTCTCTCAAAACTTCAAAATCTTATAAACAGTTAATCGCATATTTATCGATAGTTTAATATACAGTCCGAATGATGTAAAAACATGTTAAGGCTATTTTCAAAACTAAATCCACAGAATATAGAGAAAATAACGAAACATACAACGCCCATAACAAATAGCATATGCAACTACCCAGTATTGGAATTCAACTACAAAGTAAATTACACTAAGTACTACATCGGACAGACTTGAGCACAATCGCATACAAATAAACAGAACATATTCTATATGACGTAAAACAGAATTAATATTTTCAAAGTAAACTTAACAGAACGGAAAACGTGTAATGTCATTTTACGCGGCCGCATTTAAAAACAGACGTCGGCACGATCGAACGGTACGACATACAATACAGGTCGAATATATTATTCGAAAAAATAAAAATTAAAAGTGTTTTTCTTAATCGCATAAAAATGGGCGTCATTAAGAACAGTATTACAGGAAACTTGAAGAAGCTGCATAATCGGCACCCGAGGAAAGTACAATTTTAACGTAATTTTGAAAGTACATCGGTGTTCGTAAATTTATTTAATTAAAAATATATCGATTAGAAATTTTAATCGAATTCGATTAAAATTATTTAATGTGATAAAATGATGTGATGTGACAAAACTGAATAGTATGAAAATCCATCTAAATTCCATCTTCGATAATAATTAATTGTTTTCTTTCATTAACTACCACAATAAAAATAATATGAAACATACACACACAGAGCCACAGACACTCTCTAGAGCGTATTCTCTAGCACGATCGAGGAACACCTAATTATTAAAAAATGTAAAATTGGGTCGCAGGAATTTCTTATTTCAAATATGATGTAAAAAAAAGGCTCTCATTTAGATAATTTTTTTTTAAACCGTGACGGTAGAAAATATGAAAACTAAAGTCAATTACATTTAACTAATAATTTTTTTTTTACGTATTAAAAATAATATACATTATTACAAGAAATTCAGTAACGGGCTGTCCCTAGACAAATAATATAAGTAATATTACGCAAAATATAATCTACAATCGACCCTTAACTGGAAAACTAAATTACACCCTCCATCCTTTTAGGTAAATGAACGTTGCACCGGTTCGATCACCCGCAACCTTTTGGGCTGACAAAACGTTCCTCTTAAAACTATTAAACCCCACTCTCTAACCGGTCGACAAACTCCTTACATCCAATCGACGTACCGGAGCGAAACGGACTCGAACCACCACAACTTTATTAGACAAATAATTTATCACTTGGAAGTCCACCTCTTCATACACCTTTTTTCCAGTCAGTGTTCTGCGCAAATCGACCGACCGTCCGTCCGTTTGACACGAACCAAAAAAAAAACACAACACACGTACATCTTAAGAACGGTAATAAATTATCCTTAGAAATAAAATTTTACTTCATTCGTCTTGACACTCGTAAGATTTATTATTTTTACACTAAAACTACCGGTGCGATGTTAGAAACGCTTCGGATAATTTTCTTTAAAAACGGTTCAATATTTCGATTGTAGCGCTTAAAAAAACAATAAAGGGAAATTAACGTCGGACAAAACTTACAAAAATCGAAAATCAAATATATTATGGACTTATTAAAATTAAGACTTACGCATTTAAACTCGTATAATTATATAACGTAACGATACGTAATACTTTCCTTTGAAACCTGGGATTAACCTTTTCTGTAATTACACCCTTTATTAAGTTCGTATTCCGAGCGATGATAACGGGGCGAGGTAAGATCAAATCGTGTAGGGAATAAGGAAAGGTAAAGCTTGACTTTATAACCCGGTGTAAATATATAATACGCTAATATTTCCCTACGACCAAATAAATTATAAGAATTAATCGATTTTCCTTTTTACAGCTCTATTTATCGAGGTAAAATATAATAATTTTAATTTTTTATCTACTCTAAAATCACTAAATTTTACAAATTAGGTGTCATTTTGTTCAAAATAAAACGCTTAATCTTTTTAATAAGTAAAAATCTGATCGAACAAATAATTAAAAAAGTTATTGAAGATTAAAAATTAAGATGGCCGCAAATTTGACATTTTGAAATTCTTTTAATTTTGTAGAACAAGATACTACTCTTCGATGCGCCAAATTTAATTAAAGTAAATTTATCCGTTCCTGAGAAATAATTTTTTTGTTGAAAATCACATAATGGCGTCTCGAAGGAAAACAAAGCAAAATAATACTTACGATATGAACTTTTTTGCGTCCTGAATCGGTTTCTAAAGTTCGGCGAATACGTCCAGGAACACCTCATATGCGGGTGTGTATAAATCCACTCTGACTACATCTTATTTACAAAACAACCGAAGGAGTTATAATTCCCTGATAAACAGAAATCAAAAGAACGAAAAAACTAACTAAAATCTACAAAAAAAAAACAATGTTGTACGAAAATACGTAAAAAATCATCTGAAGTGTAGTAAAAATGAAGCAAATACACTCAAGTACCTTCGAGTAGTGAGATATAAATAGATTGCAGCTAAATAACCTATAAAACAGACGTACGGGAATTAAAGGTAAACATACATGAAAATCCATCTCGTACAGATATTAATAGCACCTTTACTTTTAAAGGAGATGGAATATTATTATCTTCCCTTATATAATAACAACAAAAAAATACTGCCACCCAGATATTAACTTAAAGAACGAAAAAAATATCAAGCCGATAGATTAAACGGTGAAAAGTTAAAAAATTTCGAATATTTTTAAAGGAGGAAATGTTATTAAAATTAATAAAACGTTTAATTCGGTATCACTTAACTGTAGAAAAAAAAAAAGTGTAACAAAATCCGTATTACGTAGATCATCCGATTTTACTATCCCGTCATCCGATTTAATAAAATCTATAATAAACCCGCGCGCACATAGACATAACAGTATAACGTATAATCGATACATTACAGTACTTTTTAAGAGTTCAAAAAACTCAACACGAAAACACAACACGCGGAGAAATCACTTTATTAATAAATAGCAATTCTTTCCTCGAGGTCCCGGCTAAGACGGTAGAACGCATCTCCTTACGATCCGATATCTAGCAGCCTGCGATAATTCCGGTCGTCATGTACGGAAAACGGCCGTCTGAATGTTTCAAGAGTCGACATCGGGGGCGATATCATGTCGACAGTAAATTCCGTATCGGTCAAAATCGTCACCGTCAGCAGCCGACGACCGGCGCCTCAAAACCCGACCTTCTCGGACCGCGAAGGAAACCCGCTTCAGAAAATCTTGGGCCTGTAGATCGGGGGATCGGAGTGGAAGTCAGCGGCTCTGTCCTGCACAAAAAAAACCCGCAGCTGTGAAATCAAACGACATGCAGAAGATTGCAAACGGCATTTCTTTCTCGACGTCGCATAATCTAACTCCAAAACAGTAAATAAAGATAATTTGGCGACTTACAGACGCGATGCGATTATAAGAACCGGCGAGTTTCTTTAAATAATCTTTACCCGCTCCTCAGGAGACGCTTTACTATCACGAGGAAAAGCAGAAGGAATATATAAGGGAACAGTCGATCGGTAACGCGGTACTTCCATCCCGAGTATATATACCCGAGAAATAAATGTCCACCGCCTGGAATCGGTTAAATACTTCTTTAGACGAAGGTGACGGAAACCTCATTCGCCCCGTTTCCCGGCTGCCTTACGGACAGATCGTTCTTATATCGAGATCCAACCCTTCATATATTATTACGGACTCCGATTTTATATTAGACGCCTACCAGATCGCGTTGAAGATGTAGCGACCTATTTTAGTTATCGAGTCGTCGGTAATTTAAAGGGTTTAATGAGAGCGGCTCTGCCTTAGATTCGTCCAGGGACAAGTCCTTTGTGGCCGTACGTAAAACCTAACCCCGATTCGAGTCGGTAACGGTTCCTAGTACAACCGAATATAATATTTAGCGTAACAAATTAAAACAGTAATATATTACAAAATAATACGAAACTTATAATAAAGTTAGTCGTTAAAAGGTTACCGTCTTAAAACGATCGTGAAAATATACGTGCCAAACTCAAACATAACGCCCGTAGAACATTTAGACAAGCAAACAAATATAATAATGTCGATCGTTAAAACTTCGCTGTACAGCGGGTTTCAAAATATAACAGCGGTTGTCGTTGCTGCAAGTTTAACAACTTTAATACAACTACTCAAAACGTACGCCGGTATAATTTATACATAAATTCACCGAATATACTCTCCGATTACACTGATAAACATAATTTTTGTTTCCTAACATGCGATACGTGATCTTAATCTTTTTCGATGCTGAAAACGAATACGAACTCAGAATCTTTATATCACTCACCATTTTTGAAACATTTTTAAATTTTAATTCAGGCTTTTATTCATTTTTCAACGTATAGTTTGCATGTTAAGCTCCTATTATTGTATTTGTTAGCTCATTTTTTATCGTTTAACTTTGTTAACGTAATTTGTAAGCTATAAATAAACAATACTACACAAATAATAATTTTTTTTTTTTTTAAATCACATCGTAGTCGCATGTTATGACATCGTATCTAATACTGAAGAATGAGCCTTTATGGACAAGATTAATCATGTCGTGCTGGTCAAAACATGTAGCTGAAAACACAGCTGTGTTGTTTGTATTAAGCACTGGATTTATGAACGGATTAATTTTGTTCGGTATTATTGCTGCGCTAAGTTTGTTAACAGTGCTGTGGGATAATACCTCGAAATTGTGTAAACGATGCGGATGCCTTTTCTTATGTATGCAGTGAGTATACCGCAAAATAAAATAGAAAAAACATTACACCTTTAATTAAAAAAGCACATCGTTTCTACTTTCAGTGTAAAATTGGTGATCAGGATAAGATGCGGGCTCCTCATATAGTATGCACTAATCGTTCTGTATATTTAAGAGGATAGCTGTAAGGTACGCGGAAGGCTTTGGAATTTGCTGTAACTACGGTTTGGCGTGAACCGAAGGATCGCGTAACACATTATTACTTTTGATTAACAAGTGTGTCGGGAATTTCTAAAAAAAACTAAACGTAGTGTAAAATATGCTTCATTGCAATCTGCAATCAGGTCTGTACTTCATAGTGAAATTATTCCGGTTCCTGAACCGCCTGTGAATGTATGTTTCGAAAGCGGCGATGAAGAATCAGGGAGTACTGAAGACGACAATGATTTTGATTTTGAATTATCTTCCGATACGCCACATCTTACATCACAAGCTGAATTAAATGACTAGGCTAAATGAACTGTTAGGATCAAGACTGTAAGGTTGGGATTTACTTAAAAAAATACAAACATTTCGGGCTTTCGAAGCTGACAAAAACAACTTTCTCAGAAATTTATAGATGAAAATACTTTGGTTTATTGCACAAATATTGATGAGCTTATGTTGCGCATAGGACAAGTTCATAAACCTGAGAACTGCCGCCTTTTCATATATTCGTCCAAGTATAGTTAAAAAGCGGTTCTACTACATAACGGTAACAAATATCCTTCGATACCGATCGCTTATCTCTTAATTTGAAAGAGACATACGATGTGAAGAAAGTAGTTCTTGAAAATATAAATTATGTAAAACATAGCTGGAACAAGTGCAACGAATTGAAAGTTATATCTATTCTGTTAGGCATGCAGTTAGGCGATACTTGTGTGTTTTCTTTGCGACAGCCTAGCTAGCTAGGGATGAACATTATGTTATCAAAGAGGGGAAGAAAAGTGACAATTTAACGGGAAAAATATTATTCATCAGCCTTAGTTGAACCGAAAAAACATTTTTACCCTCTCCCATATGAAGCTAGGACTAATGAAAAATTTTGTAAAAGCAATGAAGGATAGTCTCGGATGTTTTTACATCAGGCAGAAATTTCCGAATGTAAGCGAAGGAAAAATTAAAGAAGGAATATTTGTCGGTTCTCAAATAAGAGAATCGGTCAAAGATGATGTATTTAACTCGATATTAAATAATGTAGAAAGTGCAGCTTGGGCTTCATTTAAAGACGTTTGCAAAACTTTTCTCGGCAAACGAAAATCCGACGATTACCACGATTTGTTAATCAACTTCTTACTTCAGACATAGCTATGGGATGTAATACGTCTTTGAAAATACATTTCCTCCAGTCACATCTGGATTTTCTCCCGGACAACCTCAAAGACGCGACATACACGGTGAACGTTTCCACAAAGACATTTTAGTGATAGAAAACCGCTGTAATGGGAAATGGAATACTAACATGCTAGCAGAATACTGTTGGACATTAATTTGGGATGTGGCTGAAGATATTTATAAAAGAATAGCATCAGCGAAATCATTCTAACACAGGTATGGCCACGCAAAATTATAAATTTTACAGATTTTAATATATTTTTCCTTAATTTTTTTTTAAGCGTAATTTATTTAAAACTAAGGGCGATAGAAAAATTGTATTTACAGTTGTGTAATGTACGCAAAAAAGCAATTTAAAAAATGATATGACACTTACAGAAACATTAAAAAATAACTTTTTTGTCTATCGGCGTTATTCGTAGCAAAACATAAATGTAATAAGAGGAAAAAAAAGAAAAGCGACAAAGACGCAATTTTCATTAAAAATTACTTTTATTAAATCTATTCGAAATATTACATGTATAATCAATTCTATTTTATTTAATTACTTCTTTATATATTTTTTAATAATCGGCTTTACAAGAGAAATAAAAAAACTAACACTTTATATAAACATACGTAATCGAAAAGTAAAAATGACAGTAATATGAACAATTTAATTACAAATGTTCATTCGATTGCGCACTACGTATACTGCTCGTAACTGCTTAGTTACTCCCGTATTTCCTAATTACAATAATAAATATCGCTTACAAACAAGCACTGGCCTGTTTCAGAGGTTTTTATCGCCGTACTTTAACCTGTAACAGTGTATGAATTTGTGATAAATAAAGCCAAGAATGCGAACAAAATATTTTTTAATTATATTTTACACCATTATTAGTCTAAAAAAGAGCTTTGACAGCACATCTACAGACGGAAACGGGTGTTATTTTTACTCGAAATTCGTAGAAACCGTATACAAAATGAGGTGAAATATCGGGGTTTTAAAGCTACAGAATATTATTTAAGTTTTACTTATATCGATAAATTATACTTGAAGCGAAAAAGTATCTCAAACAGGTTTTCCTGTAAGTGTTCAATACAAACACCATTGATCACACAGTACATATCCACCCCACAGGAGAGTTCATCCTTTAATTTAACGAATAAGTCTGGAGTAATCGATGCGACGACAACCGCTTCGATATTGTGCTTCGAATCGGTCCGGTAACGGTGGCGCTTACAACTGATCCTTTATAAATCCCCAAAGAAAAAATCGCACAGCGTCATATCGGGCGAACGCGGAGGCCACGGCAAACAAGCCCTGTCATCTGGTCATCCGGCGACCGATCCAGCGATCGGGGAGAATTTCATTCCACCGAACACGAACTGAATTACGACAGCGAGGGGGCGCACCGCCTTGTCGCCAAATAATGTTCTGCAGTTCAGGAAAGAGCCATAGCGGTAGGATATAAAAACAATTCGTTTCCGACACACTTACCTCCGTGAAACAGAACTTGTCGTCGGGATACGGTACGAAAAACAATCGGTTTTGGGGAGTCTCGTCCCCACTGCAATATTTTTTGAGGATTATCTGATCCCCAGATACGCGGATTATAAGTGTTTACTTTTCCATTAACGTGAATTGTCGATTGGTCATTGAATATGACGCGATAAAGCAAGTTTTCATCGTGAAGGTGTATCATTTCATTTGCGAAGCTAGCACGCAAACGGTAATTTGTAAGCTTTAGAGCTTCCGCACAGCTAAAACTGTTTGAGTTTCTTTCTCATTTCACGTACAATTAATCGATGTACGTGAAACTTGAGAAATATTACATAGCTTTAGAATCCCGATATGCATTTTGAAACACACGGTATATAACTCCATATTTCAACACGAACTCTCGTAAGTTTTTTTTTTAGTTTAACGAGTTAGGAATATCGTAAACGTCTACCGGAATTTGGTCCGAACCGTTTATAATTCGGTTAAATATTTCACGTCACAAGCGCGGTCGTTAGAAACTCTGGAACCTTGTTAGGATTTAAGAAACTCCGTTCGCGTTCGAGAACGACTCTCTAGATCCAAGAGGAGAGCAATTTTATAACAAAAAATATTAAAGCCGATCGACGCAAAATCGTAGTTCAATAACGCAACGGAGCGAACATCCTCCAGGGTATCCTGAGCGGAACGGTCACCCCCTCTTAGAGGGAGATATTCCTGCATATACGCTTTGTTTCGTACTGCGGTTTTTTTGAAGGTACAACATTCTTTTTTGCCAAATTATACTTTTTTTTTGTCCTCGACCTCTTTCCCGACTGCAGTCGTACGGTTACGTCGGGACTTTAGCGTGATTCTTCACGATACTCTAAGCGTGAAGAATCCCGTTCTCAACGAGACGTCAAATGTCTGTTCGTCCTTTCGTTATCCAAGTCTGCTTATGAATCGATACGGGATTTTATTTTCTCCTAAACCCTCCTAAATCGTAATAAAAACAGCTCAAACTTCGGTGTTTTCTTTTGATACACAAATTACGTAACCGCGATCGACCTAATAGCAGTCGATTCGTATCGTTATAATTCTTGAATATAATTTCTTAAAAATATAAATACTTTAGCGAACAACTTATAAACCAAACCGAATTGATTAATCGACTGAAATGTTTATGTAATAAGACTGATTTTTTCTAATAAGTATAAAGAAAACATAAATACAAGATAACGTGTAAATTCCCAAAAGTTCACAATCTCTGATGAAATTTAAAGGTCGATCCAGTCCTGTTAACGAGTACAGGAATACGAGTAAAAGAAAAACGTACAATAAGTTAACAGAAAAATAGAGATGTAAGACATAACAAAGACAAAATATGAAAGTAAAAAAAAAAACCGTTGAAAACGACCACAGTCCTACCTAACATAACATCGCTCTATAGGGAAAAATAAATCGGTCGAAGGTAAAACATGTTTCTCAACGTAGTTATCGACTTATGGGGCTTTTCATTTGTAAAAAAGTATACAAAAATATCCTACTTTAAATGGAAATACTTATTCGTGCGACCGAACGTTTATTAAAGATTTATAACTTTCAACGATACGTACGTATAAGGACATACTCTATTCAAATAACAAAAAAATAAAATTCACCTTTCTTTGTAGGACGTTCTAATTTTAAATTCTTAAAGAAAACAATAAATCCATTTATAAAGTTTTTTCACAAAGTCCTACTTATTAAATCTTGATTTTTAAATGTATATTTTTAAAATCTACTCTTCTTGGATTCAGGTATAAAATGAATTATTTAAGTAAAATTGTTAATCGGTACGTTATTTTGAAAATTTCAATAGTTATCTCTGTTCTTAAGTATTTACTATTAATTTTCATCATTTAACACGATTTATTATTAATCAAAATTTTACTAATTCTTAATTCTCACTTCACTTAGCTACTTTTTTTTCTTTCTATTTAATAATTATTTAGTTTAATCGCTTATGTAAATAGCATATTTATAGTAAGTAAATTAATCAATTTAATTAACACGTTTTTAAAATTTAGCACTTTTTTCTTAATTGTTTTTTTTTTTGAAGTAATTAAATTACAAAATGTACTATTATATAATTTAAAATGTAAAAATGAGCTCGTGTATAAATATATATTTTAGCCGTACATATCGTGAAAGAAAAGCATTTGTTTGGATAACCGATGAAAAAATTGACGAATTATTAAAATTTGTCTTTTCTGCGACACTGCTGTGAGTTGCAAACAAATTTAAAGAAAACTTGAAAGAATTACGCTTAAAAATTACATCATTTTTCGCTTTTTTCCTAGATAATAGTGCGATTTCAACGTTTCGTATAATATTTTTTAAAAATGTTAATAAAAAAGATAGTGTAGTGTTTAAGAAAAGACTGTTTTGTCGGTCGTTCACGTAATTAATAAACGTGTTACCGATCGGCCGATTTGAAAAAAAATGACCAACATTTTTCAAACCGTTAAACACGCGTAAAAAACAGTACGACTGTCTCCTTGTTTAGCGACATAGTGAGCTTTTTGCACGCTTACCGAGCAGATAGCAAACATTCTCAGAAGTTTTAAGGAAAACAATTCTTTCCTTCAAAGTCCTTTTACATCGCGTTATTAATTATAGTTATGAAACTGTGTACGCGCATTAAAATCGTTAAATCGGATAACTTATTGCCGAGAAAACCCCTTTCGATTACGGCCGATTGAAACTTACCGTCGGGAAAAAAGTTCGAAAGATTAAATTTAAACAGCCAAAAAACGCGGAGGTACTAGATTCCATCCGTAGGATTAGTGTATTTACACAGTGCGTCCGACATGAAAGGTGACTCGTGTAAAATAAAATACAAGACGTTGTTTATTTTTATTTATATGACTTTTTATTCAAAATAGGCACCTCGTGAGTCAATACACAAACGGAAGGGTTGGAAAAATTGTTCGAACCCGAAAAATCCTCGCCCATAAACGATTTAAAACACCCGAGTAGTAATCTGCATTCACCATTTGACCTTCTGGATCGAATTCTTTACGGATAATTTCATAATTGAACGTTTTCTTCTACTCCAGCTCTCGATGATGCTCCTGGAAGCGGATAATCTTCAACGCTCTCTCTACCATCACGAGACCTTGCAAACCACTTGAAACGACTTTACGACTCGTCGCTTCACTACCGTAATAAACAGTTTGTATCATTTTAAAAAGTGTCTGCGGCACTTTTACCCGATTTAAAACAAAACTTAATGTTTGCACGTTACTCAAAACATACCGTTAAAGTTTTGGTAATTACGAGCAGTCTGTGACGCCAGCGCTGTTAAATTTAAAACTAAAGGTAGTCTGAATACCGCGCTAGTTAATTCACGCATCCGTTCACAGATCGCATTAGTAGTTAAGCTAATATAAAATCAGTCGCCTTTCACGTGGGACGGACTGTGTATATAGTACATTTAAGGCTTATTAATGAAATCGATTGATTTTGTTTATTCTATTTTTATTTTGCTAAGAAAGTACGGTAGTAGTCCTAGTATAATTTTTCCAGAAAAATCGTTTTTAAATTACGTTACAGTAATCATTAAAAGGTATTATTAATTTTTAGTCATCTTTGCTCTGTATAATTGTAATGTGTGTGTGTGTGTGTGCGCGCGCACACATTACAACTTGTAATGTGTCTATACAGGAATAGTGTATTTTTAGTACGTATTTTAAAACGTCAATTGAGATTTTAAAATATCAAGAAAATCTACTTTTCGTTAATTTAATTTGGTTTCAGTATTTCATACAGCGCACATCTAAATTTCAATGAAATCGATATAGTAGTTTTGCATATAGGCCTACACATATATAAACCACTATTTAAATGAATGGTATTTTCGTACTCCTCAAACTTCAAAATGTAGAGAAAATTCATTTTTCACATCTCACTTCCATACGCGACCAAAATTAATACTGTAGGCTTCGAAAAATTTATAAAACAACTTAATCTGAAATTAAATAAATAAACAAGCGAGAACGATCGACCGGTAAGAATGACTTACGTCGAAATTACACAATGTAATAAAACGCAAACGAATCGAATTACTTTTCACGTTGCGATCGGTTAAATTCCACCTCTCACATTAATAATATTAATTACAGCAACCGGCACTTAAAAGCAATACCAAAATTTCAGGATTTCATTTCGATATAAATAACAAAAAGCAGACTTTTTTTTTTATTTATAAGTAAAGATTTTTTTCTTACAAGAAATCCAGAAATACATAAACCGATGGAAAAGCTAATTTTCTTCTTTTTTTTTTTTTAAAGCTTTACTCATAAAAACGCGTAAACCTATTAAAACAATTTCTAATAAAAAACTATTTGTAAAACAAATATAATTCTTCCTTTTAAAAACATAATAAATTACGGGAAATAAATTTATCTACAGGTTTTAATACCCTTCTCGATACTGTTGTAGGATTCAAAGAAAAAAAGATAACGAAAGGATAAAAATACAGGAAAACGAGTCCTTTAAAGAGATATAAAATGTATCCTGTAGATTTTTAAGGAAGAAAAAATGAAAACGAGACAAAAAAGCATCGTAATAAAGGTAAAGGAAGAAGAATACCGCTAATGATACCAAAATATACACAAAACAAGAAACAAAAACCCCGTCCTGTATTTCCTGAAAATTTACAATAAAAAAATTTCATAACAACTTAGCGTTTAAAAAAGAAGTTAATAACGGTAAATAATACGAATAGGCTGCACTAAAACAAGGTGATGATCAAAAAAAGAACGAAGAGAAAAAAAAATCCCATTAAAAATTCTGTTAAAGACACTGTCTCTAAAATATTTACGCCCTTCTACAACAATCATAATAATGACGATGATAAAGAGGGTCGTAAAACTTTCAAACTTTATTGAAACTTTCGATAGAGTTTAAAATCCGTTTAATTAAGTTTAGACTTTATTCAACATTTTTAGCGGAAATTTTTATAAATATCGCATAAATTGTCTAATATTAGCATCGGATATTAAATAATCGGTTCTTAATATTCTTCTATCGTAATACCTTTTCTCCGTAAAAATAAAAATTATAACCGTCTCGGCGTACAAATAGGATACGATCTTAAGTCGTTTCTATTTCCTTTTAATCCAAGCCGCTACGACAAGAAGTCGTCCTCGTACAATTATACGATCGTTCGATCGGATTGTAACCGGAGCGCAAGTATTTCACGTAAATAAAGACCCAAATGATTTCTCGGTCGCCTTCTTTCGCTAATCCGAATATACTTTTTCATATCGATAAACCGAATCGATCGAAATTCAAGCGATGATCAGCCTTATAAGGATAGTTTAACTCTGTTCACCGCAAAGAACGGATATACATCGAATATCGTTATTTTCAGACGTACTATTTTTGTCTAGTACGGCTTTAAGTGCACCACTGACGTGAAAATACCGCGTCGGAAAGCGAAAAACGGACAAAATTAATGTACGTTTCTGCAAGTCGATGTACAACAATATCGATAATATGTACAACAAAATATTGTTCGTACATACAATGCACAGTGCACGATAAATATATCCCCGAAGATATTAACAGAACTTAAGGGACAGATTCAAACGAAAAGAAAAGTTCGTGGGATTCGGTTTCTTTTCCCTGTGTCCGCCATTTTGTATTTCTCCAAAAAAAAAAAATATCTTAAAAACGAATCGAGATTTTTAACGGCCGTTAAACTGTTAATCGTTGATATCTCCGTAAATATTAGTTTTATCGAATTTTGTTTAACGTTTGGAACCGCTTATCTTTCTCAACCTCATTCTTTCATCACTTGTTGACGCGTTTCAGAATCGCTCCGTTGTCAAAATTTATCGTATCGATACTTTAAATTTCTGTTACTCTTTCATAACGTTTATTCAACGCCCCGCCCTATATTTGACGGCATGCCTTATCCGGCCTTCTTCTTCTTTACATGTTATTAACGGTTATACTTATCTTTTAATTTTATTTATCTATTTCCTGTTTTCGAAAAACCGAGGTTCTAGAAACGATCGTAAACAAAAAAATCACAAATCAATCGGATGTCCTTTTCAGGAACCTCAATTTACTGAAAACAGGAAACAGATAAAATTATGATACAGATTCCGGCCGCGTAATTCAAACTTTATAATAATACAGCCGTAAAAAATAACAATTTCTGCTAAAATACACTTAAAAACAATTTCAATGTAACGGAACAAAGTTTTAAAAAATTATACCGCATCGTATTGTAACCGTTGAAAACTTTAACGTTCACTATATTTCTGCAAGAAGCAGTACGTCCTATCATTTTTCTGAAACAAGTTACCGTAGAGTTGGCCACTGTGACGCACCTCTCGCATCAACGTTTCACTTATTTCTCCGATAATAATCCAAAGCTAATTTCTCACTATCGATAGGTCTTATAGTCTTTAACATTATCTAAAGTTTTACTATTTTTAACCGGTTTATAATGCGTTGGAATAAACAAATCTTGTACACACACACACACACACACACACACACACACACATATATATATATATATATATATATATATATATACATATTAAGAATTAGTTAAGTCGTATTAAAAATATTTATAGATAATTTTTATGTAATATAACAATTTTACTAATTTAAATATTGATTTTTAGGGAGACGAGAATCTGATGTACGGAGAGGAGAACTGGGTGAAAGCCAAACCGCCCAGAGCGCCGACAACACTACCGCCCGGCGCGGCAGCTGCTGTAAGAGTAGAGACGACTCCGGTGCTAACACGCAACGGTGGAGGCGATCTGGCGAGGTATTCGCCGACAAATCTTCCCGATGACGATGAAGAAGATGACAGTCGGCACAGTTCGACCAGCACCGACTAAACAAATGGAAAACAAAAAACCGTTTCGTAAAAGTATTTGTTTACCGGTTACACATTTGTAATAAAAAAATAAAAAAAAATCACGGATATAGTAAACGTATAAAATGTTTTTGTATCGATAGTAAAATGAAATACGGAAATTAATATATAAAGTAAAATAAGATAAATAAAAATTTATAAATCCGTTCGCTGTAGTTAACAAAAAATTTAAGAAATAAAATGTAAGGAACAGAGTCAACAAAATATATTTTCGTGTACAGAAAATCATTCAAAAAATAATATAACTTTTTAGACAAATTTTTAAATACAATCGCATACACAATTTCCCTAAAATACCCAAATTCCTTAGAAAACTCCTTTACGTGTAGGTAAATTAGAACCTCGATCGTCGAAAGTAATTTGGGATATCGTTACAGGAAACCCGGTTAATCGAAACCGGAGTTTAATTTTAACCTACTTATAAATCGTATCGACATACGAGTAAAAGAAAAAGTTTCGAATCGGTTTAGAAAAAAAAATGTTTACATTTCGACTGTAATTTATAATATTTATTAAATTACAAAAAACGTTTAAATAGACACAGGAGATAACAAAAATAAATCGTAATATTACACGGACGGATTCCGACAACTAAAATTCTTCCTAACTTCAGAAGAAAAAAAAGTGAAAGTATATATTTAAATAGAATAAACCTAACTGCGGGCAGTAAAAATTGCAAAAAAGGCATGCCAGAGCTATCGGTCTATCATGAACCGAATTTCTTCTCGGAACGGTAGCCAGCCCCTTTCATATCTTTTACAATATTTCGTAAGATACGGGTTTATCTTAAGACGTGTCGCTACCGGGAAACCTTTTATTAATATTTTATTGAAATATCTCTTACGATAAACAAATTTTGGCAAAAACTATTTGATAGATAACTATAGTAAATTTATAACATTTTTCTTATATACTTATTTCTGTTAGGTCGCATCAATTTTTAAGGTTATCAGCGACTACGCTGTCGAGATCGATCCGACTTAATCTCCTGACTCGAGCCGGGAACTGAACCCGGCACCTTCGGTTGCAACAGGCGAAACGCTACCGCCTACGTCATCGAAGGAGTGCGTGTTTCTTAATTTAAAATTCCGACAACCTAATACTATTTAATATCCTTTTACTAATACGGGTTTATTCTCCTGCCGCTACTTTTCTGCCGACCTCCGTGGGAGAGTATCTTCGCCTTTCATCCGTAGGGTTCTGGACTTGAATCCCGATAAAAAAAACTTGGTATTTTTTTTAACACCTACAAAAATCCATTTCTCATTAAAAAAAACATAGAAATCAGCCTATAGCCGTAACGATTTCATAAAAAAATAAAGTATTTAAAATAACTAATTTTTAGCGCAGCTCTATTCTTTGCGCGTATCCATTTTACAATTATTTATTTACCGATTCAAATAAAAATATTATCGGGTAGAATTTTGTTTCCGTCTATAAATCAATATTCAGTTGAATATAAACGGATAACGAGAACAACTAATAAAAACTATTTTATAAACGTACAATAACCTAATACAGCTTCTATATTATTACATTAATGTTGTTAAATAAATAATAGGTAAAATTCAATAACTCATTCATTATTTTACACGTACTAAACATGTACAATGTTTTTTTTGAAAATATAGCTTGTCCTGTTTTTCTATTCTAATCACTTAATTTGGTGCACCGCAGCGCAACTGTGCATTTTATAACCGTTAAATCGCCTAAAGTAATAGATGTTAAACCCCTTTTTTCAGTACCGCAATCTGATCCGACAATTTTTTTTTTTATCTGTCATTTTCTATTGATCGACAAAGACCTTACATTTATATCCTCTATTTTGATTACAACAATCTCGTCCAACATCATACATAAATCTCGAGAAGTTAACGCGCACATCTACGTTTCAATTAAAGAATTTTCACATCACGACACTTGATTTGTAATTAAGTACCGCGATTAAGTACATTTGTAAACGTATCGTGAAGATAAATCGAGATCTTTGAAAATCTAAATACATAAAAAGTAGCTAAAAATAAATTTCGATTAACCAAAATCCGCTTGTATACGATTAAGACTTGAAAACTTTGGAAAAAATTTATAAGTACATGTAAATCGCAATTTAATATATTAAAAACGTGAAAATAATTGCGAGATAGAAGAACATTTCCTCTATACGGTATTTTATTATTACGCATTAAAGTTTAAAAAGCGTAAACACGCAGACGCACAGGAGCGTCTGAAAATAGTACTGGCGCCGCTAATAGTACACCGACATAGGACGACGTAGATAGCAAGAAGCTACCGGTTTCGGTCCGGTGACCTAGCACTGCTTTGCGAATCTACCGAGCTTTATAAACTTTGACGGGTAATAATACAAAACGATTTTAAACAAAGAGAATAAGAATAATCGGTAACGTAACAACAGAAATTATGAACATCGTTAAATCTATTGAGATTTTTTTAATATTTTACACGACAAAACCGTGTTTTGGTGCGGAAAAATCGAATAATTACAACTTATTTCTTAAATTTAAAAAGGAAGTGCATCAAATAATATATACGTGGAAGGTGTAACCGGTAAACATATTTCAAATGAAAGTCTTCTAACACATTACTTAAAACGAAACGGGTAACGAAAAAATTTCCCAAAAATAAATAATAATAATAATAACACACAGAGTAAATAATATTTAATAGATATAATACAATGGGAACAAGAAAAACTAAAGTAAAATAATCAGAGAAAAAAAAGTTTATAGATTATAAAACGTAAACCGCATAATGTTTACGAAACCAAATACATTTTAATCGTATTAATACTACTTTATTGTTCTTAAATTTCAATAACGATAAAGAAATACAGGCTTCATTTGCTTTTTCTTTTTTAACTGTATTTTTAAATGTAAAAATTTGCGGTACGTAATACTAATTTAATGTTACCGCAGAAAAGTAAACGATATACAAAGGGTTTATAATCCGGTTCGCAATCTGCTCGTAACAAATCAATTTTGTAGGATTATTGTTATACGGTTTTTTATTGGATTTATTCCAGGAAATTCCTATATAAATCCATTCGACTCTAATGAATTCGCTCTGTATACAAAGAAAATGTAGAAAATTTCTATCGATAAAAAATTTGATTCGTTCGTAACTATTAACAACTTCAATTGTTATCGTAAAAAAACTAATATCTTTTTTATTTTTTTAAAAATCCGTTTAAAAAAGAATAAAAAATATATTAAAACGTACATTTATCGTTTAAAGCTAACAGTTCGCCGGTTACAAATTATTACCATCAGTTTCTCGAAGGTATACGAAGAAAAAAATATATACTCGAAATCGTAAAGCGTTTTCACTTATAACGAGTGTTTCACATCGATTTGACGTTTTTAAAATACCTTAGCATCCGAAAACGCAAAGGATGAAGTGTTAAGCTTGCTAGTCGAGAGACCCGGTAATAAATTTCATATTCATAACTGTAAAGATTTCTTTTAACTCTATATATATATATATATATATATATATATGTATATATGAATTGATAAGAGAACTACAGGAAAAAAAAATTACTAATATATTTGCATACGATATAAAAATAAATTTATCTCAAAAACCGCAGACCGCATTTAAAAGTTATTGCACATCAGAACCTCCAATATCAGAAATGTGTACATAATTTGTAAGATATAAAAAAATTATAGCGACAATCATTATCAGAATGTAAAATTTATTAATTCATTAATTAAATACTATCCTCGTCCAGAAAGTAAGAATCGTTTGCACAACACATGCGCGCAGCTTCACTCACAACAACGGGTGAAGGCCAGCCGGTCTCAGTTATTTTGTTATCGCTGTACGAAATTTCGTAGCTGTACTGCCACACGGAGTGATTTTGCGTGCGTTTGTAACGAATAAAAAAATTGAAAATCCCGCCGACCGGATACAGAGATGGAAAGGTCTGCCGAAGCATTTCCATCGGGGATATCCTGAAAGAAACCGATGACCGTGTTGTATTATCGAGTTTAGAGGGTCTAAAAGACTCCGGTAAAGCCCATCAATGCTAGGAAAGGAGGGGATGGTGTGGCGATCGTCACGAGGGGGAGACGAACCTACCGGAGTCAAGATGCGAGACGCGATCGGTTATAGTTTTTGAACGCGCAAGGAGTCGGTTCTGTAGAAATTTATCGCTAAATTACTGGCGTATGCGGTTACGGTCGTTTATTTACGGCAGAGACATCTGTTCCGTGACGAGCAACGCTGAAGACGCCCTACTCTAATTACTGAACCGCCGAAAAAGCACATCGACAGACGTATTAAAAAGAACCGCGTTTTACGTTATAACTCTGTGATAATTTCCCGTACGATCTAGGTCTGTGGTACGTGAAACTGCGACCGTTCGCCTAAATTACCGTTAAATTTGTGCCCGTCGTTTCCCAAGAATGTTGACAGACGATCACAAAAAAACTCACGTCTGCCGCTCTCTTCCTGGAGCGGTACAACAGGGACGACGTTAAAACGCTGCATCGCACAGTGACGGGTGATGAAACGTGTGTTTCGCAATACTCGCCGGATAGAAAACGTCGATGGTTTCGGTGTCATCATTCTCGATCGCCATCAAAGCCCCCCCCCCCAAAAAAAAAACGCTTTCAAAACGAAAGGAAGAGACGGCCGCAATTTTTTGGGATCGCCACGGAGCTTACTGTCAGTTTATACCTCGCGGAGAGACGATCGATGGTGACGCTTATTCGGAAATTTTTACGAAACTTCGTCGCGCAATTTCAAAATCTCCGACGTGGTCTTTTGACTTGTGGAGCGTATTTGTTACTCGACAACGAAGGTCCACGTGATGCAAAAATACTTGTGAACTTCGCAAAAACTTCGCCCGTTTACAAACGTTAAGCGGTTTCTAAACGGGAACCGCCACGAAAGCGACGACTAAGTGAAGACAGCTGTTCGTGAGTGGCTTAACGGGCCGGCGGCAAACTTATTTGACGACGGCGCACAAAACCTAATGGCACGATGCGACAAATGTTTGAAGTTAGGAGGCGATTATGTGGAAAATTGCTTAAAATAATGTAAACGATGCGTATATGAAAGTTAAAACAGTACAATAAATCCGTTGTATAATAAAAACGTTTTTACTTTCTGGACGACCCTCGAATCGATAGTTTTTCTTTTTCCCATAAGAAAAATAGTAACAATAAGAATGTTATAACGATATTCAAAGACACTTGAATGTATTAAATTTTCCTGAAAGATAAGAAAAATAATTTTAAAAAAAACTAAATCTAAACGAAGGGATACAACAACACATTTTAACTCGACAACTAATCTGGAATAAATTTCCTTATTCCAGATCGTTAAAGAAATATTACTAATAAACAGATAAGTAATAAAAACCTACTTCCGAATACAAAAAGCAGAAAAGTGCACGTGTAAATATATGTGGAAAAAAGTGATAAGTATATGTGGTGCTGTAATTTAATAAACCAAGTATTTATGTGGAATGCAATTAATTATAATGATACACAATATTACAACTAATTTAAAGAATATGATTATTAAAAAAAACCTTTATCGATATTATTAGTTAGTCATTGTAATAATTATTAAATAATTGATTTACAAAACTAATGAATGATTAATTAATTAATAATTACTTAAATTAATGTAATATAATTGTACGAGCCGGGTGTTGATTTTACTTAAAACAACACTTGCACTTAACAACACAAGTTAAATTAACTGAAAAGTTAATTTAATTAAAAATTACAGCGTATATCGAACAAAATACTCGATTATTTTGTTCGAAATTTTACTGAAAAATATATTATAATTAAACAGAATTCATCGTACTGTGAAATAATTAACAAACCAATCATTCCATATATGTGTTCCTTTTAATAAAAAATTAATATTAAAAAAAAATGTACAAAAAAAATTCTTTGACCATTATTTTTATAACTTTATAATACATCTCTCTCTATCGTAATACTTAACTTGAAATAAAGTGCAACAATGTATCAAAAGTTTATAATATTAGAAATAAAATGTCGTCTGAAAAAAAACGCATATTAAAAAAAAATGTTTATGAAGTTGAAAAAATTCATTAAATGAAAAATATTTAAATTTATTCTAACTCAATTATTATAAAAAGTGAAATTAGCTGTTAAAACTGTAAAAAAAAACTGGTTCATGTTAAAACTGCAATAAGTATCCCCCTATACTAAAGAAGTATTTGCTCCTACTTTAAACTTTGGTCCAAATAGCTAGGGTAATACGCGATTTAATAAGTATTTTTTTAGGTATATATAGATATATATCGTTTGCGTTATTTTTTAAAATAATAATATTAATAAGAAGTATAGGTTAGTAACTTTAATATAAGAAATAAATATTTTTTTCTTTTTTCATCTTTGCATTTCAACAAATATTTTTTGGAACAGATATATCTACTATTAATGTGTTAAATGTTAATGAATTATATGTAATTATGAATAATAAAGTTTTAAAAATCTTTTATGGACACCGTGAAATTATTTTCTTTTATCTTATAAATAAAGACAACAAACACGAAGCGAAACGACAAAAAGCGTAGGATATTTTTAAAAAAATAATTTTAATTTGTTAAAAATTAAAAAACACGACTAACGAAAAAACAGAGTACGCCACTTAGCAGTCAAAAATGGAAACTTCTGGGCACGAATTTTGAAATTCGCATTTGATTTTCATACGCGCGCATTAGGCGTGCGGGTGAAAATGTTGTATATAATTTTGTAAATCTATTTAAGCATACCCGGTATCCCTACGACACTTCCGGTAACTTAAGAATACCGACGCGGGATCTCGCATCTAAATCGGTTCAGCCGTTGAGCTGCTACGGTATAACAAACGTATACACTCTAAATACATTACACTACTTTTCGGGCGGTCGTGTAAAAATACTAAATAATGAAATAAAATTCAAATCAGCTGATCGTGAATATTTCTTAAGGTTTAGATTTCAATAATTCGAATCGCTCTGGTAGGTATGACCTGCAGTACGTTCCGTAAAGATTTAAAATAAAATAATGAATTTTATTTTTCTAATAATTTGGCAGGTCATCGGCCAATAACACTGACAAACATACTTTTTGTTTTCTAACATGCGATACATGATTTTAATGTTTTTTGATGCTGAAAACGAATATGAACTCAGAATCTTTCTATCGCCCACCATTTTTGAAAAGTTTTTAAATTTTAATTAAGGATTTTTTTAATTTTGAACGTATAGTTAGCATTTTAAGCTCATATACTGTCATTTTTTTGTTTAACTTTCCCTTATCGTAATATGTAAGCTATAAATAAACGATACCAAACAAAAAAATTAAATCGTATCATAGTCGCATATTATGACATATGTAATACTGAAGAGTGAGCCTTCTTGGACAGATTAATCAGGTCGTGCAGGTCAAAAAATTTTATCACGGTCTTTTCATAGATTCGTCCAAGTATAATTTAAAAGCGGTTCTACTACGTAACAGTAACAATATCCTTCGATACCGATCGCTTATGGTATTAATTTAAAAGAGACATACGATGTGTTGGAAAGAAGTTCTTGAAAAAATATATTATAAAAACATAGCTGGAACAAGTGCAATGATTTGAAAGTTATATCTATTCTGTTAGGCATGCAGTAAGGCTATACTTAGTACATGTGTTTTCTTTGCGAATAGGACAGCCGACTAGGGATGAACATTATGTTATCAAAGAGGGTAAGAAACGTGACGATTTAACTCCGAACGGAAAAAATATTATTCATGAGCCTTAGTTGAACCGAAAAAAAATTGGTTTGTGTGGAACTACGTTTCGCTCGAGATTTGAGCGTGACAACGTCTTGCAAAGAACGACAATGTCGCGGGCGCTTCGGGCTCGCAATATTCGTCGACCTTTGATTGTAATGTCACAAAAAAAAACACTTTTTATCCTTATGAAGTTAACACATGTATTTTGAGAAACTGGCGTTGGGCTAGATGAAAATACCAATTATTTAAATTCATCCATGATTTGGATATTTTAAAAAATTACCTGTTTAAACAAACAAATTGAATCGAAGTGATTGTTTAATTAGCTAATGAAACACGTTAATATTCCATTTTTCATTTCATTTAATAATAATAATAATAATAATAATAATAATAATAATAATAATAATAATAATAATAATAATAATAATAATAATTAATATTAATAATTTTTGCTAGTTTATATAGAATGATTTGTTCAAAAATAATTATGAACAATTTGTTATAGAAATAAACTTTAATCAAATCAATGTTGATAAAGTGTCAATTTAAAACGATGAAATTGAAATCATAAATCAAATTCATGAAATTGCTGTTTTTGAAAAGCCCGCCAAAACCTGCTTGACATGATAGTATATTCCATTGCACGACGGTTAGGCGGTTCAATAAAACTTCTAAATATTTTTAAAACTCGTGTTACGTAAATCAAAATTCTGGTTAAAAAACATTAAGATTCAATTTTTAAATATTATTTATATTTTTTGCAAGTTTAACTTAAATAATTTGTTTAAATATAATCGTGAATAATTAATTATAGAAATAAACTGAAATCAAATCAATGACAATAAATTGCTAATTTGAAATCGAGTGGAAGAGAGATAGATGCGGCACAAACCGAACCCGTAGGCCGATCGTGCCTCTCTCTTGCTCGTGCCGCGCTCTCGCTCGTATGCTCGGCTCAGGCGGAACAGGACAATGAGTCGTGCTTTTTCGTGCGTGCTGCCGGGGTTCATAGATTTATAAGACGTTGTCACGTCAAAAAATATTTTTACCCTCGCTCCATATGAAACTAGGACTGATGAAAAGTTTTGTAAAAGCAATGAAGGATAGTCTCGGATGTTTTTACATCAGGCAGAAATTTCCGAATGTAAGCGAAGGAAAAATTACAGAAGGAATATTTGCCGGTCCTCAGATAAGAGAGTCGGTCAAAGATGATGTATTTAACTCGATGTTAAATAATGTAGAAAGTGCAGCTTGGGCTTCATTTAAAGACGTTTGCAAAACTTTTCTCGGCAAACAAAAATCCGACAATTACCACGATTTGTTAATCAACTTCTTACTTCAGACATAGCTATGGGATGTAATACGTCTTTGAAAATACGTTTCCTCCACTCACATCTGGATTTTCTCCCGCACAACCTCAAAGACGTAAGTGACACACGGTGAACGTTTCCACAAAGACATTTCAGTGACGGAAAACCGCTATAGTGGAACATGGAATACTAACAAGCTACCCCAATACTGTTGGACATTAATTTGGGATGCGGCTGAAAATGTTTATAAAATAAAAGCATCAGCGAAATCATTCTAACACAGGTACGGCCACGCAATATTATAATTTTTACAGATTTTAATATATATTCCCTTAATTTTTTTTTAAGCGTAATTTATTTAAAACTAAGGGTGATAGGAAAATTGTATTTGCAGGTCCGTAATGTACGCAAAAATGCAATTCAAGATATGATATGACACTTAGAGAAACGTTAAAAAACCTTTCGCTGTAATAAACGCTATCGAGTGAAACCGCAATTAATGTCGTTTAATTCAGTAATCTACAAAATATAAAAACCAGCTTCGGGTTTTAAGTGTTTAATTCTTGTTGCACAAATTTCCTTATCGACTGCGTTTTCTTAAATAATGTAAGCGGCAAATTCCAATGTAAGCATAATAATTCCAACATAATGTATTATGTAAGCGTAATAATTCGAATGTAGACATAACTCGCCGATTTCCATAGAAAAAACGGCATCGATTCTTCGCTTTACACAATCTTACGATCTATCTTTACGATTGTAAAGCGAGTAAAGAATTTGTTGTACAAGCGGCACCCTTTCTTGAAAGTAATAATAGACTGAACAATCAGTCCTTATAAAAAGTACACAGAAATATAGTATAGTTGCAAAGGAAAATATCATGTTTTCAGTAAATCTGAAATGCCGGTAAGCGACACTAAATTCGGCTAGATGAAATTATATCGTTCCGGAAAGAAGTGTTGAGCGAAGTCTCGGGTATTTTGAAACTATCGAATACGAGGCGATCTAAGTTAGCCTTCAAATTATTAATCCCCAATTATTATGAGAATATTTAAAAATAATCTACATGTATCTTAAAATGTATTCAGGTAATAATTGCAAATAAGACACCAAAAACAAAATTAAAAGAAAAAAACGAGTAAAACGTTAAAAAAGTAAAAAATAGAAGACACAAACGGGGTTATTATAGTATGAGAAAGGCAAAATATAGAACGACACAACGCTTTAAACTAGGTAAACCTTTAATAAAATTTTCACAAAAAGCTATAAGGTATAATAATAAAAGAAAGAAGATTTTAAATACATAAGTAATAAAAGGCAAACGCGATAACTCAAGTTTTACGTGCAGTAATGCGCGTACCGTGTCGGTAAGTAAACTAAAGGAAGTTAAAAGAAAAGCCGATTAACTAGAAAATTTTGAAAGCTGATCGGACCATCTTTAAAAAAAAAAGAAATACTCGTTTTACATTTATTTATCGGTAATACATACAGAGGACGTAGAAAAGGCTGTGATGGGTGAAAAAAATACGTGTGTACTAAGATAATGTTTTTTTAACTCTATTATTTTTTTATGTTAATACGTTTAATAATTTGAAAAAATCATAAATATATATCTAATATTATTTCAACATTTTGAATACCTCTGAAGATAGTTTTATTTCCTACGCAACAATTTAACAAAAGAAAGGATATGAAAGATAAGTTAACGATTAACGATGTGTATATATATATATATATATATATATATATATATTACATTTTTGACAACAAAATCTTTCAAGTTATTTGATCGACGTAAACTTTTTCATTTCTTTTAATGTCGAATAAAGCATAGTACGAAAATGTATGTTAAAAACAAACATAAATGTAACGACCGCAAACAATTTAAACTTTAATAACAAGAAAACTTTAGTAACAGTCTGATACATAAAAATTCTATTACAAGAATAATAATACACAAAAAAGGATGAAATGTTTAAATATTTATAAACGAAAATAATCTTTTTAAAAAGGTGAAAACTTTTATCTAAACATGATGAAATAAAACAAATTTTTAAACAAGACTAAAGATGTAAATCCTTTTAGCGAAATTAAATTTGAAACGCGATATAATACGATATTTATGAGTGTGTGCGTCTGTATATATATTTATATAGATGAATACATTTTTTTAAAACCCATTAAAATATTTTTCTAAATAAAAGTCGATATAAGCAAAACCGTATTTTATAATTACGACTTGTATACAAATACACAAATAAAATAAATCATTGAACAAATATCACTCCGTTACAAAAGTTTTTAAAATCAATTTTAACACGTACACGACTTTTCGGCTTCTTAATAACCTTCTAACGGTATGAATCCTTTAAATACAAATAAATATTCACGTGTAACGTCGAGCGAATCGATCTCTGTAAATCCTGCTAAGATAAAATTTAAATTACATGCGATATCCTCTTTCCTCACTTGAAACGCCGGCTACGAGGACAACATTTTGGCACAGACATCGATCTGCAGACCGGCGTAGAAACACGGCTGAAAACACAGGCGGCTCCGTTCTATGACGAGGGTATTGGAAAGTTGGTACCGCGCTACGACAGATGTCTAAATCAGAGTGGCGACTGTGTAGAGAAATAGCGTAACTATGCAAGTACTCGGTACAAATAAAAAAATCTTTTATTTTCTCTGCGGTTTTAATTTCGTGACCGATCGGACCGTGAAAAACAAATAACCCTCGTATATTCAATAGAGATCTTATTGAAATCGAAGACAAATCGCACTGAAATCCTAGGACGTTAACCAAGGGGCAGAATTAGTGATTTCTTACAGTTTTTTACATGAAAAATCGAATAAAATAAGTCCCACAACCGTATTCGCGTAAATTAAAAAAAATTACGGTTCGTTAAACCACCCGTAAAATTTTCACAATCTGAATCCTTTGTTTAAGTACACGTAGGTACAGGTTTAAGATAACATAAAACTTATACCTCAAACGACTATTGAATATAAATTATACGATTAAGTTTTATAAAAATTTAAAAATTTCTTTGACGAATGCTAAATATGTTTTTTTACATTGAAAACGTCACTTTTTTTTGACAAATTTTGAAATCCGTTCGCAGAAAAAAGTAAAAGTTTATAAAACTTATGTTAATTACGTAAAAGTTTAAGATTACTTCTTCGTTCTCCGATAAAGAACGAAAGAAAGTTATTATAACCCTATTAACGCCAACCGACGTAAGATAAAAACTTTTTTTTTTCAATATTCAAGTCGGTAAGTTAACAAATCCGTCAATATTTATAAAAAAATTAATTTCATTTAAGAGTGGAAAACGGGGATAAGATTTTCTTTTCAAAAACAATTTCGTATATTTCTAATATTATTTTTATAATTTCTGTATAAAATAAATTACATCGCACCGGTAAAATGTTTAGGAAATCGAAGATTTTCGTTAAAAGAATAAAATAAATAATCGAATATTCATTCGCAAACGACATTCACAAATATCCGTTCTTCACTTCTAAAACCAAATAGCGCTTACAAAAATTGAATTTACAGGTTTCCGAAGATTAATTAAACGATTATACATGCGAAAAGCAGCAGCGACGAAAGTACGAATACGACTGACCGTTTGGGTCTAAGTCGAGGATGCTGCCTTTCAACGACACTGTTCAACATTTACATGAACGTTTAAGATACGATAAGGAATATATAGAATAGAGAGAAGAAGGAACGCGCGTAGGAAGATGAAAAATAAGACTCGTAAAGCTTACCCGATTTACACACACGCTTCAAAGATCGTTAACGGTTCTGTAGAAAGGAATAAAAGAAACGAAAACGAATACCGGTAAAATTAAAATAATAAAAGTAACCCGCAAAGAGAATTTAGCGGTAAGGATAAGCGAAGGAAGATTAGAAAAAATAAATATACGGGATATCGGAAGTTACGGTGATAAGAGATCGAAAGAACGCCATGGAAATAAAAGGAAATCATCAGTAAAAAGAAGAAATTACTAAAAGGTAAAAGTCTGAATTTAGGATTAAGGAACGGTTTAGCCGAACGGTATGTACGAAGGATCTTGTATAAAACTAAAGGATGGTGGATGAAAAAAAGGAAGGACTGGATTGAAGGTTTTGAGACGTAGATATAGACAACGACAGAGAAAGTACGACGAAAGGAAAACGTTACGGATGAGGAAATAACAGGAGGCGGGGATCGATTAAATATACCTGAAAATATTTCGCGACAAACTTCCCAGATTTCTTTTTTTTATCGAATACGAATCGGGGATTTTAAAACCTTATCCCGATACTACACGAATTCGGTAGAATATTTTAGATTACCCATCCGTTTGGTATACAAATAATCGCGGATATACATAGCCGAAATATAAGTTGGATTCGATTAATATGCGTTTTATTTTGACAAATTGTTCAAAAGCAAATTTCTTCTAACATTATAAACTTTTTTTTCTTAAAATAAAACTAAACTAACTCGGTTACTATCTGCTCTTTTAATACACAAAATATATATATATATATCTAATACGCATAATTATATCTAACCAAATTAAAACTTAAGAATTCGTATATTTTTTATCAAAAAATTAATAATAAAATAGGATAAAACATTTAAAACTTTTTTTTGTAAATAAAAAATATTCTTTAAATCAATAGATTATACATATAAAAATTGCAATTTATATATATATATATCTTAAATTTTATTGTCCCTCCAAATATTTACGATGTCGAATTAATTATAAATAAATTACAATTTATCAAATAAATAAAAATAAATATTGGTAACGGAGTAATACAGGAATTTATATTCGGTATAATTTTATTATAGTATAATTATATTATTATGTAGAATACAGTATTAATATTATTATAAAACAAAATAATAATAAAATTTTAACGGCGGCTACGAATTGTAATATTACAAATTGAAATGTAATTATAATTAACCGACCATTAATGTTGCATTTTATATTTGCCGATGAGTTTGACCGCTTAATAAAAATAACTCTGCTTGATAAGTAAAAAAAAAATCTGGGGTGCTCATATTTTATTCTCTAAAATAAAATATAACAAAACGGAAAAATATTTTTAACCTAACTCGACCTTGCGCCGGTTTAAAAACTAAAAAATAAACAAACTATCCGTTAAATTAAACACCGATCTTTTCCCGCTGTATTCACTCGATAGATATTTATCTTTCGATCGACTTTTTTAAAATAATCGATGTATTTTATAACCGGTTATCGACAACGGCTAAAAAAAATGTTTGCGCCGATAAACCGAATACAAAATAAAATTAAAACAACCGTTATTAAATTACTTGATGCCATCTTATAAACAGCGGTACAGCCGTGTAGTGTTAATTTGTTACACGATCCCTACCGGTTAATAACCTCCCTGCATCGGTTATATTAAAGGATTTTCCCCGTTTTTTTTTCTGGTATCAGTTCGTCTTCGTCATAACAAAAGTTATCTTCTGATAAGAACGTATATTGTAATTCGACTTATCCACACGAACTAAAAGAATGTAAAAAGAAGAACAGAAAGACACGTCGGGAACCGAAGAACTTTTTATTTATACATTCTAAGTTTTTTTTTAAATCTGATGAACTGTTGCGATAAAAATCAGGTTACTTTTAAGTACCCGAAAAGAAAGTTTTATCAGACGTTCTTAATAAAAAAGATAAATTAAAGGAGTTTATTTAATAAAAACCGAACAAATTAATATTCGATAGAACACGTATTAAAATTTGCACGTTTCGGTCGTACGTAGTCGCATTTATATTCGATACTTTTCTTCGTAAAAAAATCTTTTCTATATATATAAAAGGAACACCCTCCATCGTGAAAAAATTATAATCCTTCAAACTCATCGTCAAAGTTATAGAGCGCAACTAGAAGAAATTATACACGATCTATCTCCTTTCTGCATGCTGAGATCCGTATAAAAATTAAATGCTTGAAATAAAAGGGCGATCGATAATAATACCGGTATTTAAAAAAAAGTAATAAAAAACTAATTTATAACTAACACCTTCGACCGAATTTAACTTTTACCTATTATTTTTTAACGTAAAATAAAACGAAATTAATCGATTACGGCGACCAGAATTCTATACTAAATGCAATGAAAAACGGCTAAAAAAACAGTAATGAAGTTTATCATTTTTTTTTAAGAATATCGATTAATTTCATACCCTGACCCAAAAATAAATTACCGAAACGAAGTAATTTAAGTCTGATTTTTCCAGTTTCAATAAAATTCGTTACGGTGATCGATTTATAAAAGATAACAATTTAATTGCCAAACAAATGTACTTAAAACCATTGCAATAAAAATCTTAAGATTTTGTGTGTGTGTGTGTGTGTGTGTGTGTGTGTGTGTATATATATAATAAAGAAATATAAAAAGGCAACAAAGAAGATTAGCCCATGAGTTTAACTATAATATACCCAATGTGCAGACATAAAATTCGAACACAACTCTTTCCACTATTTTGGTCAGGGGTATAATATAAGAGCAAAACATAAAATAGAATTAATCAAACTCGTAAACTGTATTAATTAAAAAGGAAAAAAATGTTTAATAAAATACATAATAATAAATAATAATCTATTTATTGAAATCATTATTCTTTAAGTACGGTAAAAAAAAGCATATGGCATAAGGTCCTCAAATTTTAGTTACAACTAATGTAAACAAAAAAAAATCACAAGCACTAATATTATTGTAATAAATATTCAAAAATCTTGTTTATATTTTATTTATTTGTTCCCGACACATTTCTATATATGTATATATATATTTTTTTTTATTTTTTTTCTTTATTAGTGCACATCATAATAGTGTATAGTTGTCACCTGAATGCGTTGTAAGTTTTTCATCGGACAACAAAATTTTCTAACACTTCATAGAGTGTAAACTAAACAAATTATCTGGCATACGACCGATTAAATCAAGAACAAGGACAGAAAGTAAGTTGGTAATTTAAAAAAAAAAAAACAGCGTTGCGTAACTTTCCCGGCTTTACGCTTGACATTTTTTATTTAAAACACGCCATCGTAGAATTTTTAAATATTAACGACACAATTATGCGATATTGAAAATATCTGTGAAAAAATCAAAATGTTAAATTAAGAAATTCGTGTCCGACTTGACCTCCTCGGTCAAATTACGTTTTTACTTTAAAAATTATGACGTATTAAAAGTATAATTGCGTATAAAGATCAAAATTTTCAGTACAAAATACCGGGTCCGGTTAACCCGCTCGACCGAATAACGTTTTTATCCTCAAAATCATTCTGCATTTAGAGTAATTAATGTTAAACGAATCAAAATTTTACTAAGAAAATTTCGGTTCCCGTTCGACAGCTACTTCATAATATTTTTCAATAACTGCCACGACTTAAAAAACAGACAAAGCATCAGGTATCGAATACTATCGGTCCCTATTTTTAAAAAAGTTCACGCGTCATTATATTAATATTTAAAGTACGGCTCCTGTTCAAAACCCCTTATTTTTTGAGAGCTTAAAAGTTTATTTATCGGAGTAATTATTTACTTCAATAAGTCGGTCGGATTCGGTGCAATTTGTTATTTAACAAGGGCTAAAATATTAAAGTTTACTAGAAATACGGAAACCGAGATTCATCCTTGTTCGACGAGGTCGAAAATTAAACCGGAGCTATATATATAGTTTTAGCAAAATTATTATTTTGCACGATTCAAATGTACTTTTTCTCAACGAAGCCTGTAAGGAGCTCGGTAAGCGTCGCGTTCGGCCGAGCGTACAGTTCAGGAGTTCAGCAGTAGCGTTTTGGCTAGCTAAGTGCGCTGACGACGATCCATTAAAAGTCTTGGAACATATCTACATCGGAGAACGATTTTCATCTCTGAAAAGTACGAGTCCACGAAGAATTTACGTAACCTCGTTTGATATCTGACGGACGCGTAATCGATTCATCGTTGTTGGAAACTTTAAAAAAATTTCTACTTGCGGTCTTCCGTTATCGGCTTTGTCGAACGTCAACATATACCTCTGCATTAAGTAAGATGTAATATGACTTTTTTTAAACAAAACACCGTCGAACGTACGTAAACACTGACATGTAAACGACGTATCTTTTAAACGTAAAAGCAAAGGTCAATATTAACAACCGTAATGTAAAATTTTATGGAAAATTACTAGACGGTCGTTGATTTTCCTCGATCTTTCTTAATCCTTCTTATGAAATAATTGTCGATTAGTCGAACCGATAAAATAAAATATTGCCCGATTTAATTAAGCGCGCAAAAAAATTGAATTAATTTGTGAACATCTTATACGCATTCATAATCAGGACGTTGTAAGTACAAGAGAAAAATGAAACAAGACAGTTCCATTTTTTCTTGGTCGATTACAATCGTTGCACGATTATAACTGATCTTCTACGACTTAAATATCAGTTCTAAATAAACAATAACGTCGTACACGTCTTGCACGAAAGATCAGAATCGTCCCTGATGTCGTAGCTAAATAAATGAAAACTTATCGGTTAAGGCATCGTTCTTTAATGTTCCTTTTTTTATCGATTCACGGTCTGACAAAAACCGACAGACACGCTGTAGTCGAATCGATTTTCCGGCAAAGATTTTCGGTGAACGTTTGGCGTGTCACGAACAACCGATTAATACACCATTTCGTACTAGAACAACCTCTCTTTTTTCCTGTTTGGCCTCCGGTAACTACCGTTTAGATAATTCTTCAGAGGATGAATGAGGATGATATGTACGAGTGTAAATGAAGTGTGGTCTTGTACATTCTCAGTTGGACCGTTCCTGAGATGCGTGGTTAATTGAAACCCGACCGCCAAAGAACACCGGTATACACGATCTAGTATTCAAATCCGTGTAAAAATAACTAGAACAACCTATCACGGGGATAAATTATCTGGTATTTTTAAACGATGAATTTCTTACAGCGCTTGAAAATTTGTCATCGGTGAAACGAATTGAAATGTATTATCGACTTGACGGAGCACCAACACATTTCACGAATGAAGCAGACGATTCTTAAAGGACAAAATTACCGGTGAATGGATCGGACGTAGAGGGCCGTTAATTAACCGCCTAGTTCACCGGTCCTTCTACCCTCAGATTTCCGGTTATGGGGATGCATGAAATGTGAGGTACACAAGCAAAAAGTAGAGTCATGCGATGAACTAATTGCGCTCGCATCCTCAATGCTGCTGTCCTCATCGAGTATTTTTTTTTTTTTAAATAATTAAAAGTAATTTTTCGAAGGCCTAAATTTATTGTACTAAAAACGGCTGTTTTAATTTGTACAAATTCATTAATTATCTGTTTTGTTTCTAATAATAAATGTTGATTTTTTTTGTTCTATATACATTATTATATCGATGTTCTCAAAATTAAATTCTCTACAAGTTTTGATAAAATTATTACTTAGCGTGCATTTCAAACCTAATAAAACGAGTTAACAGTCACTTAATGTTTCTGTTTTACGTTGGGATATCATAAAAACAACGGGAGATACAGTTCTAGGAACTGTTTTATTCGATTTTACAGGGCAAAAAACATAAGAAACCGTCAAGTTTACCGCTGATACACAGAGAGCAACATAAAACCGAACCCGTAACGTAACCGCTGTAGAATCGGTGGGTTATGTTGGAATGCAATTTTACGAACGATACGGATAAATTAAATAAGAAAAACGTAAAACGTCATTTAAATGTTGCATTTATTTACAAAAGATGTTCAAAACGACCACCCTGGGTATCGATGCACTTTTTTGCTCGACCGATCATATTGATGGTCGTCTGACGCACACCGTTGTTATCAATCGCGTTAATTTTTCGTTGAATATTCACCTTCAGTTTATCAATATTGTGGGGATTAGATGAATAAACTCTCTCCTATAAGTAGCCCCAAAGGAAAAATTCGCAAGCGGACAACTCTGAGGAACGTGGAGCGCGGCACCGTCCTCTGCTGATAGCTCGTTCGTTTGTGAAAGCTGCAAGAACGCGATTCAATGAAACGTTTGATGTGCGATACGTTGCCCCGTCTTGTTGGAAGAAGCTGTATTCTTTTTCATTATCGGTTAATTGCGCATACACTTCTTCGAAAATGGCATCTTCTGGACCGGCAGTAATTCTCCTTTCAAATATCGGCAATGACCTGCGGAGTCCTAACGGAAGGTTGCCTATTTCGTTTTGCATTTGAAACCGAAGCCGTTGTACGCCATTTTTTAAGCAAATTGTGTACGCTACTCTTCGCTGGGATATAAGCATTCGGAAATTTTTCTACGAATACTTGACGCGATTCTTCAAACGATCCAGAAGAATATCGGCCTCGACTATAGCTATCCTCTTCTGGATCGAATAAGGAATTTTTTATATTTTTTTTAACCTCCTCCGCGACCGCCGGTAGGTATTGCTTCAGAGGACGAGAGGAATGATTTGTATCGTGTGAAAATGCCGTGCCTGTTACGTAAACACAACTGCACTCACAATACTGCAATGACGACCGGCACCTGAAACAGCAGCAACAATCAGTAGTAACGTATACATCCACTAGTCGAGCTAGTTGTGCGAGAGTTTCATAAATAATATTGTGTAGCGGTTTCATTACGGGTTCGGACTTGCCTCCCTTTCTCCCTGAATCACCCGTATATATACAAATTCGTACATGTTATATATGTTTATATAATTTTAACGATATTACTTTTGAATAAAACGAACGAATCCGTTTTATAATTTTATCTATCGACGAGAAGAAATATTTTTAAACGACTACGACTACTATAAAAGAACACCGGAGGATACGGCATAATAATAACATTACGGATGAAAATAGGTGAATGCGGTAAACCACCTGGTGTCTGGCCGATACACCCCGCGTCTCGCGCCATTACCGACATTTCCATCCTATCTCTCCGCTAGATTCCCGCATCCTATTTCTGTTTAACCACAAAATCCCTTCCACTCGTACAGTCGATATCGTTATGACGGTACGCCGGCTGAATTAGAATTAACTTTATAAAGTGGGAGCATTACAACCGAGAGGTGCGGAGGTGGATTTTAAAGAAAATAAGTGAAGATAAAAAGGGGTGCGTAGGGATCGATCTTTCAACCTTCTAAAACAATATTTTACTGTTTTATTAAAACCGTACGACAATAAATTAAGCTAACGTAAAAAAGAATCTTTTAAATGAATTTAAGCAAAATAATAAAACGCTTTTATAATATTATTTATTAAGATAATTATTGTAATTAATCGCTAATAAACACGCTAAAGCTACAGTGAAATATTTTATACTCTTAAAATCATTAACGAATCTGTAATGACTTTCTTTCCGTTTACTAGAATCGCAGAAAATAGTTTGTCGTACTGGAATTTTCTAGTCTGTAGTTGTTTTAAGATTAGTGTTGCCGGTATGTTTCCCAAATATCCTGCGTATATTGAAGGTCGTACTTCAGACAAAACTTTGACTTCCACAGAAAATAGAAAATAAATAAATATTTTCCTCGATGCTATTTAGTCATAACTATAGGAGTATAAATATCGATCGTAGCTAATATCGCTAAAAAATACTAATTCTAGCGTAATTCATAATCGATTTTTAAACCTTTTTTCCCTAGGACCGGCACCCTGCTACGATAGCATTACTCCGTCCTAGGGGTGCCGTAGCCTAAACTTCCCGGACTATGCCGTATCCAGCACGGGCTACCGCTCGTCAGCCGGGACTGGGTCTTCTCTAAATCGCCTTGCCTCTAAGTGGCAGCCCTCTAGAGGGCCCTCCACCTGGGACTCCGGTCTTTTCTTTTTACCCGTCCTATGGACCCCGGAGACCCCGTTCACTCATCGAGGTGGGCCGCCGGAGCATCACCACCGCACCTGCCTCTAAGTGGCAGCCCTCTAGAGGGCCCTCCACCTGGGACTCCGGTCTTTTCTTTTTACCCATCCTATGGACCCCGGAGACCCCGTTCACTCATCGAGGTGGGCCGCCGGAGCATCACCACCGCACCTAACAGGGCTGCCCGCCCGTTCGGCTCACCATAGCGCTTATTACGTCTCAATTCCGAGGGCTAAATTAACATAGCGCCCGAGCAATTATCCGGCATCGATCATCCGAAGAGCCGTTCAACCTCCAATCTGGCATAATCCCACTTCGCATACCTTAATATGGTACGCTCTACAGAAACTAATTCTTCACAATAAATGCATCGATCAGACGCACGCCTATGCGTCCGGTGCGGATATTCATTATGAATACCGTGGTCGGTAAGAAAGTGGATGAGGCAAAGCTCAACTCACCATATTTCCTACCGATCCGCGGCTCCGCCTGAGGAATCAACCTTTTAGTCCGGCTGTCCGGCCTGACACCATCCCACCTCCGTTACACTTGTTCAGCAAATCCTTGCGGGCAAGACCCTTGGCTTTTCACGCGGCTTCCTCCGCCAACAACTGCATCGAAGGAACACAGGCCACCACAAAAATCGCCTTTCTAGCCACAGTCCGATAAACACCAGCCACGCCTACAGCTAGTCTACGCTGCAGACGCTCCAATTTTTGCACCGCCGTACTCTGCCACAGAACTCTAAACCGTACGGGAACAGCGAATAACACGGACCGCCCACCTACTATAAGCCGAAGACTGCGGGGACAGTTCGCTCGACCTTGAAAAGGTCGACTTCCTCTAGGTACCGCCTAAAAGAGCACCTTCTGTCAAGCCGAATACCTAAGTACTTGGCTTGACTAACCGGCTCGATAGGCATCCCTCTAGCTGCAAACCCAACAGGTCGCAACTTCCGTCTACCAGCCATAACTATGACCTTGGTTTTCTCCGCAACCAAAGACAGATCCCTGGCGCCAGCCATCCAACGACAAGACCAACTGCCGCATCGTCTTTCTCAATAACCTCCTTCTCCGTTTTAGCGGCCACCATCAACAACAGATCATCAGCAAAGCTGGTGACCGATACACCCTCAGAATACTCCGAATTCAGCACCTCATCATACGCTACATTACATAATAGGGGACTGATCACCGTCGGTCCGACCAACGTCGGCTCCATCCCGTCATTGAGGCAGGTGAGCTGCAACCCGGCCATGTAACTTTTTCAAGTAACCTTTTCCTATGGCATTCATGATACGGTCCCCCTCCCAAGACACATTTGGGATTAAAATCGCCTGGAATTAGCACGTCCTTCCTGGCTCCAAATACCACCTTTTTTATACTATTTAAAGCAGCCTCAAACTCCTGCATAGAACAATTAGAAGACACATAAACACAACAAATAAGAACGTTGGCGGCAGCTCCGTCCGCACATAACAGTCCCCCGATTCATGCGACAACAATTTGATGGGATGGGACGCAATTTAATGATCGCTACTTTGGACCCGCCGTCTGGAAGCCAACCGGTCTCCGTAGCCTTCCGCACATTTGGCTCTGATACCATCAACTTCTCCACACGTTCTCGCGAGGCAATCTCAAGTATTGCGTCATGAGACGCAACACTCCTTTCATTAATTCGAATGAATCTAACCGTTAACGGGTTTGCAACCACAACTCCCTGTTCTACGCCCGACCCCTCGGCAAGTCAGGCATACCGGCTTTTCTCTACACTTCGCCGCCACAAATAAAACAAACTTGTGACCTATCGGGTCCAATACATCTCGAGACAAGGTGCCCTCCCTCCAAGCACCGAGGATATTTGAGCTCCCCACCCACGCAATTTGCGTGGGTGGGGACACAACACCCACGCGATTTGCAGCCTCAACTTCGCCACCAAACGGGACGCCACAACATACGGCAACACAATCTTGACCCTTGGCGTACTTCGTATCGCCAAAAGCAGGCCTCATCGACATCACCTTCGGCTCTACATCAGGGTGTTCTATCCCCTTCTTAACCGCAGCAACAATTTCAGCCTCTATCGTATTCTTCTCTACATCCTTAATGAGAACATAAGCTGGTTTACCCCTTACCGAGCGGGTAACATTCACACCTGCCAACTTGCACTGCAGTTGCTGCTTGATCCCATCTAACTTCTTCGCCTGCCCTTTAACGCGGATAAGATGCTTTCTTGATCGAAAGAATATCTCCCAATTTCTCCTTCGGCAGTCCTTCTTTAATCTTCCTCAGCAACGGGCATATGTAGTACGCTCAGCCTTAAGCACAATCGTGCTTGAGGCCTCCCCCTTACTTAACCCCAGTATCCACTTCCGCATAAAGAGTTCTCTTCTCCCCTACCTTCTCTCATAATACTCGAGCGTCCGCTTAAGATACCGACCTACCTGGTTCCCACACCAAAAGCCACTTTGACCTTAGACTCCACAATGTTCTTATAAGCTCTGAGATCTTCAACGACTATCCTGTCGCCCGCCTTAGAATCAATAAAAACCGTATAACAACACGATAGCTTAAGCTACAACAGTCTATCTTATCAAGAGATAACAACGATTGAAATTACTTAAATCTGTATCAAGAGTTAATCAATTCCAGGTATAATAAATACTATCCGCAGCTGATAACAGTTACAATTGTCTGTGCGATCCACTAGAGATAAGCTACACTGGACTTGAAAACAACTCAAGGTACACCACTACTAACTATTGCGACCAGCAATCAACTATGAACCTTATTGCCGAGGTAATAAGGTTGTTCGGATAAAAAAAAAAACATCATAAAAGGTAAGTCCGTATCCAAAAATGACTAAAATATATTAAAACACTTCCGAATATTCTTCATCGTCGATTCACAATCCAACAAATCAATATCAAAACCGTTAACCCGAAAAAAAAAATAAAACACAGCACAGAATATAATGATTTTCAATAATTATTATTTTAATGTAATAAATAACTAATTTTTTTTATAACTGTTTTTTGACAAAAAAATTATTTTAACGGCCATTTCTTGAGACAATGAAATTCACATTACGTATTAAGTTAAACACCGTAAAACTGGACCGTTTTATTTTATTGTACGGTAAATATTCTTATAAAGAAAAACTGTGTACGACCGTTAAAAAATTCAAAATAAAATGCTAATTAATTTTTCCTTTTTTTAATCCGATTAGGAAAAACGAAAACAGTTTATGAGTTTTACGTTAATAAAACCTACCGTTTCTATTAAATTTCAAACTACCAGAAAATCATAAAATCTCTATATAAAATAAAAAATCTATATAATACGGTTAAGAGTCAATAATTAAGGCAGTTCTTAAATTTTACAAAAGTATTACAGTATGGAATAATAAAATCATTACTAAATGGAATAAGTAATAGACTCTACCTAATAATTATTTAACAAATATCCATAAAATAAAAAATGGGAGCTGTTAATTTAGACTAAGAAAGGTAAGTTCTATTTCAAAAATGGATGAAAAAGAGCCTTCCTACGTTGCTATAGAGTGAATCACGAAGTCCGCATGGGACTTGAATAAACCTATTCTAATTGTGAAAATTATGGAAAAAGGTCATATAAACATATCATAAAATGGTCCGTTGCGAATTACGGGTAGTTAAAGATTTCGCTCGAATTTCAGGTGCTCGTTGAAAAACAAGATTTACGCCGGGTTTTAAGAAAAAGTGAACGTTTACGTTATTCGGTTTAGCGACCCCAACACCTTATTTCGAATCATTATTCCGATTCCAACGAAATCTACTTTGCGTACGATTAACGTTCCTTCTAATCGGCGAAGGAACAAAAAACAGCCGGTTATACGATTCTCGGCCGTTACGGATCGCAGTGTAATATTAAGATGTACGTACACCTTTGGCGGAAATAAATACAATTTTAATTGTATATCGATGCCTATACTCCGCACAGGAGCTCTAGAAATAAATTCCAGGGTAATGACGGTAAAATTCTACTGTCTTTTTTAATTTAAAACCCAAACCGATCAAAGATTTACGATTAAATAATTTAGAAATAATTATACTAAATATTACATCGAATTTCGAATTTTCATCGCGTAATCTGTAATAGAATACGATCATCCTTTTATTTAAAACAATAAATACCGAAAGCTTAATATTACGAGCAGATATATAAAAATGTTGTATACATTTAATTAATAATTTAAAACGTCTATCGACTCGACTAGTTTGCGATAAAAGTTCATTGTAATCGCTACAATTGCGATCCACGTTACAAAACTATAAATCTACAGTTTCTGGATGCATTCTAAATCGATTCGGGCCCCTACAATACAAATAAAAACAAGCGATTACATCGTTATAATTATTACTTAAATTGAATATTATAAACAAAAATACATAATAATGACGTAAAACGGTGGGTTCCGAAATGGACGTCTGAGAATCATCAATACTCTCGAATACGCATCAGTATGGAACGTAAACGACGGTTTTTACCGAAAAATGCTTGCGATCCAGACGTCAGGTTACGGAACGAAAACATTCCGCTTCGCTCTCCAAGAATAAACTCAAATCTACGCGTCGGCCGGTAACGCGATGTTAACGGTGTCTTGGGATTACAGAGACCGAATTTATCGGGATTATTTGGAAGAACGATATAAAATCAAAACCGAATATTTTGATACGCTAGAAAATACAGAAAAACTAACAATAAGTAGGAAACGTCTCTGAAAAGGCTAATCCTTCTGCAAGATAACGTCCGTCTCCGTAAAGCTCAACAGACTCGAAAAGCTATTCAAAATCCGGGCGGGGATGGTGCGAGATCGACCTTAGAGTCACGATCTCGCACAGTCAGATTTTTTATTAGGTCCTCTCAAAGGGTTTTAAGTGGCGCCGATTCGGCAACAATGAGCGGTTCAAGAACGAATCAGACATAGTGGTGATCGATTCTTTCCTGCTGGAATTAAGAAAGCTCACAGAAAAATTGGACGAGTGCCTAACTGTGGGATTACGTTGAAAAGTAGCGTTGGTTTAATTATCGTCGAAAAAGTAATAATTTTTCTAACCGTTCGTTTCTTTAATTATCTAAACGACTCTCATACATTTAGGGTGTAAATTATGTTTAAAAAGCGGTAAAAGTCGTAAGTTCCCTCCATAATTTGTTGCTATAAATAATATGGAAAAAATATGCACTAAAGATTTAATATTATATATAAAATTTTAGCCCGGCGGGCTAAAATTTCTGAAGTTCGAACTCTAGTAAAAGGTTGTTTCTTTTATACGTATTTGCATACTAGATGGTGAATACCGGAGTGCTTTGGCGGTCGGTGTTTAATTAACCACACGTTTCAGGAACGGTCGGTCTGAGTTTGTACAAGACTACACTTCGTTTACACGTCATACGTATCTTCCTCATGTCATTCGACCGCGGGAGAGTTGCATATTGCCGCTGGTCGAACGGATTGTAACGTACACGTTAAGAAATAAAATATATTATATTTTGGGCTTCTCTTCATTTTTTTTTTATTATTAAAATGTACTCTCGATGAATAAATATTAATTAACTTAATTTTTCATTAAAATAAGGAACCGTCTTGGACATTGTTTAAAACATTTTACCGCCCGAACGACTACTATTCGGATTTATTTACTTTTAATATGCAAATTTTTATATAATTATTCGACCGGAGTTTCATATTTAAATCGCTTTATACATAAATAAATAAAATAATAAGTACAATCGTTATATTAAATACCGTAAATTCATTTTTCTACGGAAGGCGAAAGAAAGAATACAAAATACCTAAATAATAACTTTTTCGTTAAAACTCAACCGTCCTTGGATATTCAAACGATATCGAGCAATATGAGCTAAAGAAACTTAAATATTTTATAGAAATGAAATAAGAAACGATAGAGAACTCACCTCCGTACGGAAAATATAAGAAAACCGGATTTATTCTATCAGATTCGGACGAGAAAAAAATTGTTGCAGTTAACGCCAAACACTGGTAAAACAAGATTAGTAAAAGTATAATACAACAAAAAAAGTAAGGTCAAATAACAAAAAACATAAATAGAGAAAAAATAAACGGACGAAAAGTTAACTAACGAAGAATAAAATGAAAACGGTGGTAGTGCTCTGCTGAAATCTGATAACGCCCTATCCGAGAATAAAACACTAATACTAATGAAAAATATAAAACATACAGTCACGTCGAGTAAATTCACTTCTATATTTAAACGTATAAATCTTTACTGTAATATGAAAACAAGTGTTTAAGTATTAAAGAATACTAATAAAACCGTTTAAAAAATACTAAAAATTCCCTTTGTTTAATATAGTTTTGTTTCTCTTTTACGTAAGAAAAAAAAAACCATTTATCGTACGAATTATAAAACTACTGCGCGTTATACAAACAGAATAAAAAAAAATAAAAAGAAAGCTTAGCTAAAATTTTAAAAAGCGCCTAAAGCAGACGTAAAAGTAGTAAAGAACGGTACAACGATTCTACGAGCTTAAAAACAATACACCTCATCTAAGCAAAACAAAACGTACCGTACTATTCTTTTTTAGTACACTCCTTTAGTTTTCAAGCCCTTTTCATTTCTTTTATCAAGGCGTAATAATGTTCTGTAAACTTTGTAACGAGCAAAATAATCATTAAAATATTTTGTATCCAACGGACAAAAGAATACGGCTGCTATACGTATAAAGATAGTACCGTACATTTACGAAATGAATTTAAAAAAAATTATTTCCACTGCATACGTAACAAGTCGCAGTAAAAACTTAATACATGACAGAGTTCGTCAGTCGAATAAAACAAACAAAACGCATCGTCGTTATAATCCTAACCTTCTGAACCCCGGTAAAGGCAGACCGATCGAACAGAAGTTTACAAACAAAAAACAAAAAAAAAAAAAAAAAAGTAATAAATTTCTTTACATTTGTTATAGCAGTACGATTCTCTTGTTACCTATCCGGATAAAAAAAGCGCTTTCTGAATCGTAGAAAATTGAAATTTAACCCTTAAACTAAATAAGAACCTTAAAGATCAGCATTTTTTTATTACACTATCATTAAAACTGAACTTACGTTATCGAGAGCTTATAATTTTATTTACAAAGCTTAAAATCTATTTAAATTTTATTTATTAAAAACTCGCTCAAATTTTAATAGCGGCCTTTTTTGTAGGAGAGGGGGGTTTATACGACACAAAAATAAACGATAAAACACACAATTAATATAATCGATTCCTTAAAAGTTTATAGAGTACGAATACAATCCACCCTAATATAATACAAAACCTTCTCGTATTAAATTTTACGACCGTGAATACGTTTTAAATGAATACAAATAGAAACAAACGCTGCCGTACACGTTTTTCTAAATCTCAAGATTGCGAATTCCATTTTAAAAATGTCGGGAAATAAAAATTTGATTAGGGGTCAAGGGGGCCATTTTACCGAAAGATTATTTGTATACAATAGCCGGGAAAGAAATTCCAAGACGATTTAAAAATTCGGAATAGGTAAACAAAATCTATTTTGAGTAATAATAAGGAAAAAAGAAAAACGTTTGCGTTATTTATTACCGTTTTTATTAACTTTCGTAGAATATATTATTTGTGAAAAAATATTTCTTTAATTCAAAACTTTATAAATTTCTTTTTTTTATACGTATAAAAAAACTTACACAAAATAAACACGGTTTTTATCGTACCGAATTAATTTCAAAAGCGGGTTCAAAACAAATATACTTTCACCAAAATTATATTTGACCGAAACAAAATCAGGTTACAGAAACCTGCGTGCCAGCTACGGGTTGAGAGTATTAACGGATGAGTAAACGTAATTTTTTAAATTTCGGCTCGAATATTTTTATAGCGCTATCAAAACGTACAGAAATCTCGGTAAATATTTACAAAAGATATCGTATTCCAACACCGTAAAAATCAATCTGTCGATGCGTTCGACATTTCCGAGGCGTAAAAAAAAAATATATAACACGTAACGTCATATAATTTGTATGCTACTTGTTATCTGGGAATCGAAAGAATCTCTTTTGTTTTTGAACTTCTTGGCTTAGAGAAGACGTTAATACGAATAGAATTTGAAAGAATACACAAAACAAAAATACAGTATAGCTATTTTTTTCTTTGTATAATAACGCTCGACTATTACGAAAATTCGGACGTAAATCCCGGCAGAAAAAATTTTTTATAACCTAAACAAGGTAGCGGCTGTAACAGTAAAAGCTGAAGAAAGGCGAATTCTTGTTCGGAAAGAAATAAGACGAAGACCTGTATCCGTTAATTTCGACTTGCACAAAGAAGCGTAACCGCAAATCGAAGAAAACTTTTGACAGAGAAAACGAATCGGAAAAAATAATAAATCCCGTCGATTTATATCTAGGAAAGAAAATTCGTCTTCGGTGAAGTTAAAATAGTCTAACGAAACGCGACAGAAACGAGGTTAACCGAGGATTAAATATTAAGACGACGAAGCAAATTATAATAGAATCGAGAGAAATTTGTAACCGAGGTAGTAAAATTACAAGGCTGGAAGAAGTAAGCGAAAAAGATTTTATCCGGAAAAGGCTGCGATTTATATAGTTTCGCAACAAATATAAAATCACGACGAAAGTTTTTAAAATAGTCGTGTGAAGTTTGCGCTTAACAAAAGAGAAACGCAGACGACAAGACAACAAAGGTCTTCGAAATTTGGCGACAGATAAGTCGTTGAAGAAAATCAGGTAGGTCGATGAAATTCAAAACGAAAAGTTTTTTAAGACGAACAGTAAAGGTTAAGATTCGTATCGGAATCGACTAGTTCGGCGGGGGACGGACTAAACGTATCGGTTCGTCCGAGTAGTTTTATTTTGGTCGTGGACGCATAGAAGGTAAAAACAGTAGAGTAGAGGAAAAGAAGATACGGTTCGGACGCGCGATAGGATTTAATAAATACGTTTAGATTTAAGGGTTACAGCAGAACAGACGGAATGGAAAATACGTGTAGCACCCCGTCCATCGACCGACTGAAGATTTCGTTAAAGAAAAAACGAAAAGCTGGACCCAACACAGAGAGTCTAATATTTCGAGGGTCGCAACGATTTACAGAGAAATCTGAGCGCTTTCCTTTTCTCACCGACCTTTCTCGATCAACGTCTACCGCCTTCTCCTACGATTAAATTAACTAGTAATTACAAGAATTTAAAGACGCGAAGAATTGAAAAAGGGCTTTTAAAATCGATGTGATTTTAACCGTACTTCGATGCCGCTTAAGTATAAATATAAATAAACCCTCCGCTACACCTCTTCGCAGGAGCGGCTACTCCACCGAGAACACCTCTGCCTTTCGTTCGTAAGATTTGGATTCGAATTCCCGTCAGGCTCGATATTTTTCACACGCTATCCGTTTACGATCGATCGTAAAAACAGAAAAGTAACTAGAAGCGATCATCGGACTTTTGCAGTCACTTTATAATAATAAAAAATATAAATAAAGGCGTTTTTACTCGCCCGCTATAATTTTTTGATTATCTTAATATAATTTTAAAACGAATCTTGAGGTAAAGGTTTTTCGAACTTAAATACTTAATAACGGAAGGACGCTAAGAAATTAAAGAAATTCTAACGCTTTGTACACCTATTATTAAGAAAAATAATACTACGTACGGTAAAAAGAAACTAAGAAAACAAAACGATTAAAGCTTCAACACGACATTTGTCAAAGCGGATTAAATACCGATATATCTTGCCGAATCACACGGCGTACGTTAAATTATAATCGCGCGCGCACATACCGACACACAAACAAGCAACCTCAGTTCTAAACAACTAAATGGATACAAATCGGTCTAACTGCTTGTCACGTTCAGGAAACTAAACCTTTAAAAAAAATCGCCTAATTTTTCAAACTACATATAGATCGATACGCGAAGGTTTAAAGTAGGAATTAATTTAAGTTAGGGAACGCTGTAGCGTGAAAAAATTAAAAACCGTAATTTCACAAAATTTTCGATTTTCAAACGGCGTTGTAAATTTCATATCGACGACAACATCGGTCGACGGTAAACGATAAATTATCTACCGAACGAATAATATAAACGATAAAATCGCGGCGACAGTTTATAAACGATCTCGACCGACCGCTTAAATTTATTCCAGTCGTACAAAAATTGAAGGAACGGATTAATATTACCCGTCGAAACAAAAACGAATATTAAAATCTATATTATTACTAAATCGAAAATAATTATCGGAAAAAATATTTTTTACGTATTTATTAGGCCAAAATAATATCGACGCTAGGTAAATACTCGTAGAATTTTAGACGATTTATTAGGAAGCTCTCGACTCGCATTTAGGCTAAAAGCAGTGTACCGGCGGTATAGCAGTACGACGATACGGTTTATAGAAAGAATCCCTACGAGGTAAGGTATTAGTTTTTAACGCTAATAATACAGTACTATGAAAAAATCCATCCCGAGAAGTCGCAAGAGTAACCGGATAAAATAAATCTTTTGAGAAGAAAAAGAAAAAAAATACGGAGAAAAGTTAAATCGAAAGAAATACAAAGTCCGATACGCGGAGAAACAATCGGCTTTTGGTTCTTGTACGCGCGAAGTGTACGCCGAGGTAATATTTGCGCGACTTTTAAACGACATTAATATAAAATAAACGCTTTTATAAGATTTAAGAACGAAACGTTTTTACGGGGTTTTATTTAAATACAACGTTTTTAAACAACGTTTATATACAACCTTTTTATGTAAACTTTAAAAAAATTTAATAAATAAAGTTTTAACGTACGTCAAAATTACCGTAATAAATAACTACGCAAAAAAAACACGTTTCAAAGTTTATACGACGACACTGCGATGAATAAATTTATAACAGAATAAACAAAAAACAAATTTATAAATTTTATCGTCGCTTAAAAACTAATTTAATCCGTTATATTAACGTCGATTAATTACCCTGCAAAAAGGGAAGGATTATAAAAGCGAACGAAACTTAAGCGGAACTAGGAGGCAGATTAAAAAAAGGGTCGAATAAGTAATAAAATAAACATACCATATACACGGTGATAAATTAACAGAAAATTTTACGAGCTCCTCAAACAAATCTTTTTCATTTCTATCCGATATATATGCGACGTGCGACCTATAAAGAAAGTGCTTTACGATATCCGCGCAGACACAAAGTCGTTTTAGCTTGTCCTTCGATCGTACGAGCGATCAAAAATCTAAAAGCGGTACAAAGAAATCTTTTAAATAGTTACGGTAAATTATGTTACTTTTTTATTATTCAACAAACACCTTCGTCGAATAATTTTATTCGTAATAATTACGAACTACGAAATTATTCGCTATTCGAATTTTTATTGAGAAAATAACAGTGAAATAATAATAATCAGACGACTCTCAATTCTATTTTCAAAGTAAAAGATAAATAAATCTTCGGATGAAAATATATATATATATTTTTTCGTTATTATTTTCTTTAGAAATTCCGGGTTTATATTCAGTACTAAAGGGGATCGATCGATTCACGACATCAAAATAAATTTAGAAAATGTTATCTGATAAACGCTCTATTTCGCTTTCCTTAACTAACAAAAATACTTTCAGATGGTATTCGGCTTTCTTTAGCACCCTCATAAAGCGAGGCCAATCCTTTTTTATTTTATTGTCTGGACTGAAAAGTCACATTCTTGTACTAATCGGACGATTCCGTTACCTAATGTCACTTCGGTTACCGTTTGGTTAATTTAATTACGAGGGGGTGAGGACAACTAATTTCTTTTCTCTCTTTTTTTCCGTCGGTTATTATTTTGCTCGATATCTTCAGACCGGATGAAGCGATTATGTATAATGAAATTTAGTACGATAACATCCGAATACGGGTCATCGATGCCATTTAATTTCGGTTACAATAAATAGGTCGAGCGAGCTGGGAGGTACGATCCCTGTGGGTCCCGTATCTGAAAAGTTTACTCGGATAATCGTTTTTAAGTTTTTACATAATCCTTTACTCGTATGTTCTTAACTTTCATTCTAAGTGATAATTTACAGAGTTTATACGATTCATTTAACTTTAAATAAAAAGCGTTTCGACTTCGTATTTCGTAGCGTTAAGGAACAACATATAATACGGTACGCGGAATAGTCTCTAACGTAATAACGGTATCCGATAGCAGAATATTGCGTCTAACGTTTTTATCCTGGAAGTTCTGAATTCGAAACCCGATCGGATTCGAAATAGTTCACGCGTTACAAAATCGACTTGTCATCGACAGTCTGTTGGTAACTGTGATCGGGCCCAGCTGACCTGTAGAAACTTAAAGAACAAAATAGATATTTTAAATCCGGTTTTGAAGCGCTATTATTTCGGTTTAAAAAATTAGGATTTATCGCCTCGGTCGATAACGATTCAACGCCTACAGTCAGCCGTTTCGCTTTCATCAAATCGTTATACACCTACTGCCATTCGCACGACCGAGACAAATTCTTGAATGTAAAAATCGGCGAAGCCGCTCTACAGTTACAGGAGTATAAACAAACATCGAAACCCACGTGCATAATCCTCCTGCTTTACAACGCTGAACGTTACCTACCTGCATTACGTTTAACAAAACCGCTGGCTTCAAAACCGATATATATCGTTATTTAGAAAATGAAACTGCCGATTAATTATAAACTTTTAACGCTTTATGTGCAACATAGCCGTACGAAAAACCGTTGCCTAATGTAAGGAGGTATATTAATGTACATATTTCACAAAACCCGTTTTACGTATATATGTGTGTCTTGGCGCGCGCGCGCGCTTGCGTGTAAAATTAAACAAATCTAAAATATTAAAGAATAGAGGAAAAGAGAAACAAGTGATTTTTTTTATATGCAGTTTCAAAAATAAACCGACTACATTAAAAAAAATAGGGTGAAACGGGAACCGATGAAGGAGAAGATATTATGAAAGTAAAGAGCGAACGGATGAAGTATATAGAGAAGTTTAGAGAGAAGAGGATTGCCGTTTTAGACGATCCATCAACGTCAAGCGTCTAACCGCGAGGGGGAAACCGTTATAAAGGGAGGTCAAGAGATACACGCGGATTACGAGAGCGTCTAAATAGAGACAGAAAGAGAGAGATAGAAACTGAACGAATGCGAGTCGGGCCGGAACGGTGCTGATCGCTTCAAGAGAGAGGAAAGAACCGAAAACAGAAGAGATAACGCTATATAACATCTTTCCTAAAATATCTAAAATCCACCGCCATTTCCCGACTGAAACTATAACCCTCCAGCTATTCATCCTTTGCCGTTCATCTAACTCTTCCTCTTCGCATGACAAATGAACTGAATATGTCTTTCGGTATGCTAACTTACAACCTTTAAACCCGCCATAATCCTACAGTATCGTTCGTTATACACCTTCTGACAAAACATCATCGGTTTTGTATCGTTCACCCGCTCTTGAGTTACAGTAAAAGTAAATAAAAAAGACCGCTCCACATTAGATTAAAACTATTTCATCACCGTGCCATTCTGTTCGGGTCGATGTGACAGAACAGAACCGTATATTACGTTTTACCCGCTGAGGATGAGGTTGCGTGTGTACAATATAATATTCCTGCTTGCCTGTAAATTTAACTTGTCCGAACTTGCTTTATTACATCGTCGTCGATTACGAAATACTACTCAAATGAAAAAACGATTCGTAATAAAGAAAACAAAAATTACGTAATCGAATATTTACAAATTTTACAAGACTGTTACGCAAGTCTGAAAATGAACTTTTGTCACGCCTGGGCACATCACATGCACCGTACTGTAAATATAGCGCTGCAACCGATTTAGTCCATTTAGTCTGATTTCATAGCTTTATATAGTACAATATGAGTACGGCAAATCAAATAGAACAAAACGAAGTTCAAGAAAGTATAGAGGTTTCCGAGAGTGAAGAAAAACGTTACAGATTGAAAATGCCAACCCCCGGGTTGATCTAGTGATAAACGCGCCTTTCCAAATCAGCTGATTTGGAAGTCGAGAGTTTCAGCGTTCAAGTCTAGTAAAGACGGTTACTTTTATACGGAATTGAATACTAGATCGTAGATACCGGTGTTCTTTGGCGGTCGGGTTTCAATTAACCACACACCTCAGGAACGGTCGAACTGAGACTGTACAAGATTACACTTCATTTACACTCATACATGTCATCCTCTGAAGTAATACGCGAAAGGTAATTACCGGAGGCTAAACAGGAAAATGAAAAAGATTGAAAATGCCGAAGCGTCGGAAAATTCGGAAGCACGAGAGAAAGCGATAAATGATTACCGATGAACATAGTGGAGCAAGGCAAAAATATTCTGCATCAAGCACAATTTACTTTGTAAGGATGGAGCGATTCACTGGGAGATGGAGCCTCTGGGACAAAACGAACAAGCTACCCAAAACGTACGATGAGTTCGTGCGGTCTAATTTTCAATTCTATCGAAAATGAAGTAATAAAAACGACTGACGTGGAAGGGTCTCGAGTTTATGGGAAAAAAGGAAGAATTTAGACGATATTTCATTTCAGGCATAATGAGGTTTAACATTACCGGTGGGAATTTATACATCTTACGGGGAATTGACAAAAAGCTTACGGTAACCAGAAACTGGTCGTCCCGTATTGCAAACGACAATATCCCTTGAAATGTTTCGTTCGATATCTCGAGTTTACGTTATGAATAATATATCGACACGTCAAGAACGAAGGCGTACAGATAAATTAGCTCCTGTGCTTGAAGTACGGGAAAAGAAAATTTAACGACCGATGAACCGATTAGTTTAACAACCGATTAAGTTAACAAAAGTTTTTAACAACTGATGAATCGATCGGTCGGTTTTCGTGACCTTTACCCGTTCAAACATATATTCCCAGCAAATCTGGTATAACGATACGGACATTACGCGATAGTAGTATTTCTTAAGCGCTGAAATTGCAGCTTTATACCGGAAAAGAACAAGGTGGCCACCGGAGATAACATTTTTACACCTTGCGGCAGCTTCTTCTAAGGCGTAAAATAACTACGCTTGGTAACGTAAGAAAAATACGAAAGAATTGCCGGTGCAAATGACAATAAGGACGACACAAGCTCATCTTTCTTTTTTTTCCCTAATAACACAATAGCAGTGAACTACGTGTCAAAAAAGGAAAAAAAGGGTTGTAGTTGTGAGTACTTTACGCACTTAAGTACAGGTAAGCGCTAGAACTGACAAAAAACCACAAATCATTTTAGATTATAACGCTATTAAAGGCGACGTAGATATTCCTGACCGACTCGTAACCTCATACACTTGCAAACGCAAAACTTATTTTTTACAAAAAGCTTGACGTATCTGCATACAGCCCGTATATTCGTTGGACATCAGTCGATCCGACCCGGAATAAAAAATTCATCGACTAAAAGAAGATTTTATTTACAAAACTTGGTAAAATCACATCTTAGACCGTGTATAAAAATCAAGAAAATACACGCCTAGGACAGTAAATTCGCTAAACGGTGTAAAAAAACGCAAGGACAGGATAGAATTTGGCCTCTATCAGAAACTTCTGAGGGTGTGGAATAGACTCAAATTTTGCGTTCAGAAGAGCGTCCGCGATCGCATGCGATGTGTGTGGCCGAGCGTTACCGTGTTGCAGAATTATCGGCTCCGCATATCGTCGAACGTCCCGTTCTTAAGATGTTTTAATGCCTATGTGTATCGCACAAAATTAACAGTCGACCCGGCTTCCGGACGATACGTGCACGCGACCGACCGGTCACGGGTTTAGAGTCCTATAACGCTCAAGAGAATATTTTTGTAGACGGTTGTTTCTTTTTTCAATTTCCATACTCTGCCGTTTTTCTTCGAATTTTAGACGACGATGAATGCCGTCCGCATTTACCGCTGTTAAAAATTAAACCGCTGCATCTTATCAAGATGCGCTGACATATCGGATGTACTCGACTCCATAAGAACGGCGACTTACCGAAAATGAATCGGTGGGGGGTCAACGAGTTTTGGATTGTCGTAGTAAATTATAAGATGGCAGCACCTGTCGCTTTACGCGACATTTGATTCTCCCGTTACGTTTCACGTCACCTTTCGTACTCAAAGATTTTTAAATAACAATTTTTCTTTTTCAAATTAAAAAAAAAAGTCTACAAAAAATTCAATTTGATTTCTACCTCTTTAATAAAGATTGAAAATTACTTTAATTTTTATAACGTTTTATTTAGAAAAATAAAACCAATAAATTACGAGTATATCGAACAGGTTGAAAAAGTAAATAAAGAAGAAAACTATAAAACCCGATTTTTAGAGATAGAACTTTATTACAAGTTCATTTACTGATAACGATTGGAAAAACCACCTCCATATGTATAAAGCCTCCGTTAAAGAAAAAAAATTACGACGACAAAAGTTAAGTTTGAAAAATATTAAACGTTCTGAATTTAGACGTAGTGGTGGTGAATTTAATGAATATTTAAAATAAAAAGGATGAGATTATTTTCATTACATTTCACGAGAGAAAAAAACAAACAAGCGTGAAAAAGTCTAAACTCTTTCGAGATACAAAGTAATATTATATTACACGATCAATTTAAAAAACTTTTTTCAAAAATTTAATGAAAATAGTTCTTTAATACACAAGTATCCAAAAAAAAATGCGCGGGTGTATGTAATTACATATTTTAGGAGTATAATACTTATACAGATTTTAACAATTTATACCGCTTATATAATACGGGGGACATTCAACAATTAAAAGATAAATCTATGTGAAACGAAACGGTTTATAGGAGGAGTTTTTTACTTTCATAGTTTAGGTTGGCATCACTGGGATAAACTGAACAGCCGATGAATAAAAATTATTTTGTTTATAACCTAAATATTACATTTAACGATGGCTTGTCCGCTTGAAGTTTCCGCATTAGTCGAACAACGTGTTCAGCGATCCGTATTTTGCTTTCTGAAGGTGAAAAAGCGGTTAAAATCTTTTCTCGAATGATTTTACGGTAAGGTGAAAGTCGCATCAACCGGGGAAATTTTTATAAGCGGGTAGAACGGTTCAAAAACGGTCGAACCTCAGCGACTGACGAGCAACGTCCTGGCCGGCCGGTTGAAGCGTCAACTTCTTCGCTTGAAACCCGCATTGACGACATTATTCCTGAAGACCGACGTATTATAGTCGAACGTAACAAAAACAGTTGCAGTAGGTGTCGGCACAGTTCAAACGACTACAAGGTAGGTCCCGAAAGAGTTAACGCACCGACACAAGGAAACAAGACTCAAAGCGTGTACAGACTTGAAAGAACGCTGTGAAAGGGAAGGTGAAGCTATTCTAAACAAGATTTTAACGCGCGATGAAACTTGCGTTCACCATTTCGAACCGGAGTCCAAAAGACAAAGCACGGAATGAAAGTACACCGGCTCACCAGTCCGAAAGAAATTCAGAACGCAACCGTCAGCGAGAAAAATCATGTTGACCGTCTTTTGGGATGCCCAGGGTGTCGTCTTTTGTGATTATTTGAAAAATCAGGGTACAATAAACAGCGTCTACTACTCAGACGCGCTGATGAAAAAAGTAAAGCCAACAACGAGAGACAAACGTCGCGGATCTCAAAGAAAAGACGTGATATTGCTACAAGACAGTGCTCGCCCTCACGCAGTCCAGCCGACCCAAGAAACCGTTGGAATAATGGATCGGGAGATACTAACCCGTCCTCCCTACAGTCCAGATCTGGCTCTTTCGGATTTTCATTTGCTTGGTTCACTCAAGGAGGCATTGCGTAAAAAAAAGTTCAGTAAAAACGAGGAAGTCAAAGAATTTGTGGGAAAGCGGTTGAAACAACAAGACAAAGACTTCGTCGCATCAGGTATAAAAAAAATAGTTCATCGTAGCCATTATTGAATGTCCCTCGTAATTACAGTCGAGTAACAGTTAAGATGACAGAACGTATATTAAACGATAAATTCTTTCTCTACGATTAAACACGAACCGCTTAAATTATTTAATATCGGTGCAGTTTCACCGCTTTTTTTTTGAGGGAATTTATTAATAGCTAAAATCCTCGAAGGGAAATACAATTTTTATAAATAAATAAAAAAAACCCGGACCAAATTTTATATAAAAAACAAATTTTTTACATGAAGCCGGTAAACTACAGATAACAACGCGATACGTTATTTCGCAATATTTTAAAACCGATCTATCTTCTGCTACTGGAGAAAAAAAATATTTTGATTTAATACAGATATACAATCCAAAACGCGCAGAAAAAGTTTAAAATTCCTCTAAAACTTTTTCTAACTTCTTCCAGCTTATTTATTGGAATACACACATAATTTCAACTATAGTACGATTTACTTCGGCATTAAATGTAAACTTTACTTTCGGCATTAAAAAACCGCACGTTTCTAAATGTAAATCGACAAAACATATCAAACTTTTCATTAAAAAAAAGCAGAAAATAACCGTCCGATTATACAGCTCATTTACATGAAAGATCAGAAGAAACAAATTGTACTGCGACAGAGCTAAGTTAACAGATAAAACCACCGATTACCCGATACGACGACCGTTCTGCAATGTTGCAGTTAACAAGTAACGATCAGCTTGACGACTTGATGTCTATTAATACTTACACAGATTAGAAAACCTTTATCTCTTTAAAAAAAATTAATTTTCCGCAAAAGCTTTTTGCCTACATCAGTAAGGGAAAAAAAAGATTAACGCTAAAATATATATATATATATATATATATATATATATATATACATCGATCGGTTAATGAACCGTGAACGGATAGACGATACTATAAACGAATCGCACTTGTAATTATTATTAACGAATTATCGCGATGCAATTACCGTTAATTGTTATACGTGAAATTTCAATCGCGAGAATTACAAGTTCGATAAAAAACCTGCAAAAATATTAGAATTCAGAAAACGGTATACTTCACTCAAGGTTTAGCGAGAAAAAAATATTGGACGATAAACTCGTAATGTCAAACTATGAATTTTTTTTAACGAATAATTTTTCCAGACAAGAAACTCCCTTTCTATCGCAAGATGTTACTAAAACGTCTTGCGATAAAAGCTGTAGATTCCGGTAAGGACAACAGCATCGATCAAAAGTAAAGAATCAAAGTTAATGGAACGTGTAAGCAGTACTAGCGATGAGAGAGAAATACTGAAAATTTCCTCTGTAACCGTGTAACGATACGATATGATGCTACGTTTCCAAGAATTTAACCGTTTAATATTATCAGAACGACCGTCTTTTACGGTCTTTTAGCGCGATCGATTCAAACTCTAAACTCGTAAAAATATCTACTTCGACTCGGTCTACTTACTACTGCGATTATATTATCTAAGGTTACAATTCCGGTTGAAAAATATAAGAATTTAAATTCAGATTTTTAACAGTACAAAATCCGGTTTTACTTGAAAAATTAATTTTGGTATGTACGATCTCGAGATAAAAAAATCTGTCCGGAAGGACAGACCGCCTACGGACCGATCTAAGAATTTTGTTTCCTGCCCGGTAACGCACGCTGACCTTGACGGAAAAGCAGCATATCGGGTTAAGATAAACCTCTTAACTTTCTTGAAATAGATGTTTCTAAAAATCACCGGTGACTGCGGTATGAAACTTTCGAGGGAGTAAGTACTTAGGTACTTTTTTAATTACGGTGCCGTTAGAAAGTCGGTTAGAAAACTTTCTGACTTACGGTTCGTATAATTTTTTACCGAAAAAGGATCGACACGCAAAGTAAACCCGAAAAAGAAATCGTAGCAGAACATTAATGAGATGCGAACTAATGTAAGCGATTTCCCTTTTTTAGGATACGCTGACAAATATCAACGCGTCAAACTCACTGAAACGGATAAAACTGCGATACCGAATACATTAATTCTTCGCAAGATCTGACCGTATTACGTGCACGGAAAGAAAACTCAGGGTACTTCTTGAACCTCGATACTTTAGATGCACTTTATAAAATAGAGCGGTTCAAAAGTTACAAAAGCGCCAATACGTTAGTACGGCGTGGAAAACTCATCTAATCGATGCTTAAAAAAGAAAGGGTTCAACGCATTAAATTACAAAATTGCAACGTCCGTTTTTAATTCCGGTTAACCCGTTTCAGATTTTAAACGTATCTTAAAGTAGTATTTAAAAGTATCTTTCTAAGTTAGTCGATAACGAACGGGAGACATAAGGAGTTTGTTTTACATATTAATGAATCTCTTAAGTAAAAATTTACGAAAAACCTTTCCTGTTAATATAAAGTTACATAAACCTACGCGTCCGTTTAATTTCATACAGAAAAATATATTATGTAGATGGCGTAGATGTAAATGAAATGAGTACTTAAATAATTCTTAAGACTTATTTATGTTTGTAGAGGACCCGATGACTTATTTTATGTTTTTAGTCAGGTAACCGGAAGCAGGTGTAAAAACCTGTAAAAATCGAAATTAAAAAAAAATCCTGAAAATGAACTTTAGATAATTATCTGAAGAGTATTTGCACGCCCAAATCTAGCGAATATTTCGTTTAGCATAGTCAGAAAGAGGGGAAAATTTGCAATCGTTGTTCACATATTTTTACCTTTCTTCACCCCTTTCGAGATCGAATTTCGAAAAATCTAAAATCCGGTTTTTAAATATTTATATGAAATTACATACACCAAAATCAAGTTAGCTTCATTTGTTACAGAGAAATTAAAAAAAACCGCGTTTCAAAATTCATTTTAACCCTTTAAACCTGGAATTTCAAAAAATCCTTTCTTAATGTGTCCTTACATCGTAAGAAGAACGTGTATACAAATTTTCATCAAAAACGGTTTTTGCCGGGCGTGGGCGTTTATGAATCGGTCGATCGGCACAAGTTGTTTTATAAATACAAAAGGTACATATACAAATTTTATTCTTTCTAGATGAATTATTTCGCTACATAAGTTCAAAGCGAATATAAAACTGAAAATTTTTTAGCGCATGAAAAATTCCACCTCTACTGAGATTTGAACCGGGGACCTCCAGATAAAAGGCCGAGATGCTACCACTCCACCGCGGAGGACGGCAATATTTACATGCAAATTAATATTTTATCGCATTTAAATACAGTATTTATAAAAAAAATCATTAAACAAAAAAATATTTGAAGCTAACACAAAAATACGGATAAAATGAAACAAATAAAATTCTTTTCTTTTCCGTTAAGTTAAAACGACAGAATTATGAAGAAACCGAAACAAATTCTACTTTTTTTTTATCGTGTCACCCTTAACCCTTGAACAAATACACCGGCAATCTGAGATTCGAATCAAACTATTTTGTAGATTTAGTCTTTCAAATGTCTATCCGTTTACGGATAGTCGTAAATTTAATAATTTTCAAAAAAAGCACAGTTTGAAAAGAAAATGAGAAAAGAAATCTGATAATCGTCTTAACTAACGTTGAAAAAAGATTAATTTACAATTTATCTAAACCGAATAAATAATAAAATAAATAAACGAACCGTAAACATTTTTAAAATATACAAAATAAATAACCCCGACAAGTATACCCGTAAAGTATTAATCGTAAAACAGAAGCGGTAACATAAAACAACGAATTAATTAAGTTTACGACCCATAAATAGGCTACACAATAGTTTATAATGTATGACAAGTCTGTTGCTGAAAGATAAATAAAGTGAATTCTGGCTTACTTCCAGTTTACAACAAATTCAACAAGATACTATAATAACGACAACGTATAAAATTTTACCGAAATATATTATACTTTAATGTTATAATTTAAAAGAAATAAATTCTCTAATTAATAAGTAATTAGAGAATTATAATTATAAAAAAATAATAAAGATTAATTAATAATTTCAAATTTATTCCTAATAAAATTACGATACGATATCTACAAACCTAACCGGAAAAAATATTTTGCAAATTTATAAATGAAATAAAATCGCAGAAAGGATCGTACAGGAACCTAACGCTGAAAATAATAATTATGCGAACCTGTGTGTGAAAGATCAGTGAAATCTACTTTGGAATTCAAAAAAGGACTTTGAAAATAAACAAAATTTTATAATGTTGTGCAGATTAGCCAAATTTAAGAAAAAATACTGTTAACTTAAAAAAAAGATGGAATAGAAAAATTTAAAGTTTAGAGACATTACGATTTGGTGATGAAACTTTAAATATCATATTATAATATATACAGTATTGTTTATTTAATAAGCCCGATCGACAAACTCTTCCTATAACTTACTACCTACCTCTTGTCGAATGATAATACTTTGTTTTACATTAACGATTAGTTTTATTTGCACTTTTTTCTTAAGTACTCGGGTGAAAATTCAAGAAATTAATGAACCCGTGATTACAAATTGAGCGTATAAAAATCATTCTTTGAGAGCCTGTGATCCAAACCGTAGCGAGTATTCCCGCTTAATATTGCCGACTAAAAAAAGACACAGGTGGATTTATATTTATTCTTCGCTCGTACTCTTTGCTTTTTTTAAAGCAAACATTTAAGTTTTAATTTTTAAAAAGAAAGAAGAAAATTAAATTAAATTTAACTAAGAATATCTTTTCTTAAACTTATTAAAAGTTATAAAATCAATAATAAAACGACATTTTTAAATATAAGACAAAAATAAAATTAATAGACTTAACTACTTGGACAGTCGCAAAGTAGAGACGATGGAATCTATGTGTTCCACGCAGTCTGTGCACAAATCGATAAATCTTTTTTTCTCAGCATACCTTTGCATCTCCTACATTTTTACTGATAATTACAAATAATTTACATTTTACAATCTAAAACTTGTATAAACACGAGTCAAAAAAGAACTTTCTAAAACCGTAGTGTTTAGAAAATTAGTGAAATATTCATCGCTTTGTTCATACTAGATAAGCTAGGTTATATTGAGCTAGGTATTTTGTTCTTTTATTTAAAGTTAAATGCGTTCTTTATCGATTTGATTAAAGAATATATTACTGTTGATTTGTTCAATTATTAATACTTTTTTCTTGGATTTACCGAAAGATTATTAAAATGATTTATCGACGATATAATGCCGAATTGAAACAAACTTCTTTCTTTTTCACAGGAAAGAATCAAAAAGAAAAATTCCTTTGCCATTAATTTACAAACAATACGTATCCGATCTCAGTTTTCCCTAATTTTCTGTTATTAAAAAAGCTCTGCCGTAGCCGATTCACGAAGTTCTGTTACAGCTATCTTCCATATTAAATAATATTTAGAATTTTTGGCGAAAAATTAGTATTAAACAGGAAATATAGCGCATTTAAGTAACGATAAAGTCAGATACCAAGAACCGCCGTACATATTAACGATGCATCTCTTGACATTCTCGGTTTAAAAAAAATATACGATTACGGTTTCATTAAGAACCTGCTTTCAGAATATTTTTTAATTATTCAGGAACCGTCTTACTATTTATAACGATATGACTCTTGGATTTAACAAAAACCTATCTTAAAAAGTTCGAGGGATAAACGGGAATTTCTAATCGGTTGGTAAAATTAAAAGCCTAATGGATCTAAATCATGAATGCCAGCGTTCTGAAATCGTGAAACAGTCTATCTTTACAATAGCTATACGAATCGTCAAATTTATCATATTCAGAGCGTTTGAAAAATTGGCGTATTCTTGTGCCGAACCAATTTTATCGGGTGAACCTTCAGGCATTTTTTTTCTTATCGCGGCCTCCTAGTACCGCGTAATTCTACCGGCATAAAATGTCGGTCTGACCGTACAACAGCCGATATATTTTAACCAGATTTTTTGAAAAGCGCTCAAACTGGATTTGAAAACATATCCTTTCCGCCTGCCGACCCATTAAAGCCGCTACACACCCGCAAGAGTTGAAACCTAAAGCGGCATCCACAACTAATGTTTTGATAGAACTATTGTTGCTCGCAATAATAAAAACCGCAGTCGGTTTTTTGCATATGAATCGACAATCGATTGTACAGCCCGGCCGTGAACCCTTCAAATTCAATTCCCAGAACGAGAAGCTACGCTCAAAAGAAAATAAATACGAAACGGTTAATAAAATGTCCTTAAAACAATCTTACGTACAGATACCACTGTAGTGTACCAACACAGCGCTTCTCAACCTTTCAGTATTTGCGACCCAATTTTCAATCATAATCTTCATCGCGCACGCATTCTCATACAATAATAATGTTTTGTGACGCTAAGTTACCTACGGCCTTAATTACAAACCTTATAAATTATCAAGAACAAGTAAACCGATTGATATTTGGCAACACCAATCCTCTGCATTGACAAAATTTCATCCACTCCATAGCGAGTACCTACCTTAACAAACCCCGAGAATTCATTGAATTAAAATTAAAATCGTAAGAAAAACAAACATAATTTTTAAAAAAAACTTTGTAAATGACAATGCTTTACTTCCCTCTTACAAATTTTCGTATAAAATAGCCAGATGTAAAAAGCCTACCCACCGGGTCGGTCTAGTGGTGAACGGGTCTTCCCAAATCACTGATTTGGAAGTCGAGAGTTCCAGCGTTCAAGTCCTAGTAAAGCCAGCTATTTTTACACAGACTTGAATACTAGATCGTGGATACCGGTTTTCTTTGGCGGCTGGGTTTCAATTAACCACCCATGTCAGGTACGGTCGAACTGAGAACGTACAAGACTACACTTCATTCACACTCATACACATCATCCTCTGAAGTATTATCTAAATAGTAGTTACCGGAGGCCAATCAGGAAAAAGAAAGAAAGCTGTAAAAAGCCTAATGCCATTAGTGAAGTGTACCGGCTGCAATTGAGATTGTAGAAACGATGCTTGGAGATCATTTTGCCAAACAATTGTAGTCCATACCTCTATCAAACGATACTGTTGCCCGTCGAATCGGTGATATAACTGAAGATGTACAGCATCAGCTTTTCAGGAAGTTGCGTGACAAACTGTATTCAATTTAGCTTGATGAGGACAGATAGCAATAAGATGCTCGTTTCATTTCATATGCTCGATTTTCTGATGGAATGTCAGCAGTACAACTACTTTTCTGCAAACCGGTAGAACTCAAAGCAACAGCACTCGCATTATTTGCTATCTTAAATCATTTTATAAACGAGCCAAACATACAGTGGAAAAGTCGCATCGAAATATGCACCGATGGTGCTCGTCCGATGTCGGAAAGATTCAAAAGTACGCAAGCACTTGCAAAACAAAAATCTCCACAGTGCGTCTGGACACATCGCATTATCCACAGAGTAGCTCTGGCTTCCAAAGAAATGAGTCCGTAATCTGAATATTGTGCTAACAAAGGTTGCAACCGTAGTAAATTATATAAAAAAGAGACCCTTAAAATCAAGCATTTTTTCTGCACTTTGTTAAGACACAGGTGCAGTACATTCAGCGTTACTATTTTATTGCGAGGAGAGATGGATATCACGTGGGAAAGTTTTGCAACGTGTTTAAACATTAGGAGATTAAAATCGCCATTTTTCTAGAAGAGGAAGACCGACCGGCGAAGCCGAGAAGTTTCGAGATGGTTTATTTGTGATGGAATTGAGTCTACATATTTGACAGATTAAATACCTTGAATCTTCAACTCCAGGGAGCAAATACACATATATTGGATACGAGAGATAAAGTTAATGCTTTTTGTAGAAAATTGGAATCTGGAACAGAAAATTAGAGCAAAACTACCTAGAAATGTTTGCAAATTCGGATGAATGTGTTAAAACATACAAGGCTGAAGAACAACATGTAAAAGTTGTTTTTCTAACCGCTGAAAATCATTCGGCCATTCCGGTAAAGAATTCTGAAAAGTATTTTCTCGCTGTTGACAACTCGATAGCAAGTTACGAGCGGGTTAGGAATCCATTTCAAAATACTCCTTAAGGGCTCCAACTGCCGAAGAAGAAATCTTCATAAACTTCACGGCAAGTGGTAAAATCAAAAGACAATTTAGTAGTAAATCGTTCTGCGAATTTTGGGCAGGGATGGACGATGAGTTTTCTGCACCGAAAACAACAGCGTTTCATAGAATATTACCGTTTACAACATCCTACCTTTGTGAACCCGGATTTTCTGCGGTGGCTGCTTTGAAGACAAAATTTAGATATCAGGTAAATACACAAACAGAACTCGTAGTTCTAATATTAAACTTTCCTTTGAAAACCCGCTCTGCAAGAAACGCTCAAGGGAATCGCTAATAATTATTAAACTCGTTTTTAATTTAGTATCGATAAGTGTAAACGTGTATTTTATTATTTGTTATGTAAGAAAGTATTTGTTTCGTCTTCCTTTCAGTAAATTAATAAATTTTGTTTTAATATTTTCTTTTCGCTACGTTTGCGCCCCCCATTTAGCATTAGCATGCCCCTACTAAGGGAGCACGCCCTACAGTTCGAGAAACACTGTACTAACAAATATCACGAACGGTAAATAAAAATTGCGATTAATAGTATTTCTATTAACTTTAGTAATATATAACCTATATTCGACCGGTTTTACTAATATAAAAAATAATATATTACAAAGCCTATCGAAATAAAAAATCCATTCTTAAAATTAACTACAAATGTTACGCGAATGGAAACGATAACAAATCGATAGTAATAACAATAAAAAGGGAGAATAACAATAAACGGGGTAGGAAAGGGCCATTACTCATCAAAACTTTAAATACGGGTAGAAAAAAACATTAACAAGATTGCTAATAAAAAATTTAACGCTACAAATCCATCTACCGATCTGATATACAAAAACCAATCGGAAGTGATCTTGCAGTATTTTATGTTAAAATATAAAGTCCACAGATTCCATTACCGATTACTCTTAAATAAAAAATGCGATTCCCATTTTAAAAACGACCAAATTTTATGCTAATAAATAAATGAATACTTAAAAGCAAACAAAAAACTGAAGTAAATTTTAAAGCAAACAATAACTGACCACCATTACAAACATTTTTTTAAAAATAAAATCGTACAAATAAAGCGATTATATATATATATACACACAAATAAAATGATTAAAAAAGGTTCAATGTTTTTAAATTAGACTCATCAGAGCTACCAAACCTCAGAGTGAGATAAAATTAATAAATTAAAAAAAAAACCTGACCCTATGCATTACTATTTTCTTAAATTATTGAAGAAAAACTATTACAAAACCACGCTTTACTGTTTCCATTAGTCTATACAATGTCCGAGGAGGTTCTTTTGAGAGGAGATTCCATCTGGGATACCTGGTATAATTTCAAATATTAATTAAAATATATCTGTAATACGGAAAATTAAAAATAACAGTACAAATTAGTCGCACGCTATATTAATTTTTTATTTGAATTTAACAAAAATAACCTGTAAAATTAAATCCGACAAATTCCACAGAAAAATTACAAATGAAGATTTTTTCAAAAAACCTTTTAAAACACGGAGAATCCAAGAGACAGCACTTTTTTTATGTAGGAACATCTGTACATTTAAAGAAAAAAGTGCTCCGGTACTGAACGAGGTTAATTGTTGTTGTTAATACACCGATGTATAATTATTTTTATCGTGAACATTTTTTATGCAGAAACCGGTATTTTATCTGGAAACTGAAATAACAGGTATATTGTAGCCGTGAATAGATCAAAGCAGGTTTTTAGGTTTCACAACCGTAAATACGCTTATATATATTATATATATATATATATATATATATATATATATATATATATATATATATATGTGTGTGTGTGTGTGTGTGTGTGTGTGTGTGTGTGTGTGTGTGTGTGTGTGTGTGTGTGCGTGCATGAGTATATATACGGTTGTAAAACCTAAATCACACAAATATAAAACAAGATTTATTACAAGATATTATGCTCTAATTTTTTTTAAATATTATTACTATTAATATAATAATAAATTCAGGAAATTAAAGAGGAAAAAATACAGACGCAGAGTGAACTTCAATATACTATACTAACACGATAAACTGATGACTGAAATATAAAGTGAAAAAAAAGAAAATATATGGAAGCAAAGTACAAGAAGTTAAACTTGTACGACTGCGAAACTTATTTACAGAATCTATTAAAAGTTTCTTCTAAGATCATCGTTTGAAAAGAGAAGGAACACAGGAGTAATCGTTAACATCGTTTATACATACGGAGAAATAATCGCTAACATCTTTTGAATTCTCTAATGGAGAAATAAGATATAACTTTATAATTTCAACTACCCGGAAAACTCAACTTTATTTTACATACAAGTTTACAAACGCATCAAATTTTCTAAGTAGAAGATCGATAAATAATCTAACTTCATTTCCAAAAAGCAGATCTTCGTTACGTAAATATATTTTAACTGTCGAATGAAATGAATATGTAGCGGACGAGATCAACCGCTATCGATAAGGTGATATTAACCGAATCCCAATAAATAGAGGGCGTTAAAATAAACCTGAACCAGAATACGCTTTAAAATCCATCAGTTATAGTGAAAATAACTCAAAAGACAGAAAATAAATACATAATACAATTTTATTCGGTTAAAGCCGCGTATATAACATCGTTTCACAACAAAGAGGATACGTTTTAACATATTAAAAAGAAAATAACTACGATCAAAAATATAAAAAGCTTAACGGTTCGAAATAGTAAACTACTATCATACAACAGTATAAAACACAATTACTTCACGTACCGAAGATGAGCACACAAAAACCACTGAATAATATTAAATACTACACCTAACAGCAATTTGTTTGAGTCGCTCGGTAAAGTGTAACTTTTTCACTAATCACCAAACTTTTTTTTAACGGTTAAAAAAATAAATAACATTTTTTAAACTACTCTTATAAAAATTAAACTTACCGTTAAAAATTTGTATGCAAATAGAAACATAGATGTATTAAATGCAAAGCACTACACCTACCTGAAACAAAGAATGAAAAAAACAAAATAATAACAGCATCATAAAAACAAAAGTAAGCAACGCATCCGTATGTATGTGTGTGTGTGTGTGTGTGTGTGCGCGCGCGCACACACACACAAAAACATATAAAATTACTTTTTTTAAAGGCTTCAGGTTAAATATGAGAAACTAACACATAAGAAAAATACAATGAGAAAAATACACCCAGCATAAATAGGAGAAAAGAAAACCTCATATCAACATTTGCCTCTCGATAATTAAATATGTATTTACATAATATAATAAACGTATACTTATTTATTTATTTGAATACAAATAAATAACACCGGCAACTACATCAACAAAAAAACAAGTGTGCATATATATATATATATACAGGTTTATCAAAAGGTTCTCTTGGCAATTTCACAACCTATTCTACCCGTGAAAATAATGGGAAACCTCATATAAACATGTCGCTTGTGAGAAACCTTATACACTTGTCAGAAATTGGTTGCCTGCTTTACGGATGCGGCTGAACAACTTAAGGATAGCCCTGAAGAACTAAAAAGTGCAACAAAACCGGTAAAGAAGTCTACCGTGAAATGTGTTAAAAATGGCGCGCTCATTTTTAAACATTTATTATAAACTGGTATGTATAATGCACTTTGGTCTAGTGTACTGTTGCTAAATAAAATTCATATATTTCTAACCTTACTTTGTTTTATTGTTCGACCTATCTTAACCGTTTTGTTCAGAATTAAATTCTGTACAAGATTTGTTTCAAAATTTCACGTGTTTACTATTCGTTTAACAAAGTTATTATACCAAAAATAAAATAACGGTTTTTTTACACCGATTTATTGGTTTTCACTTCAGATTTATCAAAAACTACTGCAGATTCTGGGACCTATTTTATTTTATTTTCAAGTCAAAAATCATAAGAAATTACTAAATCTGCCCAATAATTAACGTCCTAAAAATTTCAATACGACCTCATATCACCAGGCAAGCTGAAATCCGAACGAAATTTTTCATTAGCCCTCGCAAACAAAGCGCTTTAAGGCATATGTTTATATAAACTTTTTTAAATATTTTCTCAAGCAAAATGAAGTTGTGAAAGTCCGGGGAGAACGTCTGTATAGGTGATATCAAATCGCAGAGCGATCTTTCGGGAGATGATTCTATAGCCAAAAATAAGAAAAAACATTTATAAAAAAGAACGGTTCGTTAGCGAGTTTTGGCTCACGAATATTTAGCTCCGCTTTCTCCTCCATCTATGAAATTAAACCGTGCAAAAATGTTTGGGGTATAAATCGAGGGGTAAATTTACTGCATCTTTACGGGTTTTGATCTAAGAAATTGAATAAAAATGATCCCAGACCTCTATCTCGGTTAGGTTTTAAGAAAAACAGGGTAAAACACGAAATTTTTGTCGGAAAACAAACTTTTTTGGGTTTGGAATAAAATAACTTTGTTAATTTACCGATTAAAAAACAAAAATTTCTAATTAACTTTGTAAAGAATTTAATTATGAAAAAAGCGAAGTAAAAAAGACTATTAAAATTAAACACAAATTTTAGAACTTCAACTTTAATTAGAAACAAAACGCATAAACCGGATAAAAAACGATATAATTTTAAACAGAACAATTTTCATCAATGTTTGAACAACATAATGTAAATTAAAACAAAAAGTTGCTCAACATGGCCGCCATTCTATTCAACGCACAGTTCAGCTAGGTGAATCCATACTGGCCGGGCACATCTAATAGCACCATTATTATTGCTAACAATAACTCCATCTTCGATGTCTCAATTTTTCTTGCGCCAATACAAGCGTAATAAACAGACTAACGCCTTCATCCAACCCCAAAGAAAAATTTCCTCTGGCATGAGATAGGGAGATCGAGGTGGCTATTTTACTGGTTCGTTTCGACTGACCCAATCCTTACCAAAGGTGTTATTTAAACGATTCATAACATCACGACAATAATGAGCAGGAGAGCAACCGCTTCTTTCTTTCTTTCTTAACCTCCGGGAATCACCATCAGGTATTACTTCAGAGGATGAATAAGGATATGTACGAGTGTAAGTGAAGTGTAGTCTTGTACAGTCTCATGTCGACCGTTTCTGAGATGCGGTTAATTGAATGAATCACAACCACCAAAGAACACCGGTATGCAAATCTAGTATTCAAATCCGTATAAAAATAACTGCCTTTACTAGGACTTGAACGCTGGAACTCTCGACTTCGAAATCAGCTGATTTCCGAAGACGCGTTTACCACTAGACCAACCCGGTGGGTAGGTGCGCCATCGCTGAAAAACCATATCTGTACTCTATCTGCAAGCGGAATAACTTCCAAGAGTTCCATCAGATTTGTTTGCAAAAAAAAAGCAAGTACCGATCTCGATTGAGCCCAGACGGTAACAGAAAAAGGGCCTATGAGATTATCATTGAGAAGACCGCACCATATATTAAACGAAAAAGCGATACCTTCTGTCAGGGGTGTCGACTTGGACATCGTACGGTTCAGTTTATTCTACGTACTAAACAGTTGTTCCACTGTCGGCGTATGTCTCACCGAGTTTTGAATGACTCGCTTAGTTTGTACGTTAATTATTATTTTCAACAAAATAAAAACCCAGCCAAAATACTAAAAACAGTCTTCATGAAACCGGTTTTCATCGAATTAATCATTCTATCGTCTAAACTCGTTAGGATATATCGTACTCGAATAATAATGTACACGGAATGTCATCGAGGCCATTAATTTCCTTCGACTACAGTCGCTAATTTCTACACGTTTAATCCAGAACGAATAGTAAAAGGATTGTCTACCTCGTTCGTAATTTCATTAGTAAAAAATGTTAATTTCAGTCTGTCCTCGATCACGCACTACGACACTATCAAATACCTAAGAATATTGACCGAGGATCAGGATTCGTGACGGGTCGATAGCGTTAAATATCCGGGTCGCTAATATTAAACAGGACGATCGGCCGGATTGAGAATAAACAAATTAGCTTCGAAAGGCAAGGAGTACTACACTTTATTAAACGACTTACTAACTCTAAATGTAGAAACAAAAACGGGTATCATTAGGTTCCGATGCTAGTTTAGTACGGTGGAATGCCCGTTCCCGATGTCCAGGAGCGAAACCTGGGCGCTGTCAGAAAAGTAGAATTAAATTTTAAGCTCAAGAGGTGCGATACTTCAGGAAAATTATCGGAGAGTAGATAGGACTGCGTACAGAATTTTAATCTAAAGATACACATCAACAATAAGGATTTTGAACGATGAACCTAATCATAGCAATATTCTAAGAACGAGTATGAAAAGACCGCCTCAAAGAGTGTAGGAGCGTACGATCGAGGAAAAAGGATAAGGTAGACCCTAGAACAGATGAGAAAAGGGAATTACAGAAGCGTTTTAAGAGTAAGAGAAAAGTTTTTAGAAGAAACAGGAAAGCAAATGTTTCTCACCGGCGGATCTATTGGTGACGTATGTATTTTAATTTTTTTCCACTTGTTACTACTAATCGAGTTCAAAAATAAAAGCTTATTTCGCAAAATATTACTATTCTTCAAATACAAAACGTTTTGGAATACGTTAAAAAATTATTAAAGTATGTTTTCTTTTAAATAAACTTTAAAGCAAATTCTACACAATTTTGGAAAATGACATTTCAACTTAAGGAATTTTATAATGCGTACATCAAGAAAAACCTTAAAAAAGTTTCTCGTTTTTTTTTTAACGGTATCCGTTTGATACCGTATGTATCGGAGGAGTAAGTAAAAAAATCGAAACTGTTTACCGGTCAATGTTATCCGATCGATTCGTGAAGCGAATTAACTCAAGTATTCGCTACCGTTAAAAAAAAAGTAAACAGAGAAGAGAAAGAGAGTGCAAATGGACGTGAATGATGTTAAAGTAATAACAGAAAAGGATGTGGGAGAATGAGATATGAGGCTGAATTAAAGGCTTAGATAGGATGCAGAGAGTGTAGAGGGAGTAAAGACCGACAGGCAGACAGATAGATGTTGCAGGTGGTACTTCATTATCATCTATTATTGCTGTTGCTGCCATTTGCAGTTCTCACATACCCCCTCCCAAAACTAATACTACAATAAATATATACTTCCGCTATATCTCACACACTATCTCAGAATCAACATCAATCACACCAAAGGGAATACATTAAAAAGAAGCTGTTCTAAAACGTTACGATATACTATTATTATTATTATTATTATTATTATACATAGTGTTACAACAAAGACGTAAATACTTCTTTGTGTGCCTGCGTGTATGCATATCCATTGTTACTTACATAAATATAACTGCACGCATTAATATTTAACTTTCCCAAAAACCGAGCGCCACGAGTACCAATTTCTTTTATCGACTTAAATCAAAATAAAGGCATACTATAATACGATCGAGCGGTGATGTGGATGTAGGGGCTTATAGACGGTGAAATTAACGTGCGGTTTTGAATACAAAAAAAAGGGTTACACCGATACGTTCCTTTAAATCAGCCGTCTACTTGTTTATTACGGTTGCGATGCGAGTAAGGCGTTTGAAGTATAAGCTACGTTATTCAAATTAGACTTCTCTGAGGGTAACGGTGTTCATTTACAGCCAAATCTTGGTACGAGTACGGTGAATTTATCGACTGCGGTACAAATTATCGCCTGAGTTTCTGCAGGCGCAGCGTGATGAGTAAAAAAGTATACCCGGCTCGAGGAGAAAAGCGACCGGAAAACGCAGCCGTTCCTCATTTTCTTTAGCGAGCCTGCAACGGGTCCTCGTTATCGTTAGGAACCATTACTCCACTTTCGGGAGCGATATTCGTCTCATACCCGGTCACCCGCCACAATTTATTTACACTCAGAGTAAAGATGTAATAAAATTATTACAATACGATTTTGAGTTTCTTCCATCGTTAAAATAGATGTAAAATTAAAAACGCACGCGTTCTGACCGATTATGGATTACCCGTAATCGCTACCGATCTGCTACGTAAATTACGGAGCTGCGGTTAGCGCAATTTCTTTTAAGGATACTACGGTTTAGTTAATATTGATGATATAAACTGTTTTTAGAACACAAATATAATATTTAAAAAAAATCTCAGCCTCTTCTTTGTTATTCAAAAGCATATTCCACATTCGAGTGGTTAGTACGGCGGTAAATTGACAACCCGTCTTTAAGACCGAGATCACCGGGGTCGTTGTACGACCTCGGTCAAAATCGGACTCTGTGTAGCCTACCGTTGCACACGGAATTACGCGGTACGCATGTATCTATGTGTTTTGCAAATTCGGTGGGGTGTAGTAGAAGTAAGATCACCCGTCCGAATTTATAGTCGGAGTATTCATATTTTTCATAAACAGAATAGCGGTTTATGGAAAAAAAAATTTCGGAGTTGTTAAAAATCCGTCATTTCGACGGTGGAAAGTTCCCTGTGCGGCAAAGGTTTTTTAAACTCTAGCGATAATGACGAACGTTAAAGAAGTGAAACGCAATGTTTCGCAAATACGGGTCGGAATAAGCAAAAGAACGATCGTGCTTTATCTCGACAGCTAAGTCGCGGAATTCGTATTTTGTACTGTTTTTAACAGAAACTTGATTTTTACAACGCAAGGTGACGGCGACGATCGCAGTTGATATTTCATATCCGAAATGCACGTAGAAAATCATACGACGCAAAACTCCTTTAAATTACATCGTTTACAATAGTGTTAATGCGAAAATTTTGTTTACGAATTTGTCAGTAGACTATACAGTATATCTGCATATCGGATGCGTTACATATCTCTATCGGTAATAAATTACTAAAGGACCATCACCGTGTTAACGGTAGGCGTATCTGAAAACGCAATTTATCTCAGATCGTAAATAAAAGTTATAGTAGAAAAATCATTAGCAGCTCAGTTAAAAGTACAGAAACTGATTTGAAATTTACGCGAACGATTAAATACGTTAGAGATATATTCGATGCGAATCGTACCTTTCATTTTGATTTTAGAAGACGCTAAATTTAACAACCGCCCAATAAATCGAATCCAAAAAATATCCTTTGCAGAAAAACCAAAAGCATTTAAATCCTTAGGAGGTAAATACTTATAACGTAGAATAATCTCCGGCAAACCGTTCTGCAGGAAAGTTGCAAGAATTAGGATATTCTCCTACGGTTACGTATTTTCCAAACCGTTTTAAGTAGTTAAAGATCGTTCCTTTGAGCACAGCAGCCGATCAGAGAGCAGCATTCTGATCGCGTGACATAAGCCGCGCCCATTTTATTCTAGAGAGAAATTTACACATTTTGCAGCCTTTTACAGGTAAAATTCACATATTTCGCGAGCGTCATTAATGATTCTTTATCGTATATGTTACTGAACGACATTTGCGAATAAAATATATTCATCGTTTTATATAAATAAACATTATATGCGTTGTTAATGTTAAATAAAATTAAAAAAACGCGGCCTTGATGATAAATTTAGCTGTACGTAGGTCATTCATACAGACCGGTCGAACCAAAACCCTTATCGTTACGTTGTTTCCGTCCACGATATGCGTTTGTGTATTTAGATATTACCGTTTGCGCTATTCTCATCCTCCTCTGCAAAGTAAAATCTTTATCGCCCAAATTAATAAGACCGACTTTAATTTCTCCTCGGTAATCAGCATCGATCGTGACCGGCGAATTCACAACTGTAACGCCATAGCTCATCGCCATACCCGATCTAGGTCTTATTTGCGCTTCGTACTTTTTACGCAGCGATATAGCAGTGCCGGTTGCGATTATTTTTATTTCACCCGGTTTTAAAATCGTTTCGATTGTTGAAATTAAATCTAAACCGGCGCATTGTTCGGTAGCGTATTTAGGAAAATCAACGAAATTTTTCAATTTCTTAATTTTAAAAACTTCAATTTCTAAATATCTATATTGAAAAAGAAATAATACAAAACAAATAATCTACGCGTGTAAAAAAAAAAAATAAAAATTAATAATTAAAATTTTACAGAAATAATAAAATAAACTAATTATGAAGGTTGTTTTATTAATTTGCCGGTTAACGGTGAGTAAGCCACTATATTTTCATATATTAATAAACGTTACGCGATCGTATCGGGTTTAAAATTCTGTTCGACCTCAATATTAATTTTCAAATCAATAACACCATTTTTATCGATTCATCTTGTGGTGAACAATCCATCACCTATAAGGGAAATTTGTTTTTATAATCTGAATATGTGTACGGTGAATCGGTCAATTTATAATATGATCGTTTAAACTCCACAAACATCTTGTACATCAACATTCGATCCCCCTCTAAATCTTGAAACGGATAACAAGTTGAATTTATGAATACTTTAATATTTTTAACGTTAAACGAATCAAATTCTGACGCGTTCTTTGTAGCGTTATTTAATCTATCGGTTTGAAAGCCTACAATAACGTACGTAACGGTTTGTCTAATCGTGATGATGTTTTTACATTCCGAGTCATAAATTTTGTTTGCGGGACGGTTGGATTCTGATGAAGTTCCCAACTTCTAAATTGTATACGCAACTCTTCATTTTTTTCTCTCAATTTAGCCGATTCCAATCGATATTGACTCGACACCTTTAATTACGGTACAAGCCTGTTATTTAAATATCTGTTATTTCTAATTTAGATTTACGATCTGAAACCGCGGCCGGTATTGCGTTCACATAATCACTAGTACGTTTCAATAATAATTCTTGTCTGTCGTTTATAATTATTTTTTTATAGTCTTCAACAAAACCCAACAACATTGATAACTGTATGTATAAAGTAAAAGCACCATCGTCGTCCATATTAATTTTATTTGCACCGTTAACACAGCCTGTTCCAACTTGGAACAGGCTGTGTTAACAGGCTTGTTCCAACAATAGAATCGAATTACGTGTTAGCGAAATCACATTTTTCATAATAGAGGTCACACCTACCTACGTTTCTCGTGCTGGCCACCTCTTGACCGTTTATTTTATAAATTATCTCATCGAATATAAAGGCACCCGCAAAATTAACTGATTCTGAGGTCGATTTTTTATTGTTTTCACCTACAAGTTTCCCACGAATACGTAGACAAATATCAACCGGAACTTTATACTCATCCGGTTGATTTATTCTTATTATAATCTTATCACCCGTTTTAAATTCATTTTCAAACGGAGTGTGTTTGTGTATTTGCTTATATGTTAACGATTCGTCTGTAGATGTGACTTTTTTAACATTTAAATAATTAATCTTTCAATCTACATAATAAAAATTATTTTTTTATTTCAATAATTTATCGGTATTTTTTAATTTCCCCCCGACAATTTCAAATCCTAGAGATTTTAATTTCTCTGTCGATTTATATGTTTTGTCATCATCGTCATCGTCACTTTTATATGGCGTTTCTAATAAAAAGAAAAAAAATCAGATCGTAATAATTTATTTACATTCTCTCAATACCAACGACACGCTTACTCGTTTGCCAAGTAAATTTAACGACTGATCTTTTTCATCGGTCAATTTATTAAGTTGTTAATTTCTTTTTCATCTACTGGTAGAAATGTAATATAAAATGGATATTCTTCAATCGTATCACCAGGATCTACACTTAGTGGGAAATCACACAAAATGCTACTTGTTTCTCGTTTTTATACCCGCCCGAAATAATATTACATTTTACACGTATTACATTTACAGAAGCGATATTCATTATTCGATCAGAATGATGTGTTAGATTTGGTTTGAGAATTCTCGACCCGTAACCCAAGAGACCGCCGATACTTGAATCTTTATCTGAAAAATCGATCCGCACAGTGCTTTTAACTTCACATTGTAACGTATTGGTGTTTGCTGGCAAGGTGATGGATTTTTTCATTTTTTTCATTTCGTTTTGTATATATTCACCAATATCTTCGATTTCATAACTACCCGTCGGTTTTGTTATGTAATTTTTCTTTGTAAATTCATAATTATTATTTTCATCTTTTTTAACGTCCTTATCGAACGCATAACACAGTTTATTATATTTGTTGTCTTCAACATTTGGAATAGCGTTGGCCGTCATCAACCGTTTTAATTCAGAGTCATATTGGCCTTTTTAAAAGGTCTATTGGAGGAAACAATGCTTTTTTGTTTCCACCGATCGACAACAAACACGGCATATCTAAAATAAAAAAAATTAAAATTAAAAATATATAATTTATTCGGATAAAAATTCTAAACGCAATCGACCACAAATTACATCATCATCGGCTTGATATCTGTTATAATTGTTACGTTACACTAGATTTTCCAAAATAATTCATCAATTCTGGAGGTGGGTGTATGTTTCCTATACTATCAAAATAATCTACATTTTATATCGACTTTTCTAAAGCAAATCCAATGAGTACCACGACCCTTTGACGTGTCCAAATTGATTATAGCGCGTTCATTTTTTCTAATCTTTTTTGGTAAAGTATCCGATATAAAAACACCTCTAAAATGTGGAACTTTCAATCGTTTACTTTGTTAATTTTTTTCTTTAAGAGGTTCGAGCGAATCTTTCACGAATTCAACAGTTGCATCTGCAAGTTTCATTTTTTCATCCTCTTTATATTTTTTAACGCTTCGTACATCGTGATTTGTTACCTACCGATTTAATCGTTCTAAACCCACAAACCTTTCACCGAGACCGTTTGTGTATTCGTCAAACATACGTTTACATCGTTTTCAGTTCAACGCATCCTTATCATCGATAGGATCAGATACGTTACATAATCTATGATGTTTTATATCGAAATTTCCATCCGGTGCGAGTGAAAAACCTAAACCTGGTGGACCTCGTCCTCCTCGACGACGACCTTTGCCTAATTTTTTTCGTGACGTTTCTCTATATAAAAAAATTTTAAAAAATATTAAAAAATCTATTCGAATTCAACGTTTTTCAATTCTTCAATTATGGATATGATTTCATTTGAAACGCTCTTGTTTCCAGCGTCATATTCACCCACAAGTGTATACAATCTACCCATTAACTCGTTTGGATCGTCCGGATATAAATATACTGGATTGTAATTGAATTGAGCGTGTAACAACCCAGAACCACTAAAAGACGCGGATGGAGTTTTATATGGTGAGATTGATTTAACGGGTCTTTTTAAGGAAACGAATTTCTGATTACTTCATTATATTTAAAAGATTTATTCGTTTTTACTGTATCGGCATCGCTCAAGCCTGCACCGGTACGTTTAAACATTTCACTATAAGTCTGCATATCTGCTGTGCGAATTTTTTTTAGGTTTGGATTTTTAAAAATTAACAACTCTAAAAGACCTGGTGTAGCCAAACAGGTTACACCTCCCAAATGAATTTTATCTTCTATAAATTCAATTTTAATGTTACCCAAAGCGCTCGTATCTACATTTTTATCGTACTTTACACCGTACATATGATCCGTTGATACTTTTGGGCCTGTTTTTAACATACCTAAACACGGTTTTATAACTTGTTTATATTCTTCGCTTGTAATTGTTTCTTGTGTGTCAGAAACTTGTCTAAATGGAGTGTCTGGCATTGTATACACGGTTTAAGTTTGTTCTGATAACATAGTTGAATGCCCTACACCTACTTCTTCGTCATCTAAAATTTCTAAATTTTGTTCCAATAAACTCTTTTCACGCCTATCTTGATGTCTTTCTAAATGAGGTAACAATCTATCACCCGGTTCACGTCCTACTCTATATCAATTTCTCCATCGGTTGGAGATGATGCAGGTGGTCTTGGTTTATCTACTTTTTCTTTAATTTCATTTATAGGATCTATTATCGGTTTGAAGCCAAACCCATCATAAAGGCTGCATGTTTACGTTTAAAATCTTTATTAAGCGTATCGATTTCAATCATTTGTTTCTCCTTCTTGATTGTTCTAAAAAAAAAGAAATTAAAAACGATTATTTTATTAGCGATATTAAACGTTACGTTCAACAATGATGAATTTATCTATATTCTTTCTATATCGACCTTTATTTTTATCTTTCTCTTTATCGATAACTAGAAACTATATCGGTTCGTGTTCCAAACTTGATCACACATCGATTTAAAATCATCAAAAGACATGTCAACGTTTACATGATCATCGTAATGCGTTTCAAATTCAAACTGTCGTTTGAATAAAATTAAAAGATTACAATTGTCACGTACGAGTTGTTTTGGTATTTTAGTATATATTTGTGATAGATAAAAACAATCAATTTCATTGTGACGCCTCTTGCAAAATAAGCACCGATATTATTTTGTTTCTCTTTGATTACATCATCGAAAATCATTATTGAATGGGGTTCAATCGACTCTGAGGAACTTGCTCGTTTTCAATATGTTCATAATAACCCGTTTCAGGATTCATCGTCAAATTTGATAACATTCTATAGAAAGGTTGATGAAGAGACTGAGAAAATGTACAAGTTTTGAAAACGTACTCCGTTCTCTTAAACTAAAAGATTAAAAACTACATTTGTTTTACCACAATTCGATTGACCACATACAATACATCTAATAGTGTTTGGTAAAAGAGAACCGTGTCTACTTTGTTTTTTGAATGCGTATCCTCTCATTGCGTTCACAATGGGGAATTTTGTTTTCTGTTGTACTTCCTTCATATCTCTCAAATTATTAAAAAAAATTAAAAATTAATAAATAAAAAAGTTAAAACTTATATCGATTCCAGTGATTGTATCAATATCAAAAATAATTTTTAATAAATCATAATCAAACTGTTTTATAAATGACTCATCATTGAGATGATCTCTATCTAAAATATGATAACAGCGATAATCTATTTTCAAATGTATTTCTTCGCAATCATTATCTATATCATTAATAATAGAATAGAACGAATCGATTATAGATTTAATTTTAGAATCTATTTCCATTAGCCTATATTTATAATCATCATATTCTACAAGGAAAGAATGTTTAAACTTAAATTTTGAAGGAACAGAATCGTATTTATATAGATCATCGGCAATTTTATTATTACGAAGCATCATTATATATATATATATATAAACAAGTGATTTTTCAATAAACTATTTAATGTGTACATGTGTTAAAAATTAATAAAACAATCACACCGACATAAATTAATTTAATCAAGTTACACACATATAGAAAAAAGCGGTCATATTAAAAGTAAGTTTTGATAAATCATTTTCAAGTTCTTTTCTAAATGACATCATCAATATCATATTTATCAAAAACAGTGTCGCATTTACAAACTGCTTGACCACAATTAGATTATTGGTACTTATTTAAGGGATGAATTAATTTTGAATTTAGCGTGTTGGATATCAAAAGATTTCTACGATAAATGTTGAAAATTATAAAGATTATTTAATTAAAGATTTTAAGTCGTATAAAGATGATATTGTTCAGTCGCATTCAAAAAGTTGCAATATATAGAAATTGAAAATAATAGACTTGTAGATGTAAATTTAAAACGTAATTTGCAAATTAACGAATTAAATGGTAACGTAAAAAAAATTAAAACAATGGCCACCCCATATTTATCTTCATTTTATCCGCTCGATGAAAGTGATGATTGCGTTATGATTTTAGATATTATAAAGACGATGAAGAGTATAATTACGCTATTCGTGTTCAATATAGAAAAATATATTCCGGTTTTAAAATTGTTTATCAAAAATTAAAAGATCTAAATAGGATAAGATTTTTTTAATCTTGTTTTTAAAGATCTTTATTTTAAAAGAAAACATAATCATTTTAATATAAATATGGAATTTGATGATTTTATTCAAAAGTTGGATTTGTTGTATGAAAACTTTTAATACTTTGCAAATCACAACAACAATTTATTATTTTTTTCTTTTTTGCCGATTAGCGAAATTAAACGATTCAGCTAGACGTAATTATTCTACTAGAAAGACCGAATTAAAGGGTCTAAACGATCTTGTGCAAGCAGATATAGTTCAAACGATACCTTATTCTAGAACCGATAAAGGCTATAAATATTTGTTAACCGTAATCGATTGTTTTACTAAATTTGCATATGCTGTGCCTTTAAACAACAAGACGGGTAAAGAGGTTGCGTTTGTTTTGGACCTATATTGAAAAAACATAAACTGAAATATTTTCAAACAGATCAGGGTAAGGAATTTTATAATCCACAAGTGAAAGTCTTGTTGAAAAAATACAACATAAATCATTATTCCACATATTCAGATAAAAAAGCTGCTATTAATGAACGCTTTAATAGAACGTTGAAAACAAAAATGTGGACTAAATTCACAGAATACGGCAACTATAAACGGATTGATATACTACAAACCCTTGTTAATGAATACAACGATACTATACATTCAGCTATATTATTTAAACCTAAAGAGGTGAATAAAAACAACGAATCGCAAGTGTTGGCAAATTTAAATAAAAAATACGATAGAACAAAGGTAGCAAAAATTAAATTTAATGTCGGTGATCGTGTTCGTGTAAGTAAACAAAAAAAAGTATTTGAAAAGAGTTATCGACCAAATTGGACGAATGAAATATTTAAAATACATACAGTTCAATCTGAATCCAATCCTGTAACCTATGAACCGATCGATTCACGAAATGAACTCATAAAAAGAGGTTATCAACACGAACTACAAAAACCAAACACAAAGATGTATATCAATTTGAGAAAATACTCAGACGAAGAGGTGACAAAGCCTATGTAAAACGGTTAGGTTTTGATAAAACATACAATTCGTGGTTAGATTTGAGCGATGTGTTTTTATAATATTTTATTCGATTCTCTTTTTCAATTAATATATATAGATTCTCACACAATGACGATTATATTTTATTTTTTATCGTTATTATTACTCGAATATAGAGGTTGTGAATTTACGATAAGTAGAAATTTTTAAATTTGTAATGATATTATAGAGATCAAAAGTCTATGCTATTGATAATATCTATCTTTCATTGAAAATAAAAAAGACAACTATTATAATGAACGATTGACAGCCATATATAATGAGAAGAATTCCCTTACGGCATCTGTTCATAACACCCATCTATTGTCTAAATAAAAATAAAAAAATTTTTAAACAATAAAATATTAATTTTAAATATTTTTACTTATTATATAGATTATAAAAACGTCTAATATTTTCGATAATTTGAATAGTTCAAATTATTGTAATAATATTAAAAAGATTACTGAAATGATACACAATAGGCGATATAGAATTGAAAAAGCAGAGTTTATAAAGACAAAAAATTGTGATTCAATTATTGCATCGATTGAAGGATTTAAAAAAAAATATTTTTACCTCAAAGATTCAATTATTTTACACTATCAGATTTGAATGAAATTAATAATTCTAAAGAAGTTTATATAATATATAAGGGTATGAAAAAAGTCTAACGGTCATAATTATCACAATGTAGAGTTTACATGTGGTATTGGTGTTCCATATTAAAAACAAAATTAAAAAATACGAATTTTTAAACTTTAAAAATTAACAAATATCGTAAGTGTTATATTTTAGCAGTTAGTAAAGAATATAAAATACGAATAAAAATATAAATGAAATTTGAAAAAATTACGATGCTTCTGTAGACGAATTATCACCGTATTTAAAATTATTACACAACAAATTGCATGAAAATGTCAGAGTTATTGATTACAAATTAAAAAAAAATAAAACAAAAAACAATATAGAATGTATGGAGAATTTATAACTATAAGAAATTTTCAATATAAAAATGCAGCCTTAAATATAATACATAATATTGCAACAGAATTCCTATACGATAAAACAAACCCTTTTAATGATTTAAATCCATTGCTGAAACGAGACTCTTTTTTAACGTGTAATAAATCTAGAGATTATTCAATTCAAATGGTATTTGCGTTGAATAAGAATCTTAATCGTATTATATTATTTTTTTACGAGAAATATTCACTTTATGTTAAAATAAATATATTAATACATTTATATTCTTCATCGATAGATTATGTTGACAGTAATTCACAAGATTTGATATCCATTGAAGAAGAATATTTGAAATCTTGGTTTTTAGATAAAACAAACAACAATATACAGACTCCAAAGAAACAATTGAGAATAATGATCGCTTTATACTTGAATATTTTATTAAATTTAGATTTAGAAAATTTATTAATTTAAAAAAAAACGAAATGATTAAAGGTACAGAGCCTATTGTTGTTAGAGATTTATTGAAAGGTGTATGTAAAATAGTTTCAAAATTGGCATTTCAGAAACATATAGACAAAACGTGAGCTTATCGCTTACAAATTTACTTAAAGATAAAGATTATGAATCTTTAATGAGTGAAATATTACGTATTTACTGTTGTATTAAATATAAAAAATATACACCCAAATTAACAATAATACAAACCGATGACAATTTAAAACCTAATGATATTTCATGTTTTTCATCAACCGCCATAAACATAGATAGAATTGATCTGTATTATTCTACACACCCATTAAATTTTTCAATTAAACAAAATTCACAATGTTTGTTAATCACATTTAAAGATCAACATGATAATAGCATTTAATATAGTATTTGATGTGGTTGTACTGAAACAAATAAATCTTGAAAATTTATCATAGTCCGATAGATTAGAATATTATAATCATCGTCAAAAAGAATAACAAATAAATTACGATGTTATTTCAGTAAAACGTATATCATATTTATTTTCATAATTTTTATTTACCAAATCAAATATAATACAACTATAAAAAAAACAAAAGGACTATCTTAATGGGACAGTTTTTTAGAAATTTGTAAAGCGTAAAAATTCCATTAATTCATACAAATATCGAAATATAATTTCAAAACGACATAAAAACGTTAAATCTTCCATTACCCAGACACAAATAATGTTGAAAAAAGGATACGCTAAATATGTGCAACTTTCAATTATTTGTGGTGATAATATAACGTTATCTTTCCCTTACAACTAAAAATCAAGTAAGTTGTTTTATTCTAGTGAAGAGGAGTGATTATGTTCTCTTAAGTCTTTAATGGTTATTTATTTATTTTTATTCTTTTTATCTATCTAGTTTTATTTTATTTGTAATTAATGATTGACAGCTAACGAGAAACGATTCCCAATTGACGTCATTTACTAATCGTGTGTTATAGACGTGTAAAGATTGGGGATTCCCCCATTAACATCAATTATTTTTATTCTTTTGAAATTAGTGAGTATTGTTTTATGAAGGAAACAGAATTGTGCTTACTACACTCTTTCGTGGTGAAAATATCTTTCATCGTGAAATTTAACTACAATCACCACGATTAAGTATAAATTTTATTATGATGTTTATTATGATGTCATCATTATTTTCAGCGACAGTGTAATATATCATCGATTATTTTTTAATGTAAACAATAATGATTATTTAATGTCTATAATGTCAGTTTAAACTTTATCATTGTTAGCTCTTTTAACTATTCATCACATCATAAATAAAAAAAGGGCGTATCTCGAAAACGGTGCGTCCTAAGCCAATTCTAACGCGATTTTGAAAAGCTTAACCGAAACGGAACTTTCCGACTTCCTGGAACGATAGCCGCTAGTTTCATGCGTTTTAAGTCCGACCATTCTCGAGATAGGCCCGTTTCTCACAATATTTTTTTGTATTTGATGATGAAATGATTGAAAAAACCAACCGGGCATCATTATTTTCAGCGAAAGAGGGATGATGGGTGATAAAAGGTGTAAATTGTTTATTTTTTATTCGTATGAATGACTTACATATAGATACAATTATCATCAAGCCAGCTGTTTGATCTATAAATATAATGTATTTTGCGACATCTCACAAATCTGAAGGTATATACAATAAAGAATCATTAATGAAACTCGTGAAAGAGTGCGAAATATGTGAATTTTGCCTGTAAAAGGCTGCATAATGTGTAAATTTTCTCTAGAATGAAGTGGGCGTGGCTTAAGTCACGTGATCAGAATGCTGCTCTCTGATCGGCTGCTGCGCTCAAAAAAACAATCTGTAACTACCGTTTTAAAATAGTCTAATGCAAATACTGTCAATAAAGTTCTAAATTACAAATTCTCCCTAATTTGGCAGAATCAAGGTGTACTTTTTTACCTCATAGATGTCCTAAAGCGGTCAGATCGTTGGAGAAAAACATATTAATCGCGTTTAAGTAAAAAAAAAATTATTCTCGTATTTTATAGCAGAAGCAGAACTGAAGAACAATTTATTTTCAAATAACCTTAATTATGCCGCACCAAAAATTATTGCGAGCTCGATCGCTAAATTCAAAACAGAAAACTGAAATCGTTAGCTTTTCTCCAAGAAAAAAGACGGGTGTAAATTGTGTTGTCCGTAGTTCAAGTTGTGAATATTTACCGGATATTTTCTACTCTACGATAGAATTCTAAATTTTCCCGTGGATACGAAAGCTGATTATTTTTAAAAAAATATTTTGTATAGTCCGCAGGCTTATCGATTTTCAAAATAAAACGTTCGGGTCGCTTATATTTCAACTGTTATCATCGTTAATAAATGCAGAAACAAATAGAGCTGATTACAGACAAATTGTTCAGCGACTTCGTCTCTACTCCATTAATTGTGAAATACTACAGAATACCTGGGTTCGTTCGATAATTAAACAAACAACTGACGACAGAGGAAAATAATTTAAGAGAATAAATTGAGAACTAGCAGATGTTCAAGTTATCACCACAGAAGTAAAATATCAGCTGTTCGAAAAGCATTTCCATTATTACGAATTCTTTTGTTTTTTTTTTCAAAATATCGGTTCCGCTTAAAACGTCTACCGTGAAAGAACAGCGAACTGGGATTCCTATTTTCCGAAGGAGTAAAAACTTAAGAGTATACACGTCAAAATTCAGTCACGAATTTTAAAACGGTACGGTATAACGCGTATTTCCGTGCTAATTTTTATAAGCGGAACGAAGAGTTTAATCGGGCAGAACAAGACTCACCGATTTTCATCGTAGCGGAAGACGGGTGTAAATTTCGACTTACGCTTTGCAAAATTCCATGAATGATCTTATTTGCGAGGACAGAAGCGTAAAATTTTACAACTAAGATTTGTAGGGTAAGTACCGGCGGCATCATCCGTTTCGCTAACCCACAATAAGCTGAATTTACCGCAAAACGTGTTCGAAGCGAGCCGGGAGACGCGCGACTCGAAATATGAAGACATCGGAATCTATATCTGAATGGAACTTAAACGACGGGTTTTAGCGAAAGATCCCGTAATGAAACCTGAATTCAACACTTTCAGCAGGCACGAAAACGTCAGCGTACGGAGTGGCATCCGAGTTATCCCGCACGGAAAAGTTCAAAACCTACACGACAGCCGGTTAAGCGATGCTAACCGAGTTTTGAGACTATAAAGGCCAAATTTATCGAGATTATTTGAAAAAATAACGTACGGTCAACAGCGAGTGTTATTGTAACGTGTTAGAAAATAAAACGAAATCCAGAATAAAGAAGAAACGTCCCGGTTCTCGTTCGATAGGCGTAATTCTTCTGCACGATATCGCCCGTTCCCGAACCGCTAAAAGACACGGGCGCTACTCAAAAGCCGGGTAGGGAGGTGATGCCACATCCAGTGCATAGTCCTTACACAGCACCGACAGATTTTTTTTTTTTTGTTCCTCTCAAAGCGGTTTTTAATGGTAACGAAGTTCTGCAACAACAAATAATGCGGAACTAGAACGATTCGGACACCGACGTGAACAATTCTTTACTAATGGAATAAGAAAGACGTAACAAGCACCTAAATATAGCCGGTGGTTATAAAAGCAGTTTTAGTTTCGTCGTCGCTGAATAAATAATCTTTTTTTTCTTCTAGCGCCATTGCTTTCTTTAATTATTAAATCGACGTCGTATTAAGTAACGACGTGCCTATTTTCACTTTTCGTGTCCATTCTACACAAAATCACCGTGTAAAATATTACGTTAGAAAAACGCAGACGTTAACAAAATATACAAAACATAAATGTAGGATAATATAAATGCTAATTGAACACGAGTATGTCGTATTATCCGTAACATCTCTTACAAACACTAATCGAAATGAAAAATTAAAATTCGACGACTAAAAATAACAGTAAAAAGAGGAAATAACAAATACAATAAAATAAACAAAACTCTATTATCACGTACTCCACACTCAGCCTATCGATAATAATACATGTAAGCAGAAAAAACGTACATGTAGATCAACATATAAATTCATATGTAGCACAGTAGGGATAAGATGGTGGAAAAAGCAACAGCTATCGCTAAAATAACCTGTAAATATATATATGAACTCCCAAAATGATGTTAACGCACTTTATATCAACACAAAAATCGCTACTAGTTATATACCGGACAGTATATATAAAACGTATCAATGTATCACGGTTAATGGGTATAACAAAAGTAGTACCTAACATTTTTATCGCTATGCAGTTGCTGAACTTTACGCATGAATAAGCTAAATTGTTGTAACGTAATAATCGGGTGACTGAAAAGTTTTATTAATTAATTCTGTATTCGTTAACTTTACTTCTTTAATCTTTCAAATTTATAACCGGTGTCGGTTTTAAATTTCTGTAATAAAACAGTGTACAAATGTTCAAAAAAAAATATCGATACTTGCTGTACTGAAAGGTAAAAATATAATAGTTCTTATTCTTAACACTCGCTGCTATCACCGAAAACTATCTTAAATTTGACGATTATATCGATAAAAGTATACGCGTTTACCATAACGATTATTAATTACATCTTTTATTAAATTGCAGTCGTTAAACTCGGAAATCGCATATACGAAAAAGGATACAAAACAGTTTTATTTCTTGCGCGATAAGCAACGCCTTTCTTGCCTTTTAAACAAGCTCTAACTAAAATACGTAAAACAGAAGTACCTTTAATATATACCTTAATATATACGCGATACGTTCCTTAAATAATTGCGCGGTTTCGTACATCATAGCTTAGGACCGAAACACGACCGACAGAGACGTAAAATATAAGATCAAAATGAAGAGAAACTGTACGTGTTTTAAGTAGATTTCATAAGAAAGCTACCTATTGTAACGGGTATCGTGATTCGACTTGCGGAAAATTTCGACATATCTTCGCATTTCACATCCCCCAGACAGCAAAGCCAACGTCAGCTCAAAACTTTATATATACATTTATAAATATATATTTTACTTTCACTTGGACAAGATAACTGCCGTAATTTTGCGCCAATCGCGTTCAAATTATTTCTTAAAAATAACTCGTCCCATAATCTCGGTCGATTTTGTTAACGCCCAAAATCGGACCGTGGGAATGGAATGCGGGGGCCTTTTCGAAAAAACAAAATATAGCTATAACTTTCTTATTAAGTAAAATATCGAATTTGTTTAAAGTTCGTACTATTTCTTTGGATAAGGGATTAAAACTTATTTCGGTAAAGTATTTTGATATCACCAACCGTCGGCCCAGGGGGTGGAAAAAATGGAATTTTGAAGACAAAATAAAACCATACCTACTTTAATAGGCACAGTATCGAATCGGTTTAAAGTGGCCGTCAGTCCTCTAAACATTACCTAAAACTTCTGTCTAATAATTTTTTATATAACCAACCCTTACGGCAAGGATGACCAAAATGTTGCTGGAATTGTAAGATGGGGCGGCTTGTTGTATGCTAAACATGTGAAACTTTTTTCTCCTGCCGCCCCTGTCGTATTGAGTTAATTTAAAGTTTTACTTAACTTTAAGATGGACATTTTTTTTTATTCCTTCCTTAGCGCTGGTGAGATTTTTTTTTCAACTTCATTTTTAAAATTTAATTATATTGATTTATTAATAATTATTAACCTCCGATTGTAAAAAAAGTTTTACGATAAATAATAATTCAATAATAACAATAAAAAAATATGAAAAAAAATCAGAAGTTAGTAAAATAAAATTTTATGTACTTTTCATTTTTTAAAAAAGGAAATGGAGTCGGATTAAAACCGATGTACCTTCCTCTTGTAAAACCCAAATATTTCATTATTAAAATTTTAATCGGCTAACTCTGAAACCGATGAAAATAAGTACCGCGTATCATATATCGTTGAAAAGCTCTCAACGAGGGCTTACTACTGCGGTTAAGAAAAACTCCAAATCCAAATGTTTTGGATTTTGGACTTTTTTGCACGCTTTTGATCAAGTCGATTCCAATCAAAAGGGGAGGTGCACTATTAGATGTTAGAACAGTCCTAAATGCAAAATTGCAATATTCTACACCTAATCGTTTTTGAGTTATGCGAGATGCATACGTACGTACAGACGTCACGCCGAAAATAATCAAAACGGATTCAGAGATGGTCAAATGGATATTTCCGTTGAAATCTGAAAACCGAAATTTTTCGCGATCACAATACTTTACTTCGTAGAATGATGTAAAAATCTATATTTATAAACGACAATTAATTATTTTAACGGGCCCCAAATTATTTTTATCGGTAATTGGTCCCTGGTTATTGAATTCACTGCTGTAATAATTCGATTTCGCAGATTTTAAAGAGTAGCAGGCTTAATTGGTAAACCGACCGGGTCGGTCTAGCGGTTAACTCGTCATCACAAATTAGATGATTTCCAAGTCGAGTTCTAAGTTTCAAATCGTAGCAAAGGCAACAATAATTTTTTTACGGACTTGAATACTAGATAGTGGATGATCTGTTGTTTGGCGGTTGGAATTCAATTAACCGCACACCTCAGGAACGATTGACCTGAGACTTTACAAGACTACACTTAATTTGCATTCATACATATCATCCTCATTTTATTTTCTGAAGTAATACCTTACGGTATTTCCGGAGACTAAACATAAAAAAAAGATAACCCTGAAGTAAAAGGTTACATATATATATTTATTGTAGTTTATATTCTAATGTCGACATATTACAAAATAGAATTATAAACTAGTGTTGCGCTCAAGTAATAAAAAATATTATTACATTTGCTATTTATAAATTAAATTATCCGTTTAAAAATTAGATAGAACGTAATAATATTAAAAATACCTATTTTATAAAAACAAAATTTATAATAAAATACGAATAATACACGTGTAATGACAAGCTTATAATGAATTATAATATGAAAACAAGTTTAAATTTAATATTATAATACAATACGAACAGGATAGAGAAGCTTACAGTTTAATATCGACGAATCACTTCATATTTTAATGACTTGAAAATAATGTGTCCGATGTTGATTCTTATATAAACGAGGTCATGATTTTAAATGGACTTTGATTCACAGTCGGTGAAAGATCTTTAATAATCAAAGATAAAATAATTGTTTTTACTTTTACGTTAAATATTTCTTTTCCAAACCGAATGAATTATCCAATTTTAAGGGGTTGTAAACGGGTAAAATCCCCCAAATTACAAAATACATTATTTCATTATATTTTTGGACAATCTTATATTATAGGTAGATTTCATAAGAAAGCTACCTATTGTTACGGTACCATGATTCGATTTCCAGAAAATTTCGACAGATCTTCGCGTTTCACATCCCCCAAACCCCAAGCCATCGTCAGCTAAAAATTTTATATAATATATATATATATATATTTTTTTTTTTTTTTCACTTTCCTGTGGACACGATAACTGCCGTAATTTTGCGCCAATCACTTTCAAATTGTTTCTTAAAAATAACTCGTCCAAAAATCTCGATCTAGTTAACGGCCAAAATCACACCCTGGGAATGGAATTGTGGGGGCTTTTTCGAAAAAACAAAATATCGCTACGACTTTCTTATTAAGTAAAATATCGAATTTGTTTAAAATTCCTACTATTCTTTGGATAAAGGCCAAAAACCTATTTCAGTAAAGTTTTTTGATATCACCAACCGTGGGGCCCAGGTGGTGAAAAAAAATGGGGTTTTGAAGACAAAAATCATACCTCCCGCAATAGACACGGTATCGATCGAATCGATTTAAGGTGATCGTTAGTCGTCTAAATATTACCTAAAATCTTTGTCTGCAACAATTTTTGATATGACCAACCCTTACGGCAAGGGATCACCAAACTTTTTCTGGAATCGTAAGCTGAGCTTGTCGTCTGCTGAACACGTGAAACTTCTTTTCAGACGCGACCGTTGTATTAAGTAAACGTGAAGTTTTTCTTAATTTTAAGGTGGAAATCTTTTTTATCCCCTACTTAGTAAAATCTACTTCCGCCTTCCGGAATGCCGAAAGGAATTTTTTTATACGTATACAATTTCTACATCAAGATAATAACCGCACAAAGCTTGATAGTCGTAACGATTACGATTCAGAGGAAGATTCGACGTGTTTTGCACCTGTCAGCTGATGAACACCGCAACGTGCGTTTAATGAACAACCGCGTGAAAATAAGATTCTCCGACTAGACGAACGACTCAGAAAAACGGACGGCCTACTGAAGCGGTCGCGTCCAGATCGCCGAAGCCGTGCGGATAAGTTAGAAGAGAAGCCCGTAAAAATCAGAGCGTAAGTGTCGTGCGGCGTAAAGCGTTCCGAAAAGAACTTTTCACCGAGTTTTAAAACGACTACCTTTACGCTATTAATCCTCAGGAAAAAATTAAACGATGTAAATTCGCTAGACATTCTGGATACTTTAGAACTTGACGGAGAGTTTTCAAACGGGTCTATTTTTAGTCGCAATTAGAAAAGATTAATTATTTACCGAAAAGTTTTGTAATTATTTTTATTTTTGAGGGCATTATAAAATTAGTTTGTGAATTACGGTCAATAGTAAAACGAATTGTCATTTATATTTTCTTTCTTAACAAGAAAAAACAAACAAAAAAGTTATTATTTTACAAAATAGTTTAATTAAAAAAAAAGTTTACCTAGGAAAAACATGTTTTAAATTTTAAAAAAGCACGTCCTTCCACTTTTATTTAGAATACAAAAGAAAATTACGTTGATAAATTTTTAGCGTTAACGAAAGTCCGTTGTCAGTATCCTCCTCCCGTTTCACCGCTATAACAATACCGTCCTTATTTATTCATAAACTCATTTTTATGCGACTTTTACCCGGTATTTGCCTGACAAATAAAACATACATATTTCCCTCCTGTTTCACCTTCCCGACAATCTACTTTTTAAAATTTTTATTAATTTCATACGCTAAATTTTATTACGAGTAAAGTATAATACGTAATAAACCTTTCTTATCTGTAAAAATTGTATATTAAAACAATTTTTAAAAGCAATTATACTATAAAAATATTGCAACTAACGTTCACCGTGTAACAGTAAATAAAAAATCAATCGACCTACTTTTCTCTCTCCGTCGCTCTTTCTCTGTTAAGAGTAATAGATTTTTATACGCCAAGTGAAGAACTAGTTTATCTTTCTTTACGGGTTTTCTGCCGGTATGTATTTATGCGTGCGAGCACGCATGCAGATTTTAGAGATATGCGACCTGAAAGTTTTAAGCGCTCATTACAAAAGGCAGAAAAAGTCGCTAGTAACCGTTACTTATAATTTAAAAATTGAAATTTTTCATTCCGGTTAAGCGTTAGACTGTTGGGTTTTTGTTTTCTTAAAAACGAGTTTTATTTTATTAATACACACCACCAGCCGACGATCGAACGTTATTTTATATCGTTCATTTATCACATCCTTCAAAAATAATAAAAGATTTTGCCGGATAAAAAATTAACAGGTAATTTGATAAACTTAAAACCACCAAAAAAGAAAGTTCTAAAATTCTTTTTTGAATTTTGACATTTCGAAAACGTCAAAAAATATATTACCAAAATAAATCTTAATTTTGCACGAGTGAAAAATATAAAGAAAAAAATAAGCATTTTTTAAATTAATTTTTTTTGTGTAAGCAAAAAATAACACTGTCCGCACGTAAAAAAAATTCATTTGTAAGAAACCTGTCTTAATAAAGTTCATAAAAAACGTACATGAACGACACAAAGAGACTATTACTGAACGTAAGCTAAGGATCTCCTTAAAAAGTACTGGCTTTTAACTATAACTTTTTCAAAATCTTTCTTCAATTTTCCCGTTGAAGTTATCAAGATCGTTCGATAATTACAGACAAACGGCAACAGCGGAAAAACTGCTCGATAGAATAAACTGAAACCGTTTGACCTCCAAGTCAGAACCCCGATGTAGAAAATATCAGCTGTTCGAAAAAATTTCCACTATTATAAGCTCTTTTGTTTATTTCAAAATACAGGACGGCCGAAAAAAATGTGGGAAATGGCTGAAAATTGTAGTGCGGGTATCGAAACTGTCAGTTTTGAAAATCTGTCCGTAATCTCAATTATCGCAAAACGTGTAACAAAGTGAGTTCCGAGACGGCTAACTCAAAATCACAAACAAACCCGAATTCGCGTTTGAACATAACGATTTTTGCGGAAGGTAATGCGTCTTTAGAACGGAAAATAATGTGGATTCTCTCATTTCGAGCCAAAATCCGAACATCGGAGTTCGATCGCCAGGAAAAAACTCAAAATCTACCGATCGACCGGTAAAGCTTCGCTAACGGTGTTTTCAGACTATAAAGATCCTATTCATTGCGATCATCTGGAAGAGAAACTATAATCGGCAGCGAGTATTATCGACATACTTGAAAATAAAATGAAGCCTCCAAAAAAGAGGAAATATCCCCGTTTTCTGTCAAAAGGTTCAATTCTTCTAAACGATAACCCCCCGTCATCATACCGCTCAAAAGACACGGGAAGGTATTCAAAAGTCGTTTTAGGAAATGTTATCGCTTCGACTTTACAGTCTAGATCTCGCACCGTCAGATTTATTTTCGGTCCCCGCAGAGATTATACGAGACAGAGTTCGATTAGAATGAGTCTGCTAAGAAAGCTCGCACTACGGTAAACTGCCAAAATAAAATTGGGAATTTCGTCGAAAAGTAGAGTTAATTACACTGTTGTCGAATAAATAATTAAGATAATATAGGTTTACTATGAATAAAAAAATATCTATAACCTATTAACAAAATAACTTACAGCTATCTATGAAAAAGTGGGATTAACAGTAATCATCACGAAAAAACACATACGTATAGTTCTATTTGTTTAATTTAAAAAAAAGGAAGAAAATTATCAACGCTTTAAAATATTTTCCGCGTAATCATACGGCTGAATTCTTATAGTTTTTCCAATTTTAATTTAATAAGCGGAAATTCGAATTCAATCGCAAACACAAATTCCGTGTATACACAAAAAATAATGTCAGTAACATTCTTTAGCCCGACCGATTTAAATAACCGACTTATCCACACGTCTTAAGGCCAACAGGTTAAGTCTTGCCTTATTACAGACAAGACCAATAATTTTGGAAAATTTCAATTCAAAGTTTAACAAAAACTGTTTAATTGATATTGATATAGGGTCAATCCGCTTGAAGTGTCCCAAAAAAACATAAGCTGCTTGCTTGACCGACTCAAAAAAAACTGAAACTTACCCGCTTGTTTCCTACATGTTTCAGGACCTTAAAACTATTTCTTCTTTTTTTCTTTTTTATTTAAGCGGTTTACCTGTGGCAGCCATTTTTGTTACAGTGCGCACACCTATTTTTGTGATTGTAAGGGTTTACGGCAAAAATCATAATTAAAAAACTACTGGTCCTGGAAGAATGACACAAAAAGCAATTTAATCATATTTTCTCAAGGTAAAAGACCGGTCCAGCGGTTCATGTACCTATCTCGAAAAAATTACGGATAAAGTTGAACATAAAAATGGTGAAATTTCACGTTTGTTAATTTTTTCAAGAGGCAGGGATGACATACACAGTTTGAATTATTTTTTATATATATGTCATATAAAAATTTATATATGTATTTTTTTGTATGTCAGCGGTTTAACCGTAAACAATATTAATGGTGATATTCTTATCCCTAAATTCTTATGAATTTTTGAAAACTATTTTTTTTTTTTTTAAATTCAAATTTTGGCTTCAAATAACTCTGATGATAAAAATCTCAAATTTGCACAATTTACAGCGTTTTTGTAGATTTTTATGGCAAACAGAAACGTTCCTTGTGCATTGTACTAATAGAAAAGTTATAACCTCTCAAAAATTATGAAAAACCTGTTAAAAGCGATACCATTTTCACTCGCTAAATAAGTGCTTCTTGTCTTCTTTGCGCTTTACATTTTTTATATTCAGCCCCTATGTTGTTGATGTTTTCAATATTTTTAAAACAGTTTTTTTAAGTTATTAATGACAGGTCATAATTTGAAAGGAGCAAAAAAATACGGAAGGGTGACTCAAAATAAAGGCAAAATTTTAAAATGGAATTAAAAATCTAACAAAGTAATAAAACTGTCTCGATTTGCTGGAGACTGTAGAAAAATTGGTAAAAGTTGTAATTTTAAGTTGCATATAATAAAAATAAAATTCATGAATTTTTATGAAATATGGAGACGGTAATTAAGGATTAGTCAGTAGTAGTATTAAGTATCAGTAATATGTAATTATAAAATATATCTAAAAAAAATAAAAAAAGAAGGATACACATATTACAAGTACAAAATTATTTAAAAACGAATTATCATATACAGACTAACTCTATACAAATGTTATAATAAATAAGTACAAATAGAAAGCATTAAAAACATTCTAGTAACAAATAAGAATATCGATATACCATGCGACGTACAGAAAGAAGTCCTATGTATAAGCGATATAAAATAGAACAAAAAAATTCATTGAATAAATGATAAAAGAGAAAAAGGCAGAAAATAATAATAACACAAAAGAATTTTTGCTACTGTTTTTACTTCATATTATTGGATACAGTTTAAACGTGATTTGAATATAAAACCTTTTTTACATTCAAAGAGGATGTACAATAGTACAACAGAAGTTAAGAAAATTTATACAAACAAATATTAAAAAAAAGGAGAGAAAGAAAAAAGAAAAGATATATATGAAGACAAATTGGAAAAAGAATGACGCTATAAGGATCAAATAACCATTCGTAAAGAAAAATCCTTCTTGCATGCAAACAAACTACAGCCTAATAAAATTTTTAATTTATCGCATTATAAATGTAATTTTGATGATTTAACACATAACAAAGATTTGAAGGTTATATTTATTTAAAAAAAGGAAAAATCACTTCCTTCCCCCTTTAATTCAAGCAACTGATTAATAAAAAAAATGATAAACAACTGAATCGATTCCAACTCTGAAGTGATAAAATGAAGCTTTTAATAATAAATGTATACTAAGATTTTAAAAAAAATATGAAAAATAACAAAGAAGATAAAATAAATGATAAAGAAAAAAGGAACAAAGTACAAGTTAAAGTATTCCACGTCCTATCGATTCTAGTAAATTACCTTTGTAAAAATTTATATAAGATGAATTAAAAAAACCGTTAAGATTAAAGTAAATTACAAAAATGCAAGCAGCATTCTTACACAGGTTATTCTGAATAAATTTAAACAATTAAATTACTCAAAGAACTAATTTAAAAAACTTTTTTAAAATCTGTTGAGAAATAATTAAAAAACAAATCCATTAATTTTATTCAGCGCATTAATTTCTGTACGTATTAAATGCTATTTCCAATCGTGTAATTAACACCCAGACTACCCAAATGAAATTAAGGATAAAATTAGAAATTTATCCTGCTAATAAAAAAATGTTTCTTATAACACAAAAAAATTCAATAATTTAAAGAATAATTACACTTTCCCAACTATTTTTCTGATTTGACTCTAAACCACCTGAACGTTTGAACAAGTAGTGAAAAAAATAACTTTTTTTATTCTTTATATTTGATAAGAAATAGATGTGGTAAGTAACTCGTCTGTTAGTTTGGTTTTTGTGCAACCATCAAAAAGGAAAGGCAGAATTCATAAACGGTTCTACAGGTTCACTACCGTATAAAACTTCACCAGAGAATTGGTCGCCTGCCGGCTATCAGAAAGCGCTAGCATGAAACCACAGATGGAATCGTAGTTTAATCTGTCTCAACGCTTGTATACAAGAAGAGGACATAAAATGTAAAAAAGTGAAGGAAATTATCAACCTGAAAGAGGGTGTGCATTCAATCAGGAGTTGTTTACTGTCTTACCAGGACCATATCTTAATTTAATTGTATATGTTAGTATTATTTGAAACGGTTTGTATTCATCTGATGAAAAACAGATTACAGCCTTTCACTTAAAAGTGCATATTTTGGAAAAAAATTATATCAAAAGTGAAAGCTGATAAAATAGTTAACAATTTATAATTAAATAATTTTTAGAAACACAGCTTAGCAGAGCTTCTGTCCTGGTAGTAATTCCAGTATTTTTACAAACACTGGATAATAGAGCTAAGTCTACATTACACGATTAATACGAAAGCATTAAATCTTCAGATGAATAATCATATCAACATTCTCTTTCTAACAAAATTTCCAGTTTTTAATTAAAGGGTGAACCTCAGAAACGTATAAAGTATTATATGATTTCAGACCTCTTTTAACAGTTTAGGGTAGCATTTCTATTTACACTGGATTTTAAAAGGAACTCTGTACCTGTAAAGTGCCATCCATACTAAAACAGTTATAAGCTTACAAAAGACACAACCTAACTGCAAAAATAGGAAGAATACTCTTGTATACCGATGGCCAAACATAATAATAATGCTATGCCAAGCTTGCCAAAAAAAAGAGAAGAGTGAATTAATTTCTCAATGTCTTTTTTCATAAAACCAAATAAATTATTTATTGTATATAATAATATTAAGCCCGCTGAAATATAAATGACTTTCAGCCCGACAAAAAGTAGCAATTTAACTCAATTCAACTGCTCAGAGTTACTTTTTCTATAAAACCTGCACCTAAGTGAACAAAGATGTTACTTTTTTAGATTATTCGTCATATAAGCTCTAAGTGTGTGCCATGAGAATATGAACTGGAAATTTTATACTGTACATAAAATGCCATGCTTGAGCAGGATTCGAATCCAGTACCTCCAGATGAAAGGTTGATGCTTCCACTCTGCTGTGGAGATTGACAATTTTAGAGCTGCATATTTTTTTTCCTGTTTAGCCATCAGGAACGATCAATGACAATAATATGTACGAGCGTAAGTGACGTGTAGTCTTGTACAGTCTCAGTTCGACCACTTCTGAGATGTGTGGTTAATTGAAACCCAACCACCACCAAAGAACACCGCTATCCACGATCTAGTATTCAAATCTGTATAAAAGTAACTGCTTTACTAGGATTTGAACGTTGCAATTCTCGACTTTGAAATCAGCTGATTTGCGAAGACGCGTTCACTACTAGACCAACCTGGTATAGGCAGAGCTGCGTATTATCGGTATTGACCTACACTTAAACAGGCGTAGTGTGCTATTATGTATCGATTCAGAAAGCAGTGGTAAACCACTTTTCTCCACATCTTCCTTAGAAACCCTGCTTTAGGAAGCTTGTAGTAATTAATGAATGGTTATGCAATTTTCAGAAGCGATACATCTCATCAAGTCACAAACACGTTTTTAAGGAATAATGTAACGGATAAATTAAAAATATAAAATGATTAAAATAAAATAATGACTACCAAAATGGAAAATAACATAAAAACGATAAATTTTAAATAGTACAAGAAGAAAAATCATTTAATATAACAAAATGAAGCTGCAAAATATACTTCCTGGAACATCATCTGAAGAATATTATTTCACAGATAAACGTAATAACTGTCACAAAAACGCAATAAATTTAACTAGGTGTTAAAAATATGGGAATAAACAAATGGAGGAATTTAATCGAGTTGATAATATAAGAGGGATGAATGAGATAAAAGAGCTAATTAAAACTGTTCAAAAGAAAAGAAGTGACTGTAATGTTATGAAAGAAAAAGTATTGTAAAGACAATAATGGAGGGTGGGATAAGTTGAGAATAAAAGAAAGGAAATAAGGATAAAAATAATTAAAAAAAAAAAAAAAATGATAAATGACCTGAAAAATTAAGGTCATAAAAAAGGTAACAGAAAAAGAATGTGAACAACACTAATGCTATGGAAATGACAATAATTATGATGGATTATGCTAATAATAATAATAATAATAATAATAATAATAATAATAATAATAATAATGATTTACCATCATAATCATTATCATCATCACAATATGGATAATAATGAATATAAACTACAGTAAAAAAATCTGTTTTTGGATTTAACAAAGATTAAATGAAAATAATTTTGTGAAAAAAAAACAATTGACATGTTATATAAACATGTATTAGGTATTAACAATAAATTAATTTTTTTTTAAATATGGTTGATCAAAAAAGAAAGGTTTTTTAAAAATATGCCATTCTGTTTTAGATACCACAGATAATAAATTTACATAAAACCATTATAAGATTAAAAGAAACTGACAAAGCAGGTTTTTTAAACAAACTTCTCAATTTGATCCATACATGTTTTTTAAACATTTTACTTTCACCATGGGTTATAGATAACCTATAACAAATAAGTGCTATAACAACACCATCAGAAAAATAGTGATCATATCAAAAATGACTATTTGGACTCAAGAGTGGATCACAAAATAAAGAAAAATACAAAAATAAGATAATTTCTGTTCTTCAAATTTTAAGTTTTGAATTCTACATTTAGGTGTGGGTGCTATGAGGAGTGGCTGGAATGCAATGGGGGGCATTCAAAGCAATGAGGTATTGCCATCTTCAGTTTCAATCCCCTACTACTTTAATTCCAAAACTCTGTGACCAATATCCTCTCACTACTTTTTTCAATCACCATTGTTATGGAGTCTCATATATCCCAGAAATGTAAACGCATTTAAAACAACATGAAGCAATTGAAATTTTAATAGCGGAAAATATGAACAGTAGTGATATTCATTGTCAAGCCATCTTTCTTTCTTTTTCCTGTTTACCCTCCGGTAATTACCTTTCAGATAATACTTCAGAAGCTGAATGAGGATGATATGTATGACTGAAAATGAAGTGTAGTCTTGTACAGTCTCAGTTCGACCATTCCTGAGATGTGTGGTTAACCCAACCACCAAAGAACACCGGTATCCACGATTTAGTATTCAAATCCATGTAAAAATAACTTACTTTACTAAGACTTGAACACTGGAACGCTCGACTTCCAAATCAATTGATTTGGGAAGATGCGGTCACCACTAGACCAACCTGGTGGGTTAATTGTCAAGCCATCTATGGTGATGAAACTATCAATCAAAATACTTTGAGTAGATTGCAATTAAATATGAGTGCCAGCCTACATGGCACAAGGGGTTGCGTCTCGACCTTTCATCCACAGGTCCCGGGTTCAAATCCCGGTCAGGCATGGCATTTTCACACACTACATTGTCATCCATCTCATCTTCTGAAGGAATACCTAATAGTGGTCCCAGAGAATAAAAAAAAAAACTATGAGTAAATTGCAATTAAATTCTGTGCATCAGAAGATGTAAGGTGAATATTGAGGATGAAGCTCACAATGGTTGACCGGTTTCTGTGACCGATGAGAAACACCAAAAAGAGGTGAATCAATTTATTCAAAATAACCACTGTATCACATAATGCATTTTACCCAGATAGGCAAATCGAAAGAACAATACACTGCTGCACAACTAGATTACTGAAAAATCTGTTTGCAGTGGATGCCACATGATGTTGAAATTTGAACAGACTCCATACTGTTTTGGCGCTCTGTGACTTTCACTTCTTTCAGAAATTAAAAGAGGGATAATAAAGACATTTATTTCACCACAGATGATGAACTGAAGAATACAATGAGGTCTTGGATAAAGGAAAGAAACCCAGAATTCTTCATTAACAGGATTACAAAACCAATTACTGCCGGTAGAAATGTTAGACTGTAAATGGAGACTATATGAAAAATGTGAATCAGAGGCTCATGAAATATGTCCTGGGTTTGAATCCCAATCAGGCACGCATTTTTCATGCGCAACAAAATTCCATTTCCATTTATTAATTTATTTTACCCCGTTTATATAAGAAATAGGCGCACCTACCATGATGAGTTCGTATTCTGTTTAACATTGACCATGTCTTACATGGCAAGTCAAAACCCGGCGGCTTTTGAGTAATACATGGAACTTGGTTATTCTGCCTTGTGGTTCATTCTTGACGCCAGGCGTCAGTCAGGTTGGATTCTTCCTCTGTGGCAACAATTGCTGTTTTCATAGGTAGCTTTCTAGATCGAGGCAACCATGTTTGTCATCCTCAATGTCCTCATGTGTTAGTAAGTTTCAATTGTCCATAATCTTCTTGTACCCTCTTATAAGGGCATTCATACGGCGCATATTTGGGGGTGGTATGTGATTCAATACTGGGAGCCATTCCACAGGAGTAGACCTGATAACCCCTGTAATCATTCTCATTCTCATAGTGTTACTAAGCTGAGTATCAATTCTATGAACACAGGGGCTAAGCCACACTGGCGCACAGATCTTATGTATAATGTTGTTTCTCATTTTCAATTTCTCTGCAGTTTTCATTAGGTGCTCCTTAAATGAAAGCGTTCTATCAAGTGTCATGCCTAGGTATTTTGGTGTCTTGTGAAAGAGCCATGTATTCTCGAGTAGAATTTTAAGTTCCCTATTAGTGAACCTGTTATTTAGATGGAAGCATGACATCTATGTTTTACTAGCATTTGGTTGCAGGCACCTCTTCAGAAATACTTTCCCAGTTTCTCCAGATCGGCCATCAGAACCTCCTCCGACTCGTCAAATGATCAACATTTTGTTGTTAGCATCCAGTCAACAGCGTAAACATGCTTTTTTGATCTTGTCTCCAGCACGTCTGCAACATAGAGGCTGAAAAGGACAGGCACAAGTACCGACCCTTGTGGCAGGCCATTCTTGAGTTTCCTTATTGAGCTTATATCGGATCCCATGATAACTTGGAACATTCCGTCATTCAGCATGTTATTAAGCAGGCGAGCTGTTAATTTGCATGGTATTACACGGACCAGAAAAAGTGTTTTCTACTGGGAGTAATTAAAATCATAGCCAATAAAAAAATTTAATTGAAAATACAATACTAAATTTAGTACGTACTGATTCTCAATCTACAAACACTGAAAAAGTACTTTCTACCGAAATTAATTAAAATGAAATCCAAATGAAATTTAATTGAAAGTAAAATACTAAATTGGTTACAATACAATACATACAGCAGGTTCTCAATCTACAAACACTCGATTTGCAAACATCAGTCAAGGAGGTTTTTTTTAGATAGCATTCTAGAAATCCTTCTATTTCTCTGTTTTATAACGACTTATTTGCAAACTTAACTCTCAAATTACTGTATTTATATCAGTAACATGTAAAATGAACCATAATGTAAAAGATAACCTTAGCAAATTTTTTAATAAAAAGCACTTTGCAACTATAAAGCACGTGTAAGCTATAAGGTTATAGCTGACTGGACACAAGTCACGTACAAGAATAACAATGATACAAATTACAAATACAGGCTAGAGGGGAAAGTGAGGATGAAATGATCTCCATTGTATTCTTTACTGTGTCAAACAAATCACTAATATATATGATATGTTTTACTAAAACAAAATAGGTATAAATCAACAGACTAGAGTACTAAAGGTTTTTAAATATGAGAAAAAAATTATCAACGGAAAAATATCAGGCTTTGGGAATTTTCTGTAAACAAATGAGTAATAAAGAATAGAAACAAACTGCTCATGTAAAACAAGTAAAGACATATCATTCCGATAAATACTACAGTATAAAAGAGAATAAGGACTTCCTATAAGATGATGGCCAAACTTAAGAAATTTAGAATAGGGAGAAAAACCTAACCCTTGAAAGAAATAGAAAAATTCCTATTTAATAAAAATTGAAATAACATCAATTTACAAAAAAAAAAAGAATAAATATATATATATATATATAAATATATATATATATATATATATATATATATATATATGAGTATTTTTTGTAACAAAAATAATAAAAATGAATTACAAGTGTAAAAATTGCAAGAATCATTATCACACATGCACGCACATATGTGTGTATGTGTGTGTAGAGAGGTAAATGTGACAATGTATCTATACAAGAAAAGACAAGTGAATGAATAACTCATGTTACATCGTTTGAATCTCAGACATGAGTCAAGGGAAAGAGAATTTATGTGTTCAATTCAATAAGAACAAGTAGAGGAATCTCCATCCCCAGTGCAAATTAGTTTCCCATCCCTAGTTTCCGACCACAACTTCAATTACACTAAAGATCTCAACACGTTCCACCAGCTACTAAATTAAACATTTATATAATTATTCTTACATTCATGAATAAGCCTAACAAAATACAGAGTAACCCGATCAAGTTACAAATTCTAACAACGTACTGATCACATAATAGCTTTTGATAATTATAAAGGGTCTACTTTCTCTGTATAAATCGTTTCAACTCCTAAATTTATTAATCGTATTGATAACATTATATTTATTTTTTGTAAAACCATCAAAAAAACCTTTTTTCTTACTCCATTATACTATATTTCATGTTCAATTAACTACTTATTTTTAATGTGTAACTATACAAAATAAAAAAAACCTAATTTGTGTTTGAAATTAAATCAGATATAGAATAAGACGTAAGTTTTCAAATACAAAAATGTGTAGAGTAATAGCAAATTATTTTAAAACATAACTATAGCAGTTTAAGAAATATGAAGACATGTTAATAAAACACTCATTATACACATACGAAACAGAATTAAAAACATATTGTAAAAAATATTTAAGTATATTTTTATGTAATATTAAATTGTACACAGCTGACCTCTGCTTTATGATCATTCATTATAACAAACCCTTTAATTATTAAAAAATAATGATCAACGGATTACAAAAAGAAATAGGTTACTACTTCTGTTCTTTTATATCCTTTCAGTAGTATTAACATTTTTTTTTTCATTACTTCCCTTGAGCTAAAACATCCCTCTTCTTTACTACTGGTCAACACAACCCTCAATATTTTAATTTCACTGTATTTTTGCATTACAATACATTATTTTTACAATGATGTAATTCTATAGGGTAATTTTTAAAATATTCATACAAAGGCAAAATATAGTTTAACTGTGACGAAAACTTGTGAAATCATGTTACTTTATTACACATAGACTTTCATACAATTTACTTTTATTATACAACTCATACTTTAGTATTTAAATGCATTTAAAAATTACTTTAAAATTTAATAAATTTTTTGACATTAAATACAGAACATCTTACCTGTTCAAATCCTCCAACAATATCTGATGTATCCATAGCGGAGTTGACAGCAAGCACTTGAAGCTTTTGGCCACAAAGTTGAGCCAACAAACGAACAACACTAGTTTTACCGGTTCCTTTAGCACCGATCTGAAAAATAAATATACAATTTTAAACGTTTTTTCAAGTTACAATACACCAATAAATTTAAATTATAATATCGATAATACATTATATATATTTTATAACAAACTTTAAAAAAGCTAAATTCTAATACCACATCAAATAATAAAAATAATGAATAATATAAATACTTACCAAAATAGCCATCCAATTATTTTTAATGCAAGCAGATACAGAGTGCAGTGTTTGTATTTGTGATCTTAAAATAATTAAATCATTTGACTTATCGATTATATTATTCAAAGATAATTTATTACTGTCGTCTTGTACAGTATCATCAACTGTACCGATTCGCGGTATTACAATATCACCAAACAATACTGATTTCCGGGTGACTAATACATTGTACTCTTCAATAAGCGGATAATCACTGCCAAATTCTTTTTTATAAAGATCAATAACCTAAAAACCAAATATTAAAAACTTACTCAAATGAATAATAGATATATTATATGATAATAAATAATGAACTTAGAAACATAATTATTTCTATGTATTTTTGAATTACTAAACTCAAATATGGTTAACAGTTACAAAAAACATTAGTTTTAAAACAGTTTAAAAAATATTTAAAAGTATGATTGTATTTTTAAACAATCACATCAGTAGATACAAGCGAACTAGTAAAATAACCGAACCAGTTATCAAACCAAAAGACCTGTACAAAGTAGAATGCATCTTCAATTTTAAATCGAATGAAGTAAATGCAATAGTAAAAAAAAGGAAATTTTGAGAAAAATGTAAAGACAAATAAAAATAGGTGAAAATAATTATAAATTTGGAAGTAATAAAAAGCTTCACAAATACAATGAAACTGAGAAAATGTCAGATTTCACCAGAAAAAGAAGTGCCAAATTCTTCGGCCACCTTATGAAATGAATGACAACAGTCTCATAAAACATATCACTGGTCACATTTACTGCAAAAAGAATGGAAATCAATGGACCACAGGGGTTCAAAAAATTCTAAGATAAGAAAATATCTGATGAAATATTACAAGACAGAATAACATTCAGAAAACTGGTAGAGAATTCAAGAATTTCAAAGAGATGGCAAAAACAAAGCAAAGAAATGAAGACAAGGAGAAAAGATTCCCAAAAGAAAGAAAAATAAACGCAAAATGTTGCTTCACTTAGTTCTGTCATTCAAATGAGAAAAAATAAAATAAAATAGTTATGAAACAGCAAAAAGAATATTCAATAATTACTTTTTATACAACAAAAAAATAAAAATCATTTTAGGAAAAAATACTCATTTATAAGTGATCAACTTAAACTTGAAGTTAGACAAAACTTTTTAAAACTTCCCACTTGTAGAAAAGTCCATTGTAGAAATACTGCTTTTCTATTGTATTAAAGTAACAGTATATCATTTTAAAATCAGTTTTTTTTTTGTTTTATTTACCTAAATACTCATCTAGTTTTAGATTTTTATTGTTATTACTTTTTATTTTTTCTCTAAAAAGATTTTGAGGGTTTTTTATTTTTCATCTTATTTCAATTACATTTACCAAAAACTGTACTTGGTTACAGAACAACATTAGTGATCTGAAAATTAGTTATCCAAAAAAGAAATTTAAAGTTTTCCTTAGTGTCATTTTCAATAGCCTACTTTAGGAGAAATTAGTGTGAACTAAACGCTTAGTTTATTATAAAGTCAAAATATGTGTAACAATTCAGTATATACATGAAATTTCATGTCCAGGAATGATGTTATAACACGATGACAAACATCAGAATATTCACAAAATTTAATTATTCCATGAAAAATATTTTATAAAAACGTACAGTTTTAAATCACACAAGTATAGTACCACCACAACTTTAAGCCTCTTTTTACAAAAATTTGCTTAAGCAAGCATATTTAGCTTTTCTTAATATGTAACGGATCGATCTAATAAGAGAATACTCCAGTATTATTTATTATTATTATTATTATTTATAATAAAATCTTGTGATAAATAAAAATCCATTAATTAATACCAACTGAAAATGTACCTTTTGTTTATCTTGTTCACTACGCATTCTATTGGCATAAATAAGTAATGCATATCGCCCAGCATCTCTTGGATTATTACATATAGATTCAGCCCATCTAGTTAAATCTCTTAAATTCATTTCCCAAGGTCCTCCTTTAAATGAATTACATTCTTTTTCCAAAGCACAACTAAATTTAACCATACGATCGACTAACGATGTCGGTAAACTTCTGTAAATACAGCTTATAATAAATTTTAAATCTTTATCAGAAAATGGCTCCACGTAAACCTGAAAAATAAATAAAATGTTAATATTATGAACAAGTTTAATAGTTGATTTAATAAAAAAAAAAAATGTTCACGTATCAGTACTTGAATATGATAGTGAACATTACAAAATTAAAAACTGCAACCATCAAATTCCTTTCATTACAAAATGCCTGTTGAGCTGTTATTTATGATTAATTTTATTATTATATACAAATATTGGTGTGTTATTAAGGTGAATAATGTGTCAAATTCTTGTAATATTGTTGTTAGTATTACTCAGACAATTTGAGCACAGAGCTTACATTTGTTAGTTCAGTAACAAATTTCACGCTTTTAGTATGTGCAAACACTTTTTTATTTCATATTTTTCTTCTTTCTTTCTTTACTGTAAATTTTTACAGAAAATTACCGCGTTTAATATTTTATATTTTATTACTCATACTTAGTACTTCATGATTTCATGTCATAAAGTATTTAACACTACGGATATACAATAACACTAATTTTATGCTGGAATTCATAAGCTGTAAAGATGCCATTATGACTAAGAAAAGTTGGAAATAAAAAATATATAAATTGTAATTTAAAAATTAAAGCGTACAAAGAATCAGTACAGTTGCTGTAGAAAAAATGAAGGCATAAATGTGTAAAATTATCAATGATAAATCCAGCATGTAAATTTAACAGGTTATTTATTACGCATTAATTAAATGCGTAATAAATCCATTTCAGAAATGAAACTGTATGCAGTTGCTGATCAGATGGTATTTCAAAGGAATTTAACCGAATAGATCCTTTTAACAATCTTTCCTTTCTCATGTATACACTTTTATTCTTCATTTAAGTTGCATATTATTACTAGAATTTTACAGCCCAAGTATTCTGCAATAACGTGGACTTTAAACCAAAATTCCTTTGTCCCATTTTCTCTTATGATGATTATAATTTAGCATTCTAAAGCCTGTGCACCTGACATTAGGCAAAAATATTTATGATTAGTGCCATTTTTCTTCTTTTTTTTTTAAATTATTGACTGCGGTGTATGTATTAATATTTTTAAAAATCAACGGAATGTCTTGACTTCTATAGAAGCTCTGTAATACTCTGAATCTGAATAGTGACCATGACTATATGAGTTGCCATTATTTATTCAAATTAAAATATTTACATATTAATAACAATAGAGATATACATACTAGTTATTTATATTACTCCTCACTTAAAATAGCAAAAAAATATTATTTTTAGAGACAACTCAAAGACAAGTCCATGAATGCAACATTTTTGTCTGCATTTTTTTCTGGATGAAAAACACTTCAACATTATCACTGCGCAAACACAATGTATGCGTTTAAAAAAAAAAGTTAAAAATTAATTAAAAAACAAAAGCATCTTTAAAAGCTATTAAAATATATCTTAAAATGAAAAAACCTGTAGCATGTGCTAAGATTAAAATAAAAACACAAACATAAATCACGCTATATATCTGATTATGATAATAAAACTACAACCTGCTTTACGGCAAATGGTATAAATAGCTGAAACACAGTAATTTAAATATCTGAATGTAAATAGATGGCCCAAAGGAATCATAAAATATAAGATAACTTCGTTTCATCATCCCCTAGAATAGTTTGAATGTTAGTCCCCAGCTTAAAATTTACAACGTAATGCTGCATAACAGGTACAATCCACAAGGATATAGTGCACCGTCAGTCAGCAGTCACAGCAAGCACAAACTGCCCCATCTGTTTGAGTGATCAGATATCATTGAGTGAGCCTAGTGTGCCCTATTCGCAAACGGCAGATAATAAACCTCCTATCGACAGTTAATTCTGTATGTTCTGTATGAGGAGCTCCATGGTGAAACAGTGTTCTTAATGGGTGAAGTTTATTATTTATGATAGCATCCCATTCATTTTAACCACCCCTCTTTAGAAAACAGACAAAATTGTTAGAAGCGACATGATCAGTAAAAAGAGGCTGGAGACAACAATCCTACTCTCCTTTTCTGCATTATCTGCGTGCTCATTGCCTGAAATTCCTATATGGCTGGGGATCCAGCAAAAGCTCACTGTTGTATTATGTCTAGTTATTTGTGAAATAACACAATGTATGCAATGAATCTGACAGACAAAAGGGTTTCTAGAGTACACGTCATTAATTGCCTGTAGGGCACTCATGGAATATGAGCAAACAAGAACATGTCGACATTTTGGGCTAACTATAGTAAGGCCTTCTTAATGGCATACAGTTCTGCCACAAAAATACTGGTGATGTTGAGAAGACCAAACTTGTATGTTCTGTTGCCAACAATCAATAAAATTAACATTTCTAGAGCCATCTGTATAAACTGTAACATCGGATTTCATACTATCCATAATACTATAAAATTTGTTTTACCTCTTTTTTTTAACCGGATTTGTGTTCCTTTTTATTTATACTGACAAAGATCAAGGCAATAATTAACATGAGAGGGCAGCCAAGAAGGGTATAACATGGAGCAACAGCAAGGACTGGAGGCAATTATAAACTTAGAGCTCAGAAAAGGCTCTTATGCCTAGCAGAGCAGTAGATCTCAGCTGTCCCTGGTGATTAACATGCTGGTATGAGAATACCACATCAAAGGCTGGGTGAGTTGGTTGCATCTTAATGCAAGCCATATCATTTGCTTTCATCTATTCAAAAAAGATGGCTCACCACTGTCCACCAGCAGACTTACCACAGGGCTAGAGCGAAAAGCACCTGTGTAAGACAGGTGAAAGAATGATGGACTGCACCGAGCATCTTTAGTATGGTGGCCCACACTAACGAATAAGCTATGCAGCTGTAGTCCAAGCAGAAACAGACTAGAGCTCAGTAGAAGCACAACATGCATACACGAGATCGGCTCCTCAACAGGTATTAGACAGAACTCTCAACAAATCTAACATTTTTAGACATGTTAACTTTAATGTGTTACCCGTTTTGTCTGCACAGCAACAGAAGAAAGTAGAAGAGGAAAGAAGTAAATTTTAAATGCTTATAACTGCAGCATCATTCAGAACATAACTGGAATATAATAACTATTTCACACAAACACTAGCTAGTTAAAAATTAATACGTACCTTAGTAAATCTATTTAAGAATGATTTAGGTAATCCTTTTCTAGCACCACCTTGTCTCTGAGGATTCTGACAAGCAAACAACTTTGTCTGATCGCTCTGTACAGCGAATGAACGCCCTAATTCGGATATAAACAATTCACCTCTATGGTCTAAAACAGCGTTTAAACTTTCCAGTATCGATTGTGATGCCAAGTTTAACTGAAACAAGCAGAAGTAATAAAACCCCAAAAAATTAATCACTGCATCAATGAATGCTAGATATATCGAGATGAATGTAGGGCAGAAACACTTGCTTCACACTCACAAGAAAGAAACTCACGACACGAACATTTTCAACACCAGAAAAGGCATGGAGATCAGAACGTATAAAAAATACTGGGAGGGCCACAAGGCCTGAACAGTCTTTTCGAAGAGACTTGTTTAATAGAATGACTAAAGTGATCCTTTGCGGTTATAAAAGATTGAAAATAAAATAGGATGTACATTGATTTAGAGTTTTCACTTTTCTGATACAAACGTAAAATAAAAATACAGATTCATACGGCTCTGTTTGAAACTGATCAATATTAGTGTTACCAGAAAATAATTTATATTCCTCTGCTACTTGAATATGGGATGAGATAATATAAAAGTTGAGTATTGTTCTTTTGGTGAAATTATCTGACCTATTTTATTTCCAAATTCACTTTTTATTTCCTCTTATAGTTTTAGGTTTATCGATTAAATTAGATATTAAGTTATGCAATATAATAATCTTAGAAAAATTATGTAAAAGATTATGTAAGTTATCAGAAGAATTTATATTTGGGCATTATATAAAATTCCTTAGCACACTGCTAGATTTTACAATTCCTTAAGTAATTAAGAATTTTCCTTTTTACGTTAAACAGTTTCTTTTCTTACTAAAGTACAAGCTAATGACTTTCTGAAAAACATTAAGAAGATTTAAATTTTTTACCAAAGCTAATTTTGTTATTATTTTGCCAATCCATTTCTGTCAATAGGGTTCCCAAATTTGTAATTGAGTCTTTATCGATTACCTTTTTAAAAGAATAAAAGTAATGATTATTTCTGTGCATTTTTTCATTAACAAATGGTATTATGCAATTTGACGGTTACCTGAAAGACTGCATAAAAGGACTGATTTACCTTAACTTAAATTTATAAAAATATTTTCAATTCAAGCAGCAGAGGTACTGGTAATTCTAATCAGCTGAAAGATTGAAATATTAGTTCTCCTAACTCAAACAGACATTTGTCAGATGATTAGAATCGTCAAGAAAATTAACGATGTACAGAAAGTAAATCACCATTTACTATGACATTAAATTTATTAGGAATTTTAAAGGAGATCTACAAATTATCATCAATATCGACTTTAGACTAATGCAATGAATCGAATAGAATTCAGAATAAATTTATTTTGCTTAAATCATTATTTCTGTCACAGTAACTGTTCTAAAACAGGAACTGATTTTTATATTTAAGAAAAAAAATTGTAGATGTGATGAAATCTTAACCTAAAAGAAATTCCTTTTCATATGATTCAACAGGTTAATGAAAAAAATTGTATACTATGTAACTAAATAAAAATTTGTAATGCTGGTTTATCCAAGTACTGAACTCTAGTCATCAGGCTGATTATCATGAAAATTTATAGAAATTGTTACTTCGGTATGAAGCAGATGGGCTATGTTTATCAACTTGGTCTAAAAATATAAAACTGATCAAGTGTGAGCAGTTACAGAAGCATCACTATATCTTGGAGTTCAAATAAGCCAATATCAGCAAAAATCCAATCGCAAAAGTAAGATTCTTTCTATGTTTTAGGATTTCAAAGAAGCTATACATAAGAATTGTCATCATAAAGAAATAAAACTGGAGCAGATTACCATACCTGTTTGTTAGGTAAGGTAGGATGTTCTGGTGGGTTGCTCCTGCAAGACGATGCTAGATCTCGCTTATATTTTGTAATGAAACAGTCAACACAAATGATATATTGGACCTCATCTCTTTTAAAGCACCTCATGAATATATTAATTTCATCAACTCAAAGAAGAATTGGAAGTCGGGGTTGAAAACTTTATGTGTAATCAGCTTTGGATGCGATGCACTACGTTTTACAAAACAAGAATAAACAATGATAATGATGAACATTAAAAAAAGAAAGCTACGCATATTTTCATATTTTAATTTACATATGAAATTTTGAACTAACAATTATACAAAACGCAGTAATTTTTATCAAGAGCAGAATGATAATAAGTTATGTCTGAAATTTTTTTTGGAAACTTTTCATCATTTAGGTAATACAAAAATTTAGGGTTAGGCTAGTAAATTCAATACTGGAACAAAGCTGATTCACCAGCTATAACTCATCGACATAAAAAAACATGACCAATAAAAAAACATAAGTATTTTGAATTATTCTCCATATTTTTTTTTTTTATCCTAGCGCAGAAAAATAGTTCAATTTTAGAAGCGTGTAATTTTTTTATTTCAATTATCCATAATTTCAAAATAAAATTACACAATTCAAAGAAAATTGCAATGCATGAAACAAAAGAAGGGGTACATACAAAAACAATAATGATTTATATAAACATCTAAACTGTTTATTTTCTTTCTGTTTACCAAAAGCCTAAGTCCAATTATAATTCTGTGCTAACTACATAAACAGGAGACAACAAATAACCGGTAATGAATTGAGAATACAAACTGTACTGTTAATATTAATCTAAGAAATACTGACCTCATCAAGTAAAATCCAGTTTCCATTTTTCAGTGCTCTAAGGAATGGGCCATCACGCCAAGCAAAAACTCCACCAGGTGCACCTTCTACAGGTAAATCAGCACCAAATAAATCTGACACATCAGTTTGTTCAGATAAATTGATGCGCGTTACATTATGACCAGTTAATCTAGCTAGATTGGTAACTAAACTAGACTTTCCAACGCCTGGGCTACCTTCTAACAATATAGCTCTGCGTGGTAACTGTAATGATTGTATTACTCTCCATATATTACGTTTTACTGTTTCAGCATAAGTTAAATATTTTGGATCTTCATTAAGCGGATACCTTCCTGTAACACAAGAAAGTAGATAAAACAGAATAACTTTAATTTAAAAATATATATATATATATATATTGACTGCTGTGCTAATAAAATTTAATGTTATATGAAACATAAACCACCAAAACACAAATTTGTAATAATCATAAAAATATGCACATACTTGAAAAATATTAATTTATAAACAAAAATATAAAATGATGAATCACCAAATCATATTCAAAGATGATAATTTAATTAAAAACATAATAAAAATACAATCTAATTGATGGGAATAATGACAATAGAACGAGAGAAAATAAGGAAGGATAGACAACAAAGGGAAAGAAAAATATGACGTTTTAAACATTATATCATTCTAGTACTGGACAGCAGAATTTGCATATTTGTCCATAATAAATTATGAAATTTTCAAAAAGAAAATGATTTCAGCAAAATTTACAAATCATAAATAAGTATATTTTATATTAAAATTTTATTAATAAACCGCCTAACGAAACAGAGTAATAATATGAATCATAAAAAGATTAAATATGTTTTAATATAATTACAGAATTTAATAACAACTGAAGATCCTGCAAAAACTGATTCTTGGAATTAATATGGTAAGTTTAACTTAACTTCCCTATTACACTGTTTTCTATTATACTGTTTTGGTAGTTTATATTTTATTTAATATATATACATATTATAACTAATTAACTTAGTAAAATTAATTCTTTTGTCCATATCCTCTTCTGTACTAATTATACCAAAGACAAAAATATAATGTAGCTTTCCACCAACAGTACAGAATTCAATAATGTCTCTTTCCTTATCTTATTGCTTTTTCATATTAAAAGCGCTTTTGAGAGTTTCCGTCATAATCAATTAATAAAAAATTTCTTGTTTTAAAAATTACACATTAAAATTAAAAAAAAAAAAATTTGTCATATAATATATGCAGTCAAAATTTTATTTATTTTACAAAAATTTTGGTGGAAATCTAGATTATAACTAACACAGTTTAAAATTTTAAAAACAGTTTTACAACCGCAAAATGTATTTTTAAAACTAAGTCGCTAATTTAAGGAACTGCTTCAAAACAGAAATTTTGTCTAACTAACCTCTCTGGATTGATAAAGGCCCCATCAGAAATGAATCAGCAGATATAGTCATTTTTGGTATATATTTTGGATCAGCTAAATGCGATAAATTTAAACCGGTTATCTCCTTCATTTGATTAACTAAATAAGTAAGACACTGCTTTTTATAATTGTATAATGTAGTACTGTAACAGAAATAAATCTCAATAAACTACATAAACGTTTGATTCATAATATAAATAAAATTATTAAACAATATCAACAGATTATAAATACAATATATTACAAAAAAGAATGCAATACAATCAATAACTAAAACTAAAATAACATACGTGTTAACAGAATAAAAATTATCTAATTTCTATGACAATTATAGCAATGCCTAAGTAATCTTAAATACAACTGTAAACTTCTTGTTTTAAATTACAAAAAAATCTCTCCTTTTCTTAACTCAAAATTACAGTGAATTATCACAGCTCAAAACCTAATTATAATTCTGCAGTTTTACTCTTAAGTAACAAATGTTTTTTTAACATGTCCAAAAGTCATTTGTACATTTTTTGTAATTTCAGTTTTGATTAATTAAATCAAATTTCTCTAAATCTTATTTTGTATTTTGTTACAAGAAGGAAATATTTACTTAAAAAGTAAGGTACAAAGGATGATAAGTTGTGATAAGTTGGCGAGTAAGAGAACAAAAAGAACTAAAGTGTAACGTCCCAGAAAAAGATGAAAAGGCAGATAAACTGAGTGGAAGATGCTGAAAAAAAACTGTGGCAGATAGAATAAACACTTCATGATCGATTATAGTAGAAGATCAGTATGTGATGGGATTGCAGGGTGTGTTGTCAACTACACTTAGGCAACAGGCGCTGAATGAAAGTAAACACTAAATATTTAATTAAAAAATAAACACACCTTTATTTCAGTTACTTTTTTCGTGTTTCGATGCAATACTTTATATCAGATACCACATAGGTGATCAATTGAGACAGATCACTATCAAAGTTAAGATGTCAAGCTTATATAATTAGTATAATAGTTTGTAGATCTACCGGTCTCAGATTTGTTTCATAAGAAGGGTTAGGAATTTTTCATCTTTCTAAATGAAATACATTTCAAAGCAAAATCATGAACCATAATAGTAATAATACAAAATCTCACTGACACACACACATGAAAATTAAAAGAGTAACAATTGCATTACTTATAATGCCGTCAATGAAGTTGTAATTCTACAATAAAAATACCCTCGGTTTCATAAAGTGAGATTTATTATAAACTTAAATGACATTCGAGGAACAATACTATTAATACGAGCAATAAACTATCAAATTATTCATTAATACTATGATCCAGAAAAAAGAATTATTGCAATCTGGGGTCTCTTGTGAATAATTATCGACTAAATAAATAAGTATTAGCGATAACATGTTTTACTTTAAGAAAAATTGCTCATAATTTCTGATATGTGCGTTACAATGTAAAGATACTGAAATACAAAAGAGATAACATAAAAATAAAAAGATCAACTGTTAACTGAACACAGACCTATTGTATAGAAACATATTTACACAGATATATTTTGTATACTTGCCTATCGAGTCCGATCGCTCCAGTGCCTAAACCATCAATTAATATAACACAAGCACCAAAAACATAAGCGGTTGGAAGTTTCATAGTAGGTTCAAAACTAGATGTTGTTCCCCAGTCGGCTGATGTATTTATAAATTGCACCCATGTCAACACATCTCTAATACTTATTACATGTCTGTAAATAAATAAAAATAAATTTTTCATTATTTGCATATTTCATAAACAATTAACTTTATAAACAAAAAAAATTTTCTAATAAAGTGAAATTATAAAAATTAAACGAATCGCTTACCTTACTCCGATATCAATCGTTTTAAACCAATTTATAAAATTAACAATGCCATGTCCAATACCAGAAGTACCATCTTCCTGATTGGCTAATGATAAACCGGGTTGTACGTTATGTTCGATAATTGAAATCATATCATTATGATCAGTCACGCCATCACACCATATTTCTGTTAAACGATTCCGCAAAGCTGGAGATAACTGTAACAAATTAAATACCAAACACCAAATTAATAATAAAATATTTACATATAAATTAGTAATAAATATAATAAGTAACAGAAATAGGACATATAACAGAACCATAAAGAAAGAGCAATAAATATTCTTCATAAATAAGACTGCAATCGGTTGATTAATTAATTAGCAAAGTTGGCAACTGAATGATTCATATGATAATCCAGTAATATCCTACTGGTTTTCTTGATTTGGGGCCAGTAAGCAGTTGTATCCCAACAAGTGCACTTGTAGTTAGTTTCGTGGATCTCCAGGTAAGAATATGTTCTTAATTAAAATTGACTACCGTTGTAGCTAATATGTGTTGCTAAAGAATCATACTAAAATATAACAGCTCTCAACCGGTTAAGCTAGCCTCAAACTAACAATCTCCCACAAACGAAAGCTAAAATCTACGCTGACATACTCTGACATAGTGTTAACCTCTTAATAACACTATTGTTAAGAATGAATGATTAGGATGATTCTATAAAACATACCTAACAAGACAGAATTGCTAAGAACAGACAAAGAATGTTAAGGATTTGTTTTTGTTATCATTAATCCGATCAGTTTAATGTGATTTTCTACTTTTCTTTTCTACACTAACCTGGGTAAATTCTATGTATTTGCCATGTCATTAATTTCACGTTACTTGCTTCACGTATTCTAATTTTAATCCACCCTTTCAGTTTTGACCTATTTTTTCTTGAATTACTAAATTAATTAACCAACTAAGGCACTATGAGGGCCGTGACAAATAACTAGCCTTTTTTTGTTTTCATGTGTTTAAAATTTTCATTTAAAATTTTATCAACACACTTCCATTTTTAACAAATTTTTGTAAAAATTACTTAAAATCCTCAATTATTTATTTTTCAGGTTTTTTAATGGTGATTTTTTACTGTTATAAAGTTCTTTACACCACACAAAAATTTAAAAAATATACTTCTAATTCCTAAATCAATTTAGTGAATTAAAACCAGTTGATTTCCTAAGCGGTGAAGTTTCCTTAGCTAAACAGTTTTTTGGATATATTTTTTACACAAACTATCCTCTGTGCAAGTACTCAAATAGATAATTTTTCTGTTTAAGCATTTTATTGTTCAAACTCCTAACTTTTCAAGATTTAAAATCTCTTTTTTTATACACGCAAAACAAAAAAAAGCATACAAGCAAACTTTCTATTCCTGAAAGAAAGAAAAAATACAGAAAGTTGTTTGAGGTCTAGGATCGCTAACCACTTAACTGGGAACACGGCCTAAGTGAAAGTCTCTTCCAGGCAATCATAAGCAAGTTCTACAAATACTTTTAACAAAAGTACACTATAATAAAAAAAAAAAAATTTTATTTATTTTACCTCTTTCTTTCCAAAATCACCACCAGGATTCATTGTACCGATAAAAAGAAAATTATCATCAGCAACAACTTCTTGAACGTCAGTTCCCTTCTCACTCAAAAGAATTTTACGCTCAGGTTCTATTAAAAAAAAAAAAAATTAATTCAAATTATAATTGTTTTAAACATATAATAAACGCATATTTCTTACTCTGATTTTTTATCGGTAAACAGAATTTGACATAATTTTTTATAACTAGCTTCCTCAAAAATTAATTTAAAAAAATATTTTAAACTTTTAGGAACTTTATTTATTCTTCAGCCAACTTAGTTAAAAAAATAGTTACAACAGACATTACAACTGATTATAACTTTTTAACCAAAATCAAAAAGGCAATCGGTTTAAATTGTCACGTATATCTAGAAAGATGGATCAATGTCATATATGGGAAAGTTTTAGGTACAAGTTTCCTCAAATTTACCAGCTTTTCCTGTGTTCTCACCAAGTTTGTCTATATTTTCTTAAAGAGAGAACTTAATGGTTCTGTTGACTTTAATGAATGCCATAAATATATGAAGTACAGTTAGACTAACTGAATTTTTTTCATGTTATTTAGAATTAATCGAGTTTGATTTTAGGTAAAATTCAGCATTAAGTCTACGTTCACCTGCATCACAGGAAAGTACTCGACTCAATGAATGGACTTTTTGTAATATAGAAGATATTGAATTTTCTGAAACAAAGATGTTTTGTTTGTTGAATGTGTTTTGGAGACTATTATTACTGCAGTAAAGAGGCCATGTAATGGCTATACCAGCTACATCCAACCAAAAATCTTTACCAGGCCAATATAATTCTGAGATCTGCAATCAAAATCTATGGAATAATTAAATTTAAATTCAATCATATTAATAACAACAATAGTTGGAATTCTTCAGAAAATGTTAGGTCCAATAAGATTTCGACTCAAATATTTTTGCATCCGACTATAATTAAATTATATAAGTATGTCTTTAATATTTTATATTATGCGATATGTTACATAATTTATAAGATTAAACTTTAATAATGACACAATATACTTACATAACCATTATATTGTAATTCTTAATTAATGCGAAAATTGTTTTTCAATTTTATCTGCTAATTTTTTAATATCCACAGGTAATTTAGAAGAGGCACAATGAAGTTGATTTGTCAGATTCTCATCTATTACTCTGTTGCGATTTTTGGACTTCACAATCTCAAAAAAAAAAAATGTTGCAAAGATATGTGGTTCCCATAGTTGTTGTAACATGGAGTTGCTAGCTGTTTCATATTAGGAAACTTACCTTCTTGGATAAATAATTTTAATAAAAAATTTGAGTTTATTACTTCATCCAAATATTTTTAAATTAACACTTGATTGGAGGTCTATCAATTCCAAATGTAAGTTTTCTGAAGCAGAGTCCGCTTCAACATTGAAAGTACATATAAAAATATTGAATATTGTTTAATGTTCTAAACATAAGCAATTCTGTGTTCATTTTTTTACATCATTTTAGTATTTATAAAAGAGTTTTTGGTTACTTTTAAAATTACTTAATAGCAGAATGTGCATTAAATTTTTTGACTTCAGTTGATTTTTATAAAGCTTTAATTTCACTATTAGTGCTTTTTTTATATGACAGCAATTTGTACTTAAATTTATTTCTGCCTTGAAGCAGCTAAATAAGTTTATTTAATTTTGTTGTAATATTTGTATAGAAAATATAAATCTAGAACCCATTGTTCATCATGGAGTTCCGGAATATCTTGTCCATTTTCATTCATAAATTGAAATTTTTTCTCTAAGTTCAAAACCTTTGTAAGCACTTTCTGCCGAACAACAACCATAAAATTTCTGCATAAAAAATCTAATCGCTGTAGTCAAGATTGTATTCCTGAAAATACTCTTAAGATTGATGATGTTTCAGAGAACTATTTTTTATTATATTAATTATTGTTAATAACAATAGATATCACATGGAACAGATCCAATGATATAAATTTTCAGGATCTAAAAAACGAGAAACAAAAAGTTAAACTTTGTCCAAAAATGTCAATACGCTTATGAATCAAAGTAACAGCTGTGATGTTTTTACCGACCAATGAAGGTGCTCCATCAGCTCATTGCCAATTAGAATTTTTAAATTAAATTGATAATATTGTACACACTTTATGACTGCATCTTTAATATCATTTCCACTTGTAGTGTGTCTTAAACTTACAAAATCAAGAGATTTTTCTGTCACATTCATTTGTTTGTTGACTCCCCTAATAAAAATAGAAAGTTGAATGGTATCCTTAATGTCTATTGTTTCATCCAGATATACTGAAGAAAATTTTCTGCAATTTCATTAAGCGTTCCAGAAACTTCAGTTGATATGTCATTAATTCTGCATACCACAATTTGATTTGATCCTGGTACCTCTCGCAGACTGCTTTACATAAAAGCTACAATTGTATCTGGAGTAATTTGTACTAATGAAGCCATCAAACATTCTTTGATATACTCGCTGCTTAAAAAGGGTTTCAATTTTCTGCCAATAATATGAGAAATTTGTATGTTGGCATGAACAACTGCACTGCTCGTTTCTGAAATACATTTACTTGAGCAAACTAGTTTTAAATAATTATAGTTTAGCTCTTTGTTCACCAGCAGTAAATGCTTTAGTTCTGTCATGCTTCAGATCAAAATGTCTTTTCATGTTGAAATAGAATCAAGACAAATTAGGCTACAGCTTTTATTTTTTACTAGAACAAAAATATATAAGTCTCCCCATTCTTTTTGAAATTGCGTGTTCCCATCTTCAACTCTTCTTTGACGACATAATAATACAATAGGTATATGTATTGAAAGCTAGAAAAAAATATTATAATAAAATTTATTAAAATTATATATAATGGTTTGTTACCTTATTTACGGTAGCAACTATATTTTTTCAATTTCCACTGCGGTTTCAATAATTTTCACTACCCACAACTAAGCGTTCCTAGTCTAGTTCTCTTGTTTTACTGCCTATGATCCCTAATCCTCTACATTTTCGCAGTTTCCTCACTGCTCCAAAACAAATATGTTAGTATAGCTGCTATACTATTAATATTTCTTCATTGCAGATTACACAACTGAAGCGCTGACCCATCAAGTTTGTATAGTTTTGGAAATGGATGAAAAATCATTAGAAACCAGGTTTGGGATACATAGTGGATACAGCGCAGTACTGAAAAATCCAGGTGCTGAATTGCATCTCCTGTTGGACTTATGTGAGGTTTTTCACTGTCTATTTATTATGCTAATGAATCTGATTTTTTTCTTTAGAACAGTAAGAGTTTCAATGCTAATCTTCAGAGTATACTGGTTTTTTTTTTTTAAATTCCGCATCTAAAGTGGTCAGAATTTTTTCGGTTGAGGTAATCCCTTATGACAGTATTCTATCGATTACCTTTTTTTGTTGTTCTTGGGTATCGTATGATGGACCCAAATTTCATCATCAATAATGATCTTCTATAATTAGCATTATCTTCAAAATATTTCAATATTTCTCCAGGAATCCTAACTCTTTCAGAGTTCCATATCAACAGACCATCATATCATCAGTCTTACCCAGCATCTTGCAGTAATTACTTCAACACACTGATCATCGTAAATGATTTGCATTTGTCTGTGAATTTTAATCGGGACTTTCTCCACAAATAACACGACATTGTTTAAATCCAATGTCTGAATACTTTGCCATTTCAAAATATACTAATCAGTAACCGAAAGCATGTGCATATTCAACATCACCTATAATGGAGGGAAAATAAAAGCGTCAACTGATTTCATCCAAATATTACAAATCTAACTTAAAATATTACAATGGAGACAAAACCTTTCAATCAATGTTGTATATGGTGACACATTTGGAAAAACATATAAATACTAATAATACTGTAGTCAACTTTATACAGTATTGGGCATCGTTGAACCTCTCTCTCTTTTTCCTGTTTAGCCTCCGGTAACTACTGTTTAGATAATACTTCAGAGGATGAATGAGGATGATATGTATGAGTGTAAATGAAGTGTAGTCTTGTACATTCTCAGTTCGACTCTTCCTTAGATGTGTGGTTAATTGAAACCCAACCACCAAAGAACACCGGTATCCATGATCTAGTATTCAAATCCGTGTAAAAATAACTGGCTTTACTAGGACTTGAATGCTGGAACTCTCGGCTTCCAAATTAGCTGATTTGGGAAGACGCGTTCACCACTAGACCAACCCGGTGGGTATCATTGAACCTACAATAGTTTAACTCAACACTGTTGTTAATAAGCAATATATCAACATTTTTTTTTACACAGCTACTTAATTAAAATAATAGAATTACATCAAACAAACCTAGCAATGAGTTAAGTCTTTCCAGAACACTATCATCAGCTAAAGATAATTCATCAGCAAGAAAAACATGGCCGTGTTTCATAGCTTCAACAAGTGGTCCATCAATCCATTCAAATAACCTTGAATCCTAAAGGAAAAAAAAATATGTATGATTTAATAAGCACCTACAAAAATATTTCATTTGATTAAAAAAGTAATAATAATGATATATAACTGACAACTTACATTAGCAGAATGATCACGAACAGGTCTAAGTCCTCCAAGAAAATCTGCGCTTTCAGAATTCTGATGGCAATTTAATGATAATAATTTTTGTCCATTAATATTTGCTAATAATTGTGCAACAGTTGTTTTACCACATCCAGTTTCTCCAACTAACAAAACCGGTTCATGAAATTCATACGCCTTACCTAATAATAAAGCAATTAAAATCATTTAATAGAAAATTTGACAGATTAAAGAAATAAATAAAACTACTACTTTATAAACATACATCAAAACCGGTTTACATTATTTTATTAACAGACTTCAATTAAAAAAGGGGGTGTTCTCAATTTCATCCATATGTCATGAATTTTAAGTACAATATGTTCAAATCTTATTCCTCTACACAAAATGATTTCAATGAGTCTTTATTTTATAACAAAAGTAATTCTCTACGGGTCCTATTAAACATTATTGCTCATAACCTAAGTGAAAAATTTTTTAAACGTAAAATTATATTCATAAAACAAAAAATATGAAGATATTTTTCATTCAATTGTAATAGTATCTGATCTGGATTGTGTTATGATGTATTGTCCAATGTCAGTATAAAATCTGAATTATATTTGAGTAAAAATTCATGAAAGTCGGCAGGAAAACATGAAATAAAAAAATATTTATTCCTCATACCAAAGCCTTTGCTCATGTTTAAAGCCAGTCTCAACATGATACTTCTCTGTATTCCTTTTCATATCTTTATCAAGACATACGTTTCTTGCAAACAGCTTATTTTCATACCAGTAACATATTCTAAATGCTTATGCTTATATTAAATGAAGTAAAATTAAAGTAATTCTAAACAAGAAAAAAGATATTAAACTTGAGTTAAAAAAAAAGCATATGAAAGTTTTTTAATTTCTGTTCTAAAAATGTGATTTTTTCACAATGGCACCAGATTGAGGATTAATTAGATCATCAGTAGCTGTTTTAAAGCAGTGCTATTTGTAAAGTCTAATTTAAAGAAGTATAATTAACTTTAATAAAAATTAATACGATCACTAAACTACTTAAATTAATTTTATAAAATAAAATAACCTAATAAAAATAACAAACTAAATAAACTAATTAATTAAATTAACGTATAATAAAATTGCCTCTAATGTTCCACATGAGACCAAACCAGGATGTTACCTGCATTAGGACTCAATACTGCTATCTCTACCTTTATATCTGAGATCAAGGACCTTCACGACTTGGTGCAAACTAACACCAAAATCAAGCGGGAGATTAAGGACAGGCCTTGTCTGTAAGAGCTGACCAGCACATTGCCAGCGAAGCTCGTGAAGCAAACCGTTTTCAGCTACGATGAGGCAAACACTGTAGCTGTCATTGACCTAAAAACCGGTATGAAGGAAATCTACATGCAGAAGGCTTTCACCAGGATCCCCTGGCTTTGGCCACTACCTGGGGGGGGTCAGTTGAAACTAACCCCTTAAAGGGAGGGTCCTTAGAAACAGACCCGTTCCTCCCAGGAAATGCAATGGAGGTTACACTGTGTCAGATATCTGTAGTCTTTATACACTCCAAGGGGGATGAGGAACTGACTGTCAGGGAGGTGCAGATACAGCTCTCCAAAATCACGGACACGGCTAGGCTTAGTGTCGGAGCCCCTCCGACAAGATTGGACTTTGTGTTTGTTGCCTCATAGAATACCCGGCACGACATTCGAACAGGAAGTTTATGGTTTTTGTTGAGGGGCTGGATAAAGACAGGCTCAACAAATCCAGAGTACCAACCGAGCAAGAAGCCTCTAAGACTGTTATTATCAAGTCTTGTGAGAAGTCCTTTGCTGACCTCCTGAGGTCAGTTAAGCAGGGTGGGTCCCCGATAAGAAGGTGAAAGATATCCTGTCTATAAGGAATGACAAACAGATCTGGTCGATTCGCAGATATGTACTTTGGCAAGATGGTACATGAGACAATAAAGAAAAAGGTTGCGATCTTCAGAGGTCAATAAGAAGACTTTCATCCGTATGAAGGACTTAGATGCTGAGACTACGTCCTGATATGTGTAAGCAGGCATCTCACATGCCTTTACAGACAAAACCTCAGTGTTGTTACATCCCTCAGGCCGGGTTTTGGCAATATGCAGAAGGTGATTGTGGTGCTGCCTGGGGATGCTACTCGTAAGTTCCATGCTTTGGGCAAGATCCAAATCAGGTGAGTCAGCTGCCATGTCACCAGATGGGAGGAAGAAAACAAGTGTTTTAGATGCTGGGATATGGGCCATCATCTTGCCTCTAAGTGCAAGGGCCTGACCGCTTGGCACTTTGTTTCAACTGTGGTAAGGCCAGCTACAAAAGGTCTAAGTGCAAAGAAGCACAAAGATGCCCAGCCTGTGAAGCTACTAGCAATAGAACTGGTAGTAAAAAGTCCCATAAAAATAGCAAATGAAAATCCTCCAAATCAATACAAACAGGAACCGGAGGGTCTATGACTTGGTCTCAGAAGTCGCAAGACAGGAAAAAAACCAACTTAATGCTGTGCAGCGAGCCACTAAGAGTTAGTGGCTCTGCAATGCTGACAGCAGCCCAGGCTATGCCTGGCTAGAGACTCGCGACAGCCCTGTTGTTTAGTTGCTATATCTCGCTGAACTATTCATTCAATGCTTTCGAGCATTACCAGGATGGTTTAATGATGGAGGTAGGTAGACAGTTGGCAAAACTCATGTTAGTAGGAGGCAATTTAAATGCTAATATCCCACTCACAGGACTCATCTTCTTTAATCAAGCGCTCCTACCTTCAACAGAGATGAGTCTGCCTTCTTCACTGATTAACATTCTTGAGACTCAGGGAATCATGTGTTAATCAGGAGTGGAACGAGATCTCATATCACAACACGATTCTGAGTGCCATCAGTCCTTTCTAGAGGGGTAGCAAAAGACCCCTCTTCCTGTAGTCAGTCAGGAAGTTTCGGCCTCCTTCCAGACCAAATTCCTGGTGTGTCTCGGCAACATGAACCACAAACCCAAGGGAGACTTAAACCTCACTTCAAGGAGACTTAATCAATAGGTCAGGTAGATCACCATGGGAAACAGGCCTATTGGTGGACTGCTGAGGTGGATAGACTACGACAATCTTGCATGAATGCCAGATAAACCTACAAAGGGCCATTAGGAGGGATGATATCAAACTATCCACCTATCAGTGGGATGAGCTCAAAAGGACTAGGCAGAATCTGAAGTATATCTCCAAGACAAAATAGCAGAAGTGGAGGGTACAATGTGATGATCTTGACAAGGATATCTGGAAATATGGTTACAAAATTGTTACCAAAAAATATGGTAAGCATCTTCCCGTACTCAATAGAGCTACTCTATTGAGTTGCATGGAGTCTCTCTTTCCTAGATATGATGAGATGAACTGCAAGGAAATAGATGTTGTTGACATCCCACTTGTTACTACAGAAGAAACCAGTTATAAAATCAAGCATGATAAGAGCTCTGGTTTGGATGACATGCCCTGGGAGGCAGTAGAGCTTTTTGTAAAACCTGTGGGTGCATGGTTGATGAATTCAACTTTGCCATCACCCAGGTATGGTTCCAAGATTCCTGGAACTCTGCCCGGCTTATGCTTCTCAGGAAGGAGGGGGACAAGGCAGGAAACCAGCATCCTTTAGGCCATTCTGTTTCATCAGTTACCTTAGTAAGCTTTTTGAGAGGGTGCTATTTTAACAGGCTTAACCAAGAGCTGGAGCAAACTGCGGTCTTAGCAACCTCCAATTTGGCTTCAGTAAGATCAGATCAGCTGTAGATGCTATATCTAGCGTCATGACCAACACCCAGGGGGCCAGACTGGGCTCAAGCAAATGTGTTTGATCAGCAGTGATCCTGTTTCATGTAAAAAAATACATGATGATTATTTTTTTATTTTGTTTTTTGGTTTTATGTTTATTCCTTTATTTTTATATTTTTTTAAACGTTTTACGTTATTTATAATTTTATTTTAGTATTGTTTTTTTTATTTTTGTAGTTCTATGATTCAACAGCGTATCGTGAGGCACATTATTCCAGGGACTGAAAAGTCATGGTGTCAGTTCATATCTAAGAATAATAATCTAGAATTACCTCTCCGAAAGATTGGTGACAGAGGAGAGATTTGGATCAGGATGAGTTGTGGTATTCTACAGCGTTCAGTTTTGAGGCCAACACTGTGGAATATCATGATCAGTGGGAAGCACTCTCCATAGTGCTTCCCAATGGGGCAACCCTAACTGGGTTCGCCGACAACTTGGCACACTGATGGTGAAGTCAGAACAGGTGGTAATGGACACTGCGAATGAGGCAATAAACATTACTGTTTTGCGCCTGCAGAAGATCGGGCTTCAGCTTTCACTGGAGAAGACCAAGTGGTCATATAGTCTCGGGTAGGCATAAGCTAATCCCAATTTCATTTAAGATTGGTGTCACAGTAGTCCACCCTACCCCTGCAATGAATACCTTGGGGTGTGGATGGACAAGAACCCCATGTTCCAGAGACACGTAGAAGTGCTGGTCAAAGCCAAAAAAAATGGCTACCGTGATCAGTCAGTTAATAACCGACATCAAAGCGGAGGATCATGTCTCAGACAGACCTCTCAAAAGTACTGTATGGAGCCCCAGTATGGTCCATCATGATGCAGATGGGGAGAGCTCATGCAATTCTTAGTCAGGTCCACAGAGCTGTCTCCCTACAGGTATGTTGCAGGCACAGAACCATTTCAGGCAATGCTGCAAGTATAGTGGCCAGACTTGCATCTCTGGATCACCTCATTCAGAAGAGGAAGGAGATGTACAAGGTAGATGTGAAGGCATCGCTTGTTCACAGGTGGCAGGAGAGATGAGATTTGTTGACAAAAGACAGATAAACCTAGACTGATCCCGGACCTCAGGCGATGGCTGTGCCAAAAACACAGGAAACTAGGGTTCAAGTTGACCCAGTTCCTTACCAGTCACAGATTTTTCATGGCATATTTGTGTACACAGATGCTGAGATCCTCCATGGATTGTGATTACTGCGGGGAGGGGAACAATGCAGAAAACATGGTGTTTGTGTACGATCAGTTCCTGCAGCATAGGAAGAAGCATGCAGGAGAAAATTTGGCGTGCTTACCCTCAGAGAACATCATTAGGCCTATGCTTCAAACCGAACAATCGTAGTTAAGATCATCCAAACCAAGTAAGTGGAAGATGTCCAGGGGGTGAATAACTACCTCTGAGTCACTCTTGAGGCAGACCACTACCCAGTTGGGGCCAGGTTCCCAGCCCCAAGCGGTCAAAGTTAAAAAAAACCCATAGGATCCTGAAGAGTTCAAAGTGTGGGACCAGCAATGAATGCACAGATGCGAGACAAGACACATGGGTGCTGTGATAATACTGTAAGATGAGCCCAACATCCCATGTTGTAGAGAGGGAGGGATTTTAGTAGGAAGGTCTGCAAGGGAGAGCCCCATACTGTTATGGGGTATGAGATCACATAGTGCCTATAAAAGGTTTCCCCTCCTCCAGGGGAAAAAGTACTGTTTTTTAATTACTAAGCCAATTCACTCCTTTCTTTAATTTTTTTTTTAAATTTATAAATAACAAATGATTATGACATAATTTATTAAATTTTATAACACTTCCACTTTAATTTGTTCTGTTATATTTTTAAAATTCAATTAATATTGAATTTTAATTCTAGAGGTTTAATGCACAGAAGGGTGTGTATATACCTTAACAATACCTCCTTCAATTAAACCAACCAATAGTGCTGATAAAAATTGCAAAGAGCAGACAAGCTCAAGCAGTCTCTCAAGAAAACAAAGCTGGTATAGCCGAATGGTGTAAGGTGACAGTTGGTGCATGCAGTAGTCTCTCAAGAAAATCAAGTAATTACAAGCTATATTACTAATATTCAATTCTGAGGATTACTATAATTAGCTTTTTTGTGATCATAACAGATTTACATTATAAGTCAAGGATACAAGGATAATGCCAATTATAGAGCTATCGAAGCTTAATGAAGTTATCTATTATCTCACTCAATTCAAAATTGATTTTAACATAGATCCATATATTATACATATCAAACATACACACCAACAAGAACAGCAATTTCTCTTAAACTGTAAGTCCAGACAACATGTTTAAATGCAGAAGGTAGTGGAACAGCAACTAATGCTTCTAGTATATGTCTTGTAACTGGTGAACAATCATCATTCACTACAAAAAAAAAAATTAAAAAACTAAATAATAAAAATTAAATTTCTTAAATCACCTATTTATTATATTGTAAATCACAAATTATTTATAATGAAATTTTACAATTTAATTTGGTGTTTTTCGTAATGATTTCTTGCATCCAAACTTTTGATTAAAACAGAAAGGAAAAATAACTAATTTATGAAGTACTGCTTAGCTTTTTAATACAATTATGTAAATTATTAGGTTAATTTAATTAATAACCTAATTAATTAGTAATAACAGATTCAGTAAAAAATAATAAAAACACTTAACAAATGTTTAAAACTAGAACTTCTGTGAATTTATCAGACTCACTGCTTAAATTAATAATTAATATATAATTCCTAAATATTTCTAAAACTATATAAACATTTAGCAAAATTACATTTACGTAATTACTCTTTTCAACCAAACTTTGGTTAACAGTTAAAATTGCTTAATAACAGAATATACATACGCGGTCTGTAAATGAAGTAATAAGACTAGTTTTTTTTGGCAGCCAAAGTGGCAACACTGTAAAGTTACTAGTAAACATATGGTTTTATGAACAGCTGATTTATATTAGGTATTAATTTTTTAGTCTATTGTTGCCACGTGAAACGTAAACAAACTTTAATGTGAAATGGATTTTTGTTGTGCGTCACTAAAATGGATGATACCAATTGTGAGCAATGTTGTGCAATCAAGTTTAACACAAAACTTGGTGAGAATGCTACTGAAGCTTTCTCAAAATTGAAAAGGACGTATGGAGGTGATACTCTGTCACCAGCCCAAGAAATTAGGTGGTTTAAAACATTTTCAGATGGCTGGGAATCAACTGCAGACGATCTATGCTCTGGAAGACTGTTAATGTTAAAAAGTGATGACAATGTTGAGCGAATAAGAGACCATACCACAGTCCATCAAATTTTTACAAACAAATTGGACATGAAAAAAGTTTGTGCAAAATTGGTTCCAAAAAACTTCACTTCTAGATCTAGATCTTCTAGGGCGAATTGAAACTAATCCTGATTTTCTAAAAAATGTTATTACTGATGATGAATGTTGGATATTTGAGAATGACCCAGAAAAAACGCCATAGCAAGGAGTGGCAGACTTCAAACTTACCACGTCCCAATAAAGCAAAAATGAGCAAATCAAAACTGTGCTAATTTGTTTCTTCGATAGTAATGGCATTGTCCATAAGGGGTTTTTGTCTACAGGGCAGACTGTAAATCAGTATGTTTACAGAGAAATTCTTGAAAGACTGCAGAACAATGTTATCCGCATGAGACCAGCCATCAAAGACAACTGGATGTTGCATCATGACAATGCACCTTGTCACACTGCACTCTCAATTAATGAGTTTTTGGCAAAGAAAAATATTTCTGTAGTTCCTGGATCACCTTATTCACCTGACTTGAGTCCCTGCATCTTTTCTGTTCCTGAATTTAAAAAAAAACCTCAAAGGGCACCATTATGGAACAGTAGAAAACATTAAAGAGAAATGTAACCAACCATCTGAAGGAAATCTGGCTTCTGAGTTCCAACACTGCTATGAAGAGTGGGGAAAACCATTTGAAGCATTGCGTGGCTTCCCAAGGGAACTATTTTGAAGGTGAAGAGTCCATGTATAATTGGATTGTAAATAAAAAGTTTTTCTGAACTAAAATGTGATTTTTTTTCATTAAAACCTTTTGTTATTGCTTACATCAAAAGTTTATAGTTTTTAAGATTATTATATTTAAGAGTTGATAACTGAAACAAAACCTAATTAACTAGTAAAAACGAGTTCAAAACAAAATTCTTACATGTAAATAATCTCTGAGGATCAACTTTTCTTTTTATATGTTTTTTTATAACTTCAATAATCGTCTGTTTTTCTTCTTGTTTACGGACACGTCCAGCCAATACTAGAAAACCTATAAAATGGAACAAAAAGAAAAATCTTAAATATAATATGCATTTGACTTCATCAAATTATACACCAATGTAACTATGTATTTCTCAAAAAATCCTAAAATAAAATAAACCCAAAGATGCTTTTTTTTTGTCTTCAGTCATTTGACTGGTTTGATGCAGCTCTCCAAGATTCCCTATCTAGTGCTAGTCGTTTCATTTCGGCATACCCCCTACATCCTACATCCCTATCAATTTGTTTTACATTATTCCAAACATTGCCTGCAAACACAATTTTTTCCTTCTACCTGTCCCTCCAATATTAAAGCGACTATTCTAGGATACCTTAATATGTGGCCTATAAGTCTGTTTCTTCTTTTAGTTATATTTTTCCAAATGCTTCTTTCTTCATCTATTTTCCGCAACATCTCTTCATTTGTCACTTTATCCACCCATTTGAGTTTTAACATTCAACTATAGCACCACATTTCAAAAGCTTCTAATTTTTTCTTCTCAGATACTCCAATGGTCCAAGTTTCACTTCCATATAAAGCTACGCTCCAAACATATACTTTCAAAAATGTTTTCCTGATGTTTAATTAATTTTTTATGTAAAAAAATTATATTTCTGACTGAAGGCTCATTTCGCCTGTGCTATTCGGCATTTTATGTCGCTCCTGCTTTGTCCATCTTTAGTAATTCTACTTCCCAAATAACAAAAATCTTCTACCTCCATAATCTTTTCTCCTCCTATTTTCCCATTCAGTGGACAATCTTCGTTATTTCTACTACATTTCATTACTTTCGTTTTGTTCTTGTTTATTTTCATGCAGTAGTTCTTGCCTAAGACTTCATCCATGCCATTCATTGTTTCTTCTAAATCCTTTTTACTATTACTATATCATCAGCAAATGATGATATAGTAAAGCATCATGTATCTTTTCACCTTGCACTGTTATTCAGAATCTAAATTGTTCTTTAACATCATTAACTGCTAGTTCTATGTAAAAATTAAAAAGTAACAGGGATAGGGAACATCCTTGTCGGACTTCCTTTCTTATTACGACTTCTTTCTTATGTTCTTCAATTATTACTGTTGCTGTTTGGTTCCTATAAATGTTAGCAATTGTTCTTCTACCCCAATTTTTTTAAAATGCTGAACATTTTATTCCAGTCTACGTTATCGAATGCATTTTCTAGGTCTATAAATGCCAAGTATGCTGGTTTGTTTTTCTTTAATCTTCCTTCTACTATTAATCTGAGGCCTAAAATTGCTTCTCTTGTCCCTATACTTTTCCTGAAACCAAATTGGTCTTCTTCTAACACTTCTTCCACTCTCCTCTCAATTCTTCTGTACAGAATTCTAGCTAAGATTTTTGATATATGACTAGTTAAGCTAATTGTTCTGTATTTTTCACATTTATCTGCACCTGCTTTCTTTGGTATCATGACTATAACACTTTCTTTTAAGTTTGACGGAATTTCACCTTTTTCATAAATATTACATACCAGAGTGTATAATCTATCAATCGCTTCCTCACCTGCACTGCACAGTAATTCTACAGGTATTCGTTCGTCTATTCCAGGAACCTTTCTGCCATTCAAATCTTAGATCTCAGTATTGTTTCTCCCATTTCATCCTCTTCTTCCTCTATAACACCATTTTCTAATTCATTTCCTCCATATAACTCTTCAATATATTCCACCCACCTATCGACTTGACCTTTTGTATTATAAATTGGTGTACAATCTTTGTTTAACACATTATTGGATTTTAATTTATGTAGCCCAAAATTTTCCTTAACGTTGCTGTACGCTCCGTCCATTTTACCAATGTTCATTTCTCTTTCCACTTCTGAACACTTTTCTTTAATCCACTCTTCTTTCGCTAGTTTGCACTTCCTGTTTATAGTATTTCTTAGTTGTCGATAGTTCCTTTTACTTTCTTCATCACTAGCATTCTTATATTTTCTACGTTCATCCATTAGCTGCAATATATAGTCTGAAATCCAAGGTTTTCTACCAGTTCTCTTTGTTCCACCTAAGTTTGCTTCTGCTGATTTAAGAATTTCCTTTTTAACATTCTCCCATTCTTCTTCTACATTTTCTACCTTATCTTTTTTACTCAGACCTCTTGCGATATCCTTCTCAAAAATCTTCTTTACCTCCTCTTCCTCAAGCTTCTCTAAATTCCACCGATTCATCTGACACCTTTTCTTCAGGCTTTTAAACACCAATCTATATTTCATTAACACTAAATTGTGGTTGCTATCAATGTCTGCTCCAGGATAAGTTTTGCAGTCAACGAGTTGATTTCTAAATCTTTGCTTATCCATGATATAATCTATTTAATACCTTGCAGTATCGCCTGGCCTTTTCCATGTGTACATTCTTCTATTATGATTTTTAAACTGGGTGTTGACAGTTACTAAATTATACTTCGTGCAAAACTCTATAAGTCGGTCCCCTCTTTCATTCCTTCTGCCCAGCCCGTATTCATCCACTATATTTCCTTCCTTGCCTTTTCCAATGCTTGCATTTCAATCTCCAACTGTTATTAAATTTTCATCTCCTTTTATGTGTTTAATTGCTTCGTCATTTTCTTTGTATACACACTCTACCTCATCATCAACATGGACACTTGTAGGCATATAGACGTTAACAATCGTTGTCGGTTTAGGTTTTATTTTTATCCTTATTATAATGATTCTATTGCTATGCATTTTGAAATACTCTACTCACTTCCCTATCTTCTTGTTCATTACGAAATCTACTCCTGCCTGCCCATTATTGGAAACTGAGTTAATTATTCTAAAATCACCTGACCAAAAGTCGTTTTCCTCTTCCCACCGAATCTCACTAATTCCTACTACATCTACATTTATCCTATCCATTTCCCTCTTTAAATTTTCCAAAGTACCAACTTTTAAACTTCTAACATTCCACGCTCCGACTCTTAGAATGTTATTTTTTTATTTTCTGGTGACCCCTTCCTTAGTAGTCCCCACCCGGAGATCCGAACGTGGGAGTTCAATGTTTTATAGCATTAAAAATCTACTACAATAAAAATAAAAATTAAAAATTATAGTTCACTACACATAGATCAATTTTATTATAACAATAACAGACAGCTATTCAAAATATTAATTTGCCATTATTTTTCAGAATTTGTATAAATAATAGAATACTATTTAGAACTCCTCTGTTTCTTTATCATCCCACTCTGCTCATAATAGAATTGGGTAATTTCAGTTAATTATTTTAAAATAAATATTTTATGTCATATATTTAACACCCTATATGAGGGATCAGCTCAATGATAAAGGTGGTGAGAACACAATCTCTGCAGTTTAAAAAAATACAGCAGTGTACATTGAAAATAAAGATGTTTAGTATCCCTAAGAATGGCTTTTCAGAAGCCATGCTGTAAATGAAAAAATACAAACTATGTACATGCTAGTTAAAGGCAAATGATAATAGTTCAAGAAATTAAATCTTAGCAGCAAAATATGTATTACAGTTTTATTTAATTACCGTTTAGCACTTTCAGAGATCTCTATTTCTTAAAGGCATAAAAAAATAATTAAAATTACTGTAAAGATAAAAAAAAGGTGCAATGAAATCATAATTAGTGAATGGATTAAGTCTTAATACAACTGGCTAAGGGAAAAATAAAATTTAAATCAATAAAAAATTTGTTATTTATGTTTCAACATATTCAAACACAGTAGCAAAACATTAGAGTTTTATTATCTACTGACAGACTGGAAAAACAGCAGAAAAATTTCAATTTATATCAATGACCGAGGCGGTTAACATATAACTTAACAATTTTTATTGGAGTGAAACTGATAAATGGAAATAAGCACGTGTAACAAATTATACAATATAAACTGCATCAAATTCTGTCAATACAGAACAAAAATCAACGACCCAATACATTTTATTTTTACGCCTAAACAAAGTTACTTTTTGTTCATTACATAAATTTCTTTGTCATAACAACTCACTCGGTGATAATGGTAATAATTTACTGCATTATCTTTGCTTGTAGCTAATAAAAAAATCTAATTTATAAAATGGAAAAAGCTATTAAAAGTACCTTCATCAGCAATATGTTGATCCCAATCATAATATTTCGTAGTTTCGACCTGAGTAGCAAGACGATAACGTTCACCCCATCTGAATAAATCTCTTAGAGTAATAAAACCTTGTTTACCAGCAAATGCTGCACTGCCTCGTCGCCTCATCTAGGTAAACAAAAATATTACTAATAAATACACATCATTACATAAAAATTACATAATTAAACAATATGTCATATAGAATTCATTATCAGTTTATCAACACTATCCGCAACACAAATTTATCTTCAGCAATCCACTGAAAATTGTTAAAGTGAAAAGTGACATTGTGGCATCCAACACATCATTTTATTTCAGACCAAACCATTTCAATAGGGTTTAAGTCTGGGTGACACAGGGGTAGTCAATACTTCACGTATGTTTTTTCTTGGCAAATTCAACAAAAAAAAAACACTTTGTATTTTTCTTTGTTCCTTTTAATTATCTAGGTGAGGTTTCAGCAAAGTAGATGAGAATGGAATTCAATAATAATGTAATCAGTCCTGCATTTCTTGTTTTCTTGTATTGGATGTGGGTAATTTTTCTTGCCATGCTCTGTGATAAGATGTGTTATCTAGAATTAGTACAGAATTTTCAGGAAGATTTTTCATTAATTTTTCTTCAGCCAATTTTAAGTAATTATTTGCATTCATAGACTTGTGGTAGTCGCCAGTTGTTGCATTTGCTTTCCAGGTTAATGATGCGTCTAATATAGCAGGTATAATATGCAATCTACTGCCTTTAGAAATTGGAGTTAGAAGTCCTCCCCATGAAGCACTCCTCCATAATTTTGTTGAGGGATGACTTGACAAAATATACATTGTTCAATGTATACAAGAGACTTGTTTTCAGTTCTGACTCTTTTTATCGCGTTTATGTACTGTATTCATTTAATCATAATGTTATGATGTTCAATATCAAGTTTCCTATTGTTTTCAGTTTTTTCCCCATTTCAAACTCAATTGTTGTAGTACTCTTCTTAGAATTCTTTTGCTTCCTGAGAATCCTATTGAATCTTTCAAACGAACCAGCAATTTCGGAATGGTGGGCAGCTGTTTTTCTTTGAGATGAAATTCATTTACGGTTCTTCTCACTGCACACATGTCAAAAATCATCTAGGCTTGTTACCGGTTTGTCACTGATTTTAAATTTTCTTGGTGTACAGAGAGAACACCAAGAATTATTTTTTGAACAGATCTGGTATGTTTGTTGTGTATCTACTTGTACCATACTCATGCAGGTTGTTTACTTCATGCCTCAATGAGACCTCTGATGGGTTTTCTTGTAATTTTTTTAATATATCCTTTTTCTGTCTTCTTACTCTTTGAACTTGCAATCGTGATATTTTATGCATAGCTGCTGTTCTTTCTTCACACTTTTGAATCTAAATAATATGCTTGTCATCATTTTCAGACTTTCCAAATTTACTTGCTTCTTCTATCATGAATTAACTCCTGACACTATTAACTCCTGAGCTTACCGACTTAATTTTTTATGACTCGCAGTGGATTTACATTCATTCATTCATTCTGCTTGCAACATCTGCTTGCAAAATCAAATAGAAAACTAACTATACTATATACGCATTACTATAAATCAAGAAAAGCAAAACGTGGCAATGACGAAATGCACTCAACAGATGACCAAAAATGAACATTATTATTGCCTAAGTTTTCAACTTTAATATATATTATAAATATAATAGTCGTTTTTATTTTGTATATGATGCTTCCTATCGATGTATGTATTTATTGTTGGCCAGCTAATGAGAAAGATTTATTTATTACAATAAGTCATACTTATAAAATTGTTTCAATTAAAAGGAAGATATTTGTTGACTTTACATTTATCAACTACGTCAACATATATATGCATCATTTACAATTTTTAATTGCTGGGTAATAAATTATCATAATTTAGATTTAGAAATATTTATTACATTTTCAAACAATAATTACAAGTGAAATAATTCAGGATAATTTTATTTTATAATATTATAAAATAAATTATTAAATTATATTTAACATTGACTTGAGATAACAATTTCTTTGTTAAATAAGATTTACTTTTAATGTAAATTGTAAATGATTAAGACCGAATCATCAACAGACTTAGTTTACAGATTTGTAAACACCAATATGAGAAATGTTTGTAGAATTGCTGATATACAGCATATCTGCTGCTCGATTACAAGCTTCAAATATCATGCCCTCTGCTATATTGTTATATAATATCTTAATTTTGTATTGAAATAAAAAAATCTTTTGTTGTATATATGTTTGGCAAGCCAGTAGGCTAAACTCATTTTGTTGATTCTTAAACTTACTGCTTCTTTTTCTCAAACATTATTTTTAATACTTTACCAAAGTATTTGAATTTATCAACTTTTTCTTATTGTCTCAAGTTTTTTGGGGGCTGGATTTAAATCAGTTATACATTCGGTTTTCAATTTTCAAAAGAGATTTGCAGTCTTGTTTTTTCAGCCTGTTCTTTAAAAATGTTAATTTGGTGGGTGGTCATTTCAGCAGTCAGAGATGATGGTCATCTGCGAATCAACTCATATATTACATCAGATTTTTATTTTCCAGTAGTCGTTACTGTAATAACAAAAATATGTGTATAAATCAAATTTAAAAAAAATCAATGAAAAAGTATAATTAACCAGCAATACCTGAAGTTCATTCATAACAGCAACTAACTTCTTACAATATGATGCAGGCATATCACACCTCTGCTGTAATATAGTTTCTAATTCCAATGGAGGTATTTCATCAAAATGTAATTCAACAAATCTATTACGGAATGCTCTGGACAATATCTGTTCAAATAAAAATTAAAAACCTACTAATACAAATAAGATCAATGTATATAATAGTTTAAATAATGATAATATTAAAACCACCATTCTGACTAGTGAGAATAAAAAGGTTATACTTAGCTAACTGTAGTGCTTTCAGTGCTACTCATCAGTCAAAATATAAATTACACATTAATAAAGAAATGATTAATAAATAAGATTAAAAATTTTAAGTAAATTTCATCGGTATTTATATAGATGATATATATGCACATATTTTTCTAAAGTCAATACTTATAAGACCCATATTCCTCTGTACTAATATATTGTATTTTTTTATAATCAAAAACCAACTTGAACAACCCAAGTACAGAATTACAATGTAAATGAAAAGACAATTACCTTACTTTTTTTTTTATATTCCAAAAGCACTTTCGCAGGATCCCACACCATCAGTTGTACATAAGATATATTTATATAAAATTACATATCAAACATAAAAATTTTTAAATTAAAATTACAATCATATATACAAAAACATATGAAGTCAATTAAATTAAATAAATACATCTTATACACAAATGAGGATGTGGGATCCCACAAAAGTGCTTTTGGAATAAAAAAAGGTAAGGGTCATTTCATTTACTTTGTAATTCTGCACTTGGGCTATTCAAGTTGGTTTTTGATTATAAAAAAAATACATATATGTGTATAAATATAATTTTTCTAAAATCAATCCTTTCAAGACCCATATCACCTCTGCACTATATAAATTTAAATATATATAATTCAACTTAATCCACCTAAGTACATATTTATAAGACAACTCTTACCTTATTTGTATATACATATATAATTTTTCATGGAAGTACTTTTGCAGAATTCTGCATCATTAGTCATGTATAATATTTATAAAATTACATATTAAACAAAAAATTAAAGAATTAAAAGATTAAAATTGTGATTACATATATAAGAGTACAAGAAGTCAAATAAAATTAAAATAAACATTTTATGTTTACATAGCACATGTGGCTAGCCAAATACAACAGTATTGTACTATTTAAATAATGATATTTTATATAATATCTACGAAGGTGCTGCTATCTAATGCAGCTTTTATGAGTGTGTCTCCTTCAAAATCTGTCAATAAGTTGATCAAGTTGAATCCTTGTTTATATTTATATATACAATATTTTTCCTTTTTTAATTTCTAATATTTCTAACCTAGTATTGACATCAGAAACGGAATGTTTATAAGATGATCTGCAGCATTAGAAAAGCCCAATTTTTTATTTTTATAATGACTAAAATGTTCATAAAATCTGGCTTTAAACGATATATTGGATTTACCTATATGAATATTCTCACATTCATTACACATTATCATATAAACCCCACATAAATTGTATAAATCTGTATTTTTATTGTTTTTTAAACATGTTATTATCTGGTTGTTAGTTTTATGTGCAGGTTTAAATTTATCCTTGTCATAAACTTTGTTATATTTTCACCAACACTGTTGGTGTATGAATATTTTAAGTTAACATTATCAATCTCCTGTGTGTTACGTAATGGTTTTCAAGTTTTTGTACTATTAAGCTTTGATGTTTGTTTTTTATATATATTATCAATTAACAAGGCACTATATCCATTTTCAATTGCAATTTGTTTTATATTTATTTCTGTTTAATTTTTCTTTATTATTCTGTGTACAATTGATAGCTCTCTTAATCATATTTATATATATATGTTAATTCTATGAGACCAAGGATGATTTGATTTCTACGAATCGTTGTTTTATTGGCTATAGGTTTCCTGTATACTGAAGTTACAATTTTATTATTTTTGTTAATTTCAATGAAAACATCTAGAAAATTTATTGTTCTGTTATATCTATTTCAAAAGTAGATTTTAAATTGTTATAATATGAATTAAGTTTATTTAAAATTATGAGGTGTTCATTATTTATAACTGGATCATAAACAACAAAAACATTATCAACATAACGAGTCCATAATAAAACCTATGTATGTGAATAATGCCATAAATTATTTTATTCAAATCTTATAAGTATATCTCTGACATAATAGCTGACAAAGGAAATCCCATAGGTAAAATATTTTCCTGTGTATAACTCTTGATAAATTCAAAGTAATTTTGTTGACATATATTCCTTATAACGGTGATGATGTTATCAATAAATTTAGGGTTTTCATGATTATTTATAAATTTTCCCATTTATATACATACGTATTTAAATTAAACATTTTCCCCGTTTCCAACTATACTAAACAAGATATCAGTAGATTTGAGCTTGCAAATACTCTTCAAATACCTAAAAACCATTTTCAGTTTTTTAATTTTGATTTTTTAAGGAGTGCAACTGTGTATGGCGCACTGGCTCAATCAACATAGCCACTGCCATGAGTTATTATATGTGTGATAAATCAGGCTGCACCTGCTGCTGGTTACTTGACTAAAAAACATATAAAAAAAGAAATTGACTGCAATAGAAAACAAAAGTAACCATACAACACGGACGAAGCTGCGATGGGGATGCTAGTACATATATAAAATTTACCACTGTATCAACCTCCATGACAAAGTAGCATTTGCTTTTATCCATAAGGTTCTGCATTTGAATGCCAGTCAGGTTTGGCATCTTACACAAGCTACAAAAAGAATTTATCATAAGAAAAGGATACCTGTAATCAGGCGTAACCAAGAGAGAATAAATAAATTACGGTAAAGAATTTAAACATAAAAAATTATAAATATGGTAAAATATTTTAACTGACCTTACGTCCACCATACAATCCAGGAGGATTTTGTGTAGCAAATAATCTAAACTTATTATCAGCTTTAACAGTTTGTTGCGTTTCAGGTATATATAATTCTCTGTTATCATCCAAAACTCTATTTAATGCCTCTAAAACATCAGTAGGTGCTAAATTCAATTCATCCAATATTATCCAATATCCTTGACGCATTGCTTCAACTAAAACACCTGTAATAAAAAAATGTTAATTACAAATAATTATTCATCAAAGTTAAAAAACAAAAAATAATATTTCAGTCATGCATCCCATTAATTTTTTCTCTATTTTGTTCTAAATTTTCATGCGCTATGCTTTTTATAGAAAACACTCAACATATAACAGAATAGTAGAAAAAGTAAATATAAGAATGAACAAAATAAGTGGTTTCTTTACACTGATATAATATTTTATTCTGATATCCAGAAAGAAATCTCATCTGTTTTCTGCATTCGTATACACATTTTTTATGCAAATGTATAAATTTATTATATTACCTTAAGCAGCTGAAACAGGACAGGAGGAATCTTTGAGAATACAGCAATCCGTCAAAAAAAAAAATAGGAATTGCTTTGCTAGCTATATAAAACTAGGAAGACAAACTAAAAGGATACTAGAACGGGAGAAAAAAGATTACTTTAAAAAAATTCTATGTTACAGAAGCAAGATTAAGAAACCAAAAATTAAATTTATACAAAAAAAAAAGAGAGAGAAAGAGAGTGAGTGTGTGTGTGTGAGAGAGAATTAGATGAAAGAGTTTGAAGAAAATACCATACTGGGAAAATAATAGGCAAACAATGATTAGCTATTGAAACTTGCCAGGCAGAATCTTATATAATGATTACAGTAAGATAGAAGTATTAATTTTTGGTGAACTTGCATGAACCAAAATGCATTATTATAAAAGAAGGAAATTGTGGAATTTTGACAATAACGGTTTTTTTTATCAAAGTAGGAGTAGCTAGAGAAGTAGGATTAAAATAGGATTAATTATAGAGGTTTATTAACTAAATTAAATGAATTTTGTTATTAAATTATTAATAGTTATTAAAATTAAATGAAACAAACCTTCTTTAAACACTAAATTTCCACTAGTAGGATCAACACAATATGAACCGATGTATTCTTGTAAATCTGTATGTTCATGATTATTAATACGTAAACATTTGTTACCAGATGCTTGGGCTAAATATGTAATGAGTGATGTTTTTCCAACAGATGTATCACCCTGAATCAATATAGGATGATTACTCAAAGACACTGTGCGTACAACATCGCGTAAATTCCTTCTAACACATGGTGTTAATATATACTGCAACATAAATTAAAAGTGCACTGCAAATGAAAACATTTCAATGAATTTTTTAATAGTTATAACTGTACAAAATAACGACTATTTATAAGAAAAAAATGTATTACTATTATTAATATTTTAATCTACATTAGAGAAAGCTAGATACACTTTTTTAGTCTAATTATTCCCCTGAAAGCATTCTCAATCACTATAATTTTGTCAATTAAACTAAAACTGATTTTATTGAGACGATAAAAAAATTTTATTCACTAATTATACTAATAAGAAATTTTGAGGAAGATTTCTTATTATTATTATTATTAGATTTTGTTAATCGAGTGTGATGCATTGATGTGATAGTAAAGATTTTTATAATGTGCAATTTTCAGGAGCAATACTACAATGTAAATTTTTGCGTGAAACTAGGGACAACTTTCACAGAAACGTTTCAACTTTGGAAACAAGCTTATGGAGATGATGGTTTGGTTTGTACGCAATGTTACAATTGGTTTTCACTATTTAAAAGTGGTTGTCAGTCAACTGAAGATGACCCTCGACCTCAACTTGACACCCAATTGACTTTGACCTGATGACACCCACATTCAGAAAATCAACAATATGGTGTATGCAAATCACTGATTTGACCGACTGTCAGAGAACCTACAGAAGAGATTAGCATCTTGATTGGATCATGCCGTGACATTTTGACTGAAAAATTGAACATGCACAGTTATAGCAAAGTTTGTTCCTCATTTAATGTCTGAACAGCAGAAAAAAAAACAAGTGGACATTTGTCGGCTGCTTCTTGAACAAGCCAGCGATGATGAAACATTCATGCAAAGATCATTAATGGGTTTAGAGCTATGACATTGAGACAAAGTTCAATCATCACAATGGATTGGCAAAGAATCTCCACGTCCCAAGAAAGCATGGCAGTCTCAATCCAATGTCAAAGTGATGCTCTCAGATTTTTTTTATTTTAATAGAATTGTGCATTCTGAATTCTTGCCTCAAGGTGAAACAGTGAACTATGCGTATTAAGGCATTTTACAACAGTTACGTGATGGTTCCTTCACCACGACAATGCGCTCACACACTCAGCTTTGTTAATTCATCAGTTTTGTGCCAAAAATCAGATGACTGTCCTCCCTCAGCCTCCCTACTCTCCAGACCTGACTCCTTGTCATTTTCTTATTTCATAAATTAAAATCAGTGATGAAAGGACGCCATTTTGAGATTACTGATGGCATTAAAGTAAATTTGTCAAGGACCTTAAATGCCACTTCAAATGAAGCTATCCAGGCCTGTTTACGAAGTAGAAACACTGCTGGGAGCAAAGTGTGTGAGCAGGGGAGGGAAGTAGTTTAAAGAGAACAAGGACCAATCATCTGTAAAATTAATAGTAATAAAGATTAAAAAAATAGTTAAAAAGTTTGGTTATTTTCTGAAGAGATCTTGTACATATGACAACCTTTAACCAGTTGATGCAATCCACCGGGTAGATAAAAATGACATGTCACTTTTAGAATAGCTACCATACGATAAGAACGTTAATCTATTATTAATCTCACATTATTAGTTATTATTATGTAATTATAAATATGTTAGGTCTACAGCAACGTAAACAATGCACTATTATTGAAAAATTTATACTAATTTTAGTTTCTTAATTTTACAATATTCATATTATTTACTACTTGCGACCTAGAGTAAACAAACATTCTGTGCATTAGTGCAAGTATTTGAATTACAATTACAATTTGGTACATATGATGTTATATAAACAACAATTCTTCTTAGCTATTTATAGTTTTATGACACAGTTAAATTATAATTGCAACATTTGCAACACTATTTTAAAAACGATTAATTAGTCTTGTGAAACTTCATTATTTTAACTGTGGCGTTGTTAACTGCTCCTGATTGAAGTTACTATGAGTGAGGATATTTTTGTCATTAATTTGATTTAAATAAGTATGCTGAAATTTATTTGTTTTATTACAGCGCTAGAATTTAAGTTTTTATTTATAAGTATTTTTAAGTATTGTGCAATTTAATAACTATGAGAGTCCTTCTTGCTGTAAACACAGAAACTGTAAAATATTAGGAAGCGGGCAAAAAACAATAGTTCTTAATATTTTCAATAAGTTTCAAGAAAAATGCCCAACTTTAGAAATTAAACTAGAAGGAGCTTACATCTGAATTCACTAGAACTAATGTGGAGTCAAGTAAAAGGATTTGTAGCTCGGAATAACAAAACTTATAAATTGGTGGATGTAAAGGTTTTACTTGAAAATGGTATCACTAAAATATCAGCAAATAATTGGTGGAACTATTTTTTTTCTGGATGAAAAAGAAAATGGTTAGACAAGGACTGCAAGAAAAAAAATGCGAAAGATGGATTCTTTTGTTAATATTGAGGTGGATAAATTCATTATTAATTATGAAAATGACTCCTTGGAATCTAATCTTAGTGAAGATGAAGATGAGCTGCTGAGTGGATGTGATTATTTATAGCGATTCACAATAATAAATTGAGGAAAACCCTTAATGGTAATAAATCATAAAATCTTTTTTTAATTTATTTTATGCATTTAAATAATATTTCACTGTTTGTGTAAAGCACTTTCTTTTTTTAACCTCAGGGATCACTGTTAGGTGTTGGTTCAGAGGATGAGATGAATGATTTGTAGCATGTGTGAAAATGTTATGCCTGACCAGGATTCGGACCCGGGACCTCAAATCCCAGTCAGGCGTGGCATTTTCACACACGCTATAAATCATTCATCACATCCTCTGAAGCAATACCTAACAGTGGTCCTGGAGGTTAAAAAAAAAGTCTGTAAAGTACTTAAATTATTTACAAACCTATTTATATTTATCATTCCATTAAACCATATTTTGTATAGCTACTAACTGCATATGACAACTACTGCTGTAACAGTAAAACAAAATTACAATCAAATATAACTTTACTATATTTAACAATTTATAACATTTTCTTAATTTAATAAACTAAATGTTTTAGAATATACTGGGCAATAGGCGACTACTTCTGTATTATTGTTATCGGGGTAGTAACTAAATAAGGTGTGCAATAACTGTCACACAAATTTGTGTATACCCGATTTATACTGCCTCGCACAGCATATGTTTTGTTTACTTCAGGCCTCAACATAAAATAAACAGATATTACAACGTTTGCCCAATCAAAATCATTTGATTCTTTCCTAAAATCATTATGAATTAAATTTATAAATAACAACTATTTCTTTTATGTTTAACTTTGTTTTATTTATGTGGAAACAAAACAAATTTAAATTGAACCTTAAAATAAACTATATGAAAAGTTAATTTCTAATAGGAACCAGGATATTACTTGTAACATGTTTCTAACATCACAAACAGAAAATTCTTCCTAATAATTTCCAAAATTGTGTTGTGGAAGAAAACAATCAGTGGCTTCTACTAACCTTTTACTGAAACAGTATCAAAAATGAGTAACTGGATACATTCTTTGTTAAGATTAAATTTAATTAGATCAAAATGCATAAGTCTACTAAAAACACTACAGCTCTGCCTTAAAAAGACTTATAAGGATGGGTTTGTAAGTTCATATCGTACAACTGGTAAGTGGGAATCTTCAAAGACCAAATCAGAATATTAACAATCAACAATCTATTACTAAAATCACTTAGCACCGCACTTTTTTCAGTCCATGAAAATAAGTAAAAAAAATTTGATAGTATAGAGAGAAAAATTATAACCTCATATCATACAACTGGTAACTGCTAGAAACATAGAAATATATACAATGATAACTAGCACTTCAACAGCTGGATCTGCAGAAAGACAGTGGGAGAATATAACACCCCCATTGTTCCATGTTTCTTAATTTCAGAAATATGGCACCCGACTAACTCAGAATATTAACATCGAACAATCTATTACTAAAATCACTCAGCACCGCAACTTTTTTCAGACCAAAGATGAAAATAAGTAAAAAAAGTTTAATAGCATAGAGAAAAATTACAGAAAAAAAAATACAACAAACAAAGAATTTCCAGAATTGTTCAATCACACGGCAAATGCAGATATCAGTTTTTTATTTTCCCCCATAAAATACATAACTATAACAGCGATAAACTGTTATAGGAAACCAAAGAATTTTCTTTTTAATAAAGAAACTCAATCAATTTTTTTTCTTTTAATGACTGAAAATCAAGCACAGACCTAAGTTTGTTTTTATGATGCTCCAGCAAAATGATTTCTGTAGGTAGCAATCATGTTAACTGATAAACAAAATATATATTTAAAACACTTAAAATAAATTATTTTCTCTTTCTTTAACAAAAAAAAATTACCTTTTCTGGAACATGAGGTTCAAGGCTACCTTTAGTAACCCAATAATCTTCAAACTGAACATGGGTGTCTGTTGGTAAAGGCTCTGGAATTGACTGTCCTAAGATGCTTTTTATATCTCCTTTATCAACCACAGCTCTGAAAATGGTGAATATGTAATATCATATAGTATACATGGAATGTTGATTAAAATCAAAAATTTTATTTTAGAAAAAATTTAAATATACTACAAATCACAAATAAGATGTTTTAAGAAGGAGCCGCAAATCTAACAGCAATTTAAATCATTTATGAAGAAAAACTTACACAAATAAATAAATCCTTACGAACTTTTTCCTTCCCCAGGGAGTGCAAAAAAATTCCCCAGGCAGTTGTATTTTTTTTTAAATTACTTTGCCTTGTTGGCTGATATAAATCAGTTGCAAATTATTTAAATAATATTTTCAATAACGTTTGCATTTCTAATTGTTGTTTTCATTACAGCCAGTAATTTAAGCGACGACCAATAAAAGTGCATTTTGAAGAATTACTGAAATAGAGAATTTGAAAAAAATTTAGAGAAAACAGCATGAGCACTTTATTACACATCCACCATCTACGCCAACCATTTAAAAAAATTACATGTTAAATCTAATTGGACCGAGTAGATCTTAATGTGCAAAAGAATGGTCGACCAGTCATTATTACTATTCTTAAAAATGCATCATTTAGGTTTGAAATATTTGCCAAGATTAATGCATGTATAATTAGCGAATGACACAAATCACTATTTACAATTCTGTGGAGTAATTTTAAATGAAGAACAAGAAGGCGATGGTATTATTTGAAAAATCATTTAGCCTGACGAGCAACTTTAAACCATCAGATACCATTAATATACTATCTACTAGCAAAAAATCAACTAACAAAAGATGTATCCAATGACCCGATTCAATCAAGTACAGTAGAATACCAAAAAACCTGATCTTAGCTGAAGAGAGAAAAATAAGATTAGAGAAGGGGGAAGAATCAACAAATGGAGTGAATTAATTTCCATCTCAGGAACTCATGTAATTTATCATATTTGTAACCATAATCAAAACTTCATATGTTAATTATTTTCTGCATTTTTAATATTTACCTAATTACAGCAGTTGGTCGGTTGTCATATATTTAAAATTAAGTCAACGTAAACGTCCTGTCAAAGTGGTTGACTCAACTGTTGACTTCTTTCATAATGTAAAACGCAGACTTGCAGCTAAGATTCCTGCTACCAACACTCCTTTACAACCTTGACTACTGGCCAAGGAAAGCTGCGACCTTACTTCTACAGGTTTAAAATAAAGTACGAGGGCTATTCAGAAAGTAAGGAACGTTTCCACCTGATGCCGCCAGGCACATGCCAATCGCGTATATATTGGTGTGCTCGTGCTCGGCACCTTAGTGAGCGTCCAGCCGTGACAACTGGAACATTTCCGCACTGCCCGTTTTTTTTTATATACAAATTTGAAATGTGTGTTGTAATCGAAAATCCCACCAGTTGTGAGGTGCGGTCTGTGATTCGTTTTTTGTTGGCAAAAAACTTAAAACCAATAGAAATTCATCAGGAACTGTGTGAAGTGTACAGGAACAACATAATGAGTGAAAGTTCTGTCAGGAAGTGGTGCATTCAGTTTAAAAATGGCCGAACAAACGTTCACGATAAAGAGAAGAGTGGACATCAAGCATTGTGACTGACGATCTGGTCTCCAAAGTTGACGAAAAGATTCGTGAAAACCACTGTTCACAATAACTGAGCTTTCTCTATGTTTCCCACAAGTTTCACGGACTTTATTGTTTGAAATTGTTTCACAGAAGCTAGGCTACCACAAATTTTGTGCAAGATGGGTGCATCGGTGAGTGGTTGAGATCACAGGCGGCAGAATTCTATGACACAGGCATTTCAAAGCTTGTCCACCGCTATGATAAGTGCCTGAATTTGTATGGTGATTATGTTGAAAAGTAGTATTTTAGTCCCACTTTCAGATGTATATAATAAAAAGTGTTTCTTGTACTTGGTTTTTTAAAATTCCAAAACGTTCCTTACTTTTTGAATAGCCCTCGTATAACATGAAATGTTCTCGCAACAGTACAGAAAAAACCGTCTATCTTGTAATCTATGAATGTTCTAAATTAAATGCAGAAAGATCAAACTTTTTAAGGAAGAGGAAGATTGTATTTACAAGAGAGTGAGATGATTGGGAAGTTCTTAACCTTTTCAGATCATGTAGCCTTGAAACTGGCTATGTTTGGCGTCAGTTTTATAAAGCTGTTAGAAAATGATTTTATATGGTATCTACGTCGGTTATTTTGTTTTATATTCACAAAGGAATCAGTTTTATTACACAATTTGAATGACGTTTATACAATGTAAAATGTTTTATTTAGACTAGAAAGAATATGACCATTTTTTTCTCAGAAATGTGCTTGTGTATGTGTGTGTGACTTGTGTATTATAATTGCTATGAGGGTTATGGATTTATTTATTATTTACAAAAATAGCTTATCTTACTAGCAACATATCGATGTATTGAAACACATAATAAATTATGATATACGGCACACAAAAAAAAAGAACGAATTTGTGGTCATAAACATGTCACTTTTACTTGACTTCACTTGACACTTTTACTTCACTTTTACAAATACATCACTTTTACTTCAGGTCTATAAATATCTTTTCAGACAAATGATATCGGTAAACATGTAACACATATCAATTCATAATGAATAAGAGTATACAGTAAAAATGGTTTTTGTCAATCTGAATAGCCTTTTGAGTGGTGGGAATTTTTATAAAACGTAATTTTCTGAATCTACTTTCACTTATACTAACATATGTTACTAATCTGTGATTTATGACATGGGGTTTTCATCATATTTTGCCTAATTTTCAACCGATTTGCTTGAAAGTACTATTTTTAAAATCAGCAAACTATGTTTCATAAACACAAAGCAAAAAAAAATTTCGCTAATAAAAAACGTGGTAGAAATGCGCAAAAAAATTCTGCAATTAAATTATCGTAATTTTTGTACTGTTCTATTTTTTTTTTGTTAGAGGTATAAAAAATATCTAATCGTAATGGTTTTTTTTTTTGTCAAAATTTGTTAAATGTCTTTAATATACTGTAATTTTTTTAAATTTTTTTCTCAAGAGGGTAGCATAAGACTATGAAGGGACGCAATCAGACCAACATATTTTCGCGCAGCGCTAATCAACCAAAGATCATTGTGATGGGAAAAGGTTAAAACAATTTAAAAGACTTACATAATCTACTGACTTTGAAAACTTACAATCTTATTAGTAAATGTGTTATTGCTCATCTGAAAATATGGCTCTATGAGAATTCAGAAAACCAAACATATTACATTATTACAATTAGATGATTGTATTAAAAAATTCTACTTAATATTAGTGAATAATATTGTCTACATTTTGTTCGTTAAAAACTAAACTAGTCTGACCGTTAGTTTTTATATAGTACATTAATGTGTTTTATAAGGGATTTAAGAGTTAAGTTTTTCTTGTAAATTGAAAAAGATTTTATAAAAGAGCGAGTTGGTTTTTTGTCAATATTATATAAAAGTAGACTAGCTTGTAAAACAGTGCTTGTACTCCTATGTTAACACAGTGCTTTCCTATATACTAAAACAAAAAAAATAATTAGCAAGTCGTAAATTAATAATTTCTTTCTACATGAAGTATCAGCATTTGTAGGAATATGTTGTCCATGTATTTTAATGATCTTTTGAAAACAGATTAGTTTGTAAAATAGTATTGTTTTTACAATTTGGTTTTGTTTTTAGAATAATAGTAGAATAATGCTAGTGCATGTTAAATCATTTTTATAAAAAAAAAAAATTTGGAGTTTTATACTACTACTTACTTACTTTATACTACTTTGTTCAACACATGTAGATTGTTTTGGCAGTATTGCCATTTTCAGATTAATTCAGTTTATATGTTGATATGCATATTAGAATATTTTACATGATTAAAAATGTATTATGGGAATTTGTAAACAAATTAACCTCACTACTGAGTATGACAATATATTTAATACTAACTATTATAACAAGTATGCATAATATGTACAAACTTCTGTTTTAAATTAGCATGTAAAATATTATATTTTAAATTGTAGGACAGGAAACATTTAAGAATTGCATTATAATAGGATGTACTGTATATAGGCTACTTAAAAGTGTAGTTTTAAAAAAAATATTAAAAGTTTGATACAAAATTCATTAACTTGAACAATTAAGCTAAAATATTTCTTAAATATTATAAATATAATTAAGATATAATGTTAATGACAGTGTAAAAAAAATATAATAGAATAAGTTACATTAAGCGATTATTTTATGTACTAAGATTTAGTGTAAGTAACACTTGGCATGTAGTATTACTTACTCTAACGGGGAGAAAAAAAGAAAAAAACCATGCACGCATGTGCATACACACACTATAATTATAGTACTTTTTTAATAATTCATTTAATCTGAACAAATAAGATTTTAAACATAAAAATAACTTTTTTATAGAATGATGATGATGATGTTAAGTCATTAGTGTAAAGGAACTATAACAATGCTGGGAATCAAACAAGAACAGCTAATGAAATGCCAGCATGCGAATTAGTTGTGATATGAAGGAGCTTACAATCGGTTGTTTCAATAACCTTGTTACATGCAACTTTCAGTTCACTTAAGGTATAATGCTGAATTATGTATACAGATACAAGAATTAGACTAAAGTAGACAAACTTTATCAAACTTGCCAATGAACATCAAAAAGTAATCATTTTTATAATATATTGGAATACTGAATTAGGTAGCTTGACTATTCATACAATTATCACTTTTGTTTTAAAATACAAAATAATGACAATTTACTTAACAATCTACTAAAAAAAAAAGTTTAACAATAATATTGAAAATATTTAAATTAACAGTAGTAAATTACACTCACTCAGAAATCATATTCTTAACAATGTTGTGAGACGGCGAATCAAGCTGAGTAAGAAAGCTTAAACATAGAGCTTCATATAATGATCGTTGAATAGAGCTGCAAAGATCTTTAGATGTGATCGCAAGTGCTCGACACAATGTACGTAAACTGTCAAACAAATAAAAACAAAAACAACATCAAATTTTGATGAATAAATACAAATAACCGCAAAAACAAATTCATATATGATTCTGTAGTCTATATCAATTAATTTTCAGCAAAAAGATTTGTTACTGAAGCATAATAAAAATTATTCAAAAAGGGAATTGATGATTGATATAATCCCTCCAAAAAACTTTCTATTCTTTGTCCTTATTTAAGTATTGATGAAAAAGTACAAATTAGCATATACATCCAAATTGAATTATTCAATATATTTTAAAGGTACATTATATTACCTGTAATGAGGCCTATGCCCTGTTGGATCAGCCAGCACATTCATCGCCTCAGTCTTAACTTTTAAATAAAACATAACGACCGCATCAACTCTTGCTGGTGATAAATCAGGTAAATAACAACTAACTAGTAAACCAAGATCGGTACGTTCATTCAATTCATCGACAAATAATTCTGTGAACCTATTAAACAAAATTAATTAAAAAGAAGCTGCATAAAATAACAGTAAATGAGAGGTTGTGCTAAGAATTAAATGTGTAAAAATTTTAACAAATTTAAATTAAATTTTTGCTTATTCACTACTTCCAAAAAACTTTTTACATCTATGACAACATGCTGGAAAAATTAAGGTTTGAATTCAAACAGCTAATATTTGATCTGCTTGTTTCTAGAGATCATTTCAATTAACTACTTTGCTACTGGTATTATACAGATAATGACTGATCATTGTACAGTGATGTAAGATTTAAAAAAGATATATATATATATCTCTTTATAAAAAAGAGTGTATGATGTGTTGGTTTGTTTGCTGTATGTGCTCACATTTTTATTCCCGGTTGAAGCACAAACTTTAATGAGTTGAATTAATCAACTGTGAACTGTGAGCCTCTATCACTGTGTTAGCTAGGTTTGAACTGAATGATTCAAATCAATCGAATGAGTATTATAAAAATAACAGTGGCAATTTTTAAAAGAATTTTTTGTTGTTACTATGCTAAATTCATGAACTTTATTTAGTTACAATAAGCAAAAACATTTAACAAAATCATGTGTAATATAACATAAACCACGTAACATTTTCACAGTGGGTCGTAGGCTCGCCATTTTTCTAGTATATACAGGTGATTCAAAGAAACGGGAAATTTTGAAAGTTGTGTTGGTAGCCATCGACGATTGGTACCACTTGATAAGTGGCGCCAGCCTCTCTAACCTAACCTGCCATTTAGTTATCATGGATCCTTGGAGTGGTGCCCAACGTGCATTTGTTATCAAAGCGTTTTACAAAAACAATGACAGTGTGGAGAGAATTTCGACGTCATTTTAATCTGGGATGGCACGACCGTGTTTCATCAACTCATGCAATTAAAACATGGATATCTAATTTTGAGGAAACCGGTTCGGCAATGAAAAAGAAACCTCCAGGCCGTGAGCAAACCGTCCGTACACCACAGAATGTTCAAGCTTTACAAGATGCTGTCCACATCGGTCAATCCGTCATCTCTCAGCATCTTTACAATTATTATAGTATAGTTCAAGTGTTCGAAGAATGTTAGTGAAGGACTTGCAATACCATCCGTACAAGTTGCAGATCGTCCAGGAACTGAAACCGAATGATGCAGTTGTGCGAGCACAGTTCTGTAATGTAATGCTTCAGAAGATAAATGATAACGAAGAGTTTGTTCACGGACTGTGGATGTCAGACGAAGCGCATTTCTACTTCAGTGGATTTGTTAACGAGCAAAATTTCAGATACTGGGCACAAGAAAATCCTACGCAGCTTCACCAGCGTTCGTTGCACAGCCAGAAAGTGACCGTGTGGTGTGCTATGTCATCTTATGGTGTTATAGGTCCTTATTTTTTTGAGGATGACAACGGTCTTGCGATTACAGTGACGTCGGCTTGTTACGTAGCCGTGCTTGAAACCTTTGTTGTGGAACAACAAAAGAGATTTCCACCGATTCTTAACACAGCCTGGTTTCAACAAGACGGAGCAACATCACATACTGCACGAATATCGATGGCAGCTGTACGCCGATTGTTTGGACAACGTGTTATTTCACAAAATGATGACATTAGATGGCCTCCCAGATCGCTGATCTCTCAACCTGCGATTACTTTTTGTGGGGTCACCTTAAAAAAAAAATATTCCACAGTTGACCTGCTACAACGGAAGAACTGAAGGCAAAGATCTGAGAAGCAATTGCGGAAATTCCAGTTGAGATGTTACGTCAAACCATGAACAATTTAACGAAGAGACTTCGTGAGTGTTTACATAGAAGAGAAGGTCACCTGGAAGATGTCATCTTTAAAAAATAAACTAAAATGTATGTATCCTAAAATGGCAACATTTGTACAATTACATGAAATAAAATTCATATTCTAAAAAAATTTTTCATTAACGTTATTTAATTTTTTTAATTTCCCGTTTCTTTGAATCACCCAGTATAATACAATTAAAATATCACTCAAGAAATGAAAAACTAAAATAAGTTTTAAACATGTACAACAATATTACCTGTTACGTATACCAGGTGGTAGATCCTTTTTACCAACATCAGTTGCAGGATTCATAGCGGCTAATAAACGAAAATCTGGGTGACGAGTAACAGTAGCAAATTCACCTTTCTCCAGAAGCGACACAGAACCATCTCCACCTTCAAGGAGACCTGATAAACACTGCAATGTCTCAGCAGATGCCAAATTTATTTCATCCAAAAGAACCCAACAACCTATAAAGTTACAGTAACAGACATCAAGAAAAAATCTAGGAACAGGCTTCTAATCTTGCAAAATTTCATATCTTAATCCAGCATAATTACTTCTTAAAGTTATAAGTATAAGCTTTCTCACACCTGTGCTCAGCTGGAAAATAATTCTCTTAGATTTTAATAAGCAGATAAAAACAAAATCTAACCTGAATCAGTAACAAAAAAAAAATAAAATGGTATGTCAGTTTCATAATGGCATTTTTATATTTGTAATTTCTCTTCTATTTTACAATAATAATTTTACTTTATTTTGATTTTATTTCTATATTATAACAACATTCACCAAGAAATACAGAGATAAAATCAAAGTTACCTTAATAAAAAATGAACAAAATTATTATTGTTTCTTTTATAAATTTTAAATGCTTACATTTCTTAAAGCAATGGCCCTATTATCAAATTTCAGGTTTCCCTTTTCTCAAGGTAGATTTGCCCATTGCAAGGTCATCTTTTGGAATTGATATTTTTTTTTTAGTTGTAGTAGTGAAGAATGAAATCAGAGATAATGATTTCCTTAATGCCACAAATACCTTTCCTTGCTATAAATACATTTCTGTACGTGAATTTTAGGGCTCTTCTCTTCAAAATACTAACTACTTTGATCAAGATATTATTTAATTATTATTTTTATTTTTCAAATTTCTCAAAAATCTCAGGACCAATTTGCATAATTCAAATTTCACAGTTTAAAAATTTTCTGCAGATTAATTTGTTCCTTTTTTCATATTTCTCTTTATATTTTTAATTAAATAAAAATATCATTAACTTATATTTTTATATTTAAGTCATTTATTACAGGAGGCAGTAAAAAACAACCATACATTTCTATCATCTACAGTTTTGAGTCATCGATAAGTTTTAAATTTATCTTTTTATTATTATTACTCTTCTTTATCATTGTCTAGCATAATATGTAGCACCATCCAAAAAGGGAATTTATATATTTTTTTCTTATTTCCTATTTAAGTTATGTAATGTTTTATTCCAAATATAATACGTTTCAATTTATGTTTTTCAAATATTCTCTGATTAGTAATATGTTAACTATCAAGTAGTTAAGTTCATAAATAGCGGAGTTCAGACAGTTGAGAAATAACAATCAAGCTAAAACATAGCAGTGATTGAATAGTCATAAAACATTTAAACAGGAGTCAACCGGTCTGGAAATCATTAAGCGCATAACTATCCAAGTCTATTTTTTTTTTTAAATAGACTATTTTTTAGTCATAATTTAAAGAAAATGATTGCGCCTGGACAATTTAAATTAAGATTAGTCTCTATTTTTTTATTTTAAAATTGGTCACAGTATGTATTTTAATCTGTTAAATTAAATATACCTTTTTGTCTTTGACTATAGTAACTTGTAATAAAGTAACAAATGAAATGTTTATAATTTTCATTTATTTAAAATGAAACCTTCTTCCTGTTACCCGAAATCCTAGTAATGAACCCTTCTCCCACATACTTAAAATTAATTAATTTTTTTCCTAAAGTTTCATAATTTAGACTAAAAATAATTTTTTAGATCAAAGAGAATATTCCAAATGAAACTTTGTGCTTTCCATAAGTAAATTCTAATCGATTGTTAAATGAAACGTTTGATTACCTAATTATTAAAAAAAACACAAAAACAAGAAAAATAAAAAAGGAAGCAAATTGTTTTGCGATTAAGTGAAACACTTCTTTATGAAATGTATATAGAATAATGCTTCAATTTTATAAGGACAATCTAATCTAACAAACTCAATCAGGAGCATATTCCAGACATTTTAAAAGGAAATCGTGAAAGATGTTAGTACAAATGGAGATGGATGGTCAGACAGAAAACCCGAACAGGATTCAAAGGGAATGAGATAGTCCAACTACCTATTAAGAGGATAAATTTATAAAAGAATATACATTTATAAAAATATCAAAACTTAAAATACCATTTTTAAGGGCTTTCACAAGAGCTCCTTCGATAAATGAAAAAGCAAGAGCAGCTTGTCCTTGTTTTATTTGTAACTTTAACTTATATATTTTCTCTCCAACAGCGAGCCACTGTGCCAACCTCTCTTTTTCACCGGTAGATGATAAACGTCTAATAGCTGCAGTTTGACTGTGTTCCATCAATCGTAATAATGTAGACCAACGATGAGCATTAAAACACGACTAAAAAAAAAAAAAAATGTTGAAGCATTACAAAAAAAACATTTTTTAATCGGATTAAAATTTAAAAAAAAAGAAAAAATGCTCTTGGTTGACAATCAGTGAAAATCTCATTTTTTACACAATTATTATCATAAGTTCATATAGAACACTTTTAAAAAAAAGGAAAATTAAGATTTGTACCTTTATTCAAAAAATTAAAAATCACACAAGTTATGTACCTGTAGGTATTTCAACTTTAACAATTTTTTTTCAAAGTGGAAACCAAAACTTTTTCAATAAAGTTCATTAAAATGACAAGACAAATTCACATAAAGACCAAAAAATAATAACAAACTATGCTACATTTTTATTTATTTACATACTCATATTTTAAAGCAATACATACAAAGTGATTCAGGGGAAAGGGAAATAATTTGGAAACTGATTTTAGAGCTTGAAATAAACAAAAAAATTCATACAAACATCTCTTACAAAAATATTTCACACAGATTTTAGTTCTTCCCGCTGAGAACAAACTGAAATTTTTAAGGCATTATATAAGTTGTAACTTGATGGTTTCTTATGCTTTTTGATCTGAAAGATCGAATAAAAGAGGTCCTAAAATTGAATCTCCTATAGTTTTCATGACAGCCAATATATAACAGAAAACTTCAGTGACAAAACATGTTTTTTAGGTCTGGAGTACAATAACTTTGTTAAATAACTAATAAATATATAGATTTTAATATCAAAAATTGTAGAGAATTTAATTCTGAGAAAATTTATATAATAAAGTTTACAAAACCAAACAAAAAAAAATTGATTTTTATTATTAAAAACAAAAGAGAAAAATGTTCTGAATTTGTAAAAATTAAAAACAGCTGTTTTTAGTACAATAAATTTAAAACTTTGAAAAATTAGGTTGGCAACAGTAACGGTATGCTTTGAAATTAATTTGAATACTACTCACTGTTGTCACAAAAGGGTGGTTACATGTTAATAATAAACTTTAGACGGTTTCGTTGTTTTTGACTTAATTTTGAATGTGTTTAATTATTTTTAAAAATCAATGTATGAAGTGTACTCCACTTATATTAGTTGTACTCCATACTGAACCTACATTTTTCCAACTGAATCTGAATTCAAAAGAGTAAAATTCCATTTTAAATTCTTTGTTTTCAAAAATACTGCATCTCTTCACTCAAACAGAATAAACCGATACGATTTTTATGTATAGCTTTTACGATGGAAGTGTTCCAGGTGTGGTGGAAGAATACTGACGTAGGTATCCTGGACAAGTAATTCTAACTATAAAGCATTTTGTAGGATTTTTAATAATTTTCATGAGAACGGTACACTTCCCGATGTTTCATCTGAACATCAACCGATACATAGAGATGAAAGGGAAAACATTCTCCAGGTGGTACAGCTTATCCTGCAACGAACACGTGATGAATTTCTACACTACTTTTTCACAGTCATTCCACAAAGTACAGTAAGGAGGAAATTACATGCTCATCGACTGTGTCCTTATCATGTTTCAGAATGTTCAACACCACCAGCTCGGTGACCGTGCCTAACTACTGATGTTTTTCAACGGATAACAACAATTACCACTTAATTCCATTCATACTATTTTTGGATGAAGCTACTTTAATCCATAACACACAAGGAATTCACATCGGTGGTCTAAGAAAAACCCACACGCTGTAATCGAATCAAATTTCCAGCAATGACTTGGTATGACATGATCAGCAAGCAATAAATAGACCCTTTCATACTAGAACATGTCACGGGAAAGATTATCTGGAATTTTTAAATAATTCATTTCTTACAGTGCTTGAAAATTTCTCACTGGTGAAATGAATTGAATTGTACTATCAGCTTGATGGAGCACCAACACATTTCACAAATGAAGTAAGACAATTCTTAGAAAAAGGTTTACTGGTAAATGGATAGGACATAAAGGGCTGGTAAATTGGCCATCTACATCACCAAACCTCACTCCCTTAGATTACATTTTATGAGGATGGATGTAATGCAAGATATAAAGGAAAAAATAGACACGCGATGAACTGATCATTCGCATTCCCGATACTGTTGTCCTCATCAAGCAAAGTGAAGATATCATTATGTTGGTGACAGAGAATGTAAAGAAATGAGTTGCATCAATGTCAATGGTGGAATTTTCAAACATTTATTGTCAATTAATACAGTATAAACCAATGAGTATTTTTTTTTATAAAGTAAATTAAAAGTATTTTAATTGTTCTAAGGTCTAAATTTATTGCATTAAAAACAACTGTTTTTAATTTTTACTTTTAGCTGTTTTTTATGAATATTATTAATTAAAGTAGTATATCATTATCAAAAACTATCAAAATACTTTACAAACAATACCACAATACCATCTTAAAGGTAAGTGTCATCTTATTTAATGTATATTTCTGAACTTGGGTGGATCAGTTTGGTTTATAATATATATATATATATATATATATATATATAAAACTAATTAAAACTTTTTTTCATTTTAAAAATGAACCTTTACTTAGTTTCTAATTTTACATCTTAAATATTAATATAAAAAATACATATATGTTAACATACCGATATATGTTCTAAAAATTTTATATTCTGTTCAACTGAGAAAAAATTTCTGAACAATATTTCAAATTCTTCTCTTAGAGGTGATAACACGTATTTCATATCTACTGGTTTGAAACTGCAATAAAACAAAAAAATAAAAATACGAATAAAGTACATGTAGAAAATGAAAAAATTTACAGCTTAATTAAAGAAAGGTGTATAATAATAAGAAAATGAATGAATTTTATCAGTTATATGAATGGGAACCATGGCCTTGCTTAGAAGGCACAGACCTCAAGAAAAATGGAATTAAAAACATTTGCTGTTATAAACAGAGCCATTAACTGATCCCCATTTCATGATTCTATTAATGACTAAATTAAGCTGCATTATAAGGAGCCAACAACTTCACAATAAATGTTAAATATATTCATGATTATGCTGTTATTGCTAACACATGCAACATGCATCACCGTTTGAAAATACTTTTCTCACACTTACACACATACACTGGAAGCAGAGCAACAAGCCTAGTTCTTGAAAGAAAAATTAGTAAAAGCACATTAAAAAATATATACATAATACAAACTATCAAAGCTAGCATTCTGAATCAATCTAAAAAAATTCACTTCATTACTTGAACACTCAAAAATAAATAGGTGAATGAATAACTACATAAAAAAATAATAATTACCCTCCTAATAAATCAGCACTATCACTCTGCTGATTCATATTAAGTACAACCAAGCTGTTACCAGTCTGTTTTGCTAAAAGTTGTAAAGTTGAAGTTTTTCCAGTACCAGTTTCACCCACTAACAACACTGGTTCTTTCTGTGAAATTGCAACTGCAAGTCGTTCCAAAAGACAGCATGAAGGACGTGTTAATGCAAATTTTGTTTGTGCCAATCTGAAAAATTTATTTTGTCTTCATATTTTTTTATGGAAATACGAAAGAACAAATGATAGAATATTTATAAATATTCCAAGATGTACCACACATAAATACATATATTAAAAACTTTTATTAATAAACAGTTATTAAAAAGTTCTTTGTTTATAAAGAACAACTGACAGAATATTTGTAAATTTTCTAACATGCACTGTACGTTAATTAAATTAAAAAACAGTTTTTAAAACATAAATTTTAGAAACATGATTCCAGAATTTCTAAATTATATGAATTTTTTTCACAATATTTTATATTTTCACTAGGATTATCATGATTGATTTGTGCATTACTTTCTGTCACTAGCATTACTTCAGCACTTCTTGAGTGCTAAAAGTAGTTCTGAGACTGGAGGTACTCCAAAATGCATCAACTACGAATGTTAGAATGATAATGCTAGGAACGGCAGAAAATAACACTCAAATCAATTATATGAACTGTCTTTGAGCAAAAACTAATAGGTTAAATGTATTTTTATTAAAAATTAAAATTTAATTATATTTAGGGACAGGGTTTTATCTTAAGTTCAATACTTTTTTAAATTTTTCTGACAAGGGTTTCGATAAGCATTAAAAAACATCACTATTTTACCACTTAGTAACTGCAGGAAATTTTATTTGTAAACTAAGTGCTACACGTTTTAAAAAGATTATTACACAATGTACAAACATAATTAAGAAATTTCAATTAAAACTGGTTTATAAGTTATAACTCTTCAAGCAATTTAAAAACAGTGAATCAGTGAAATCAGAAGTACGTTTAAATAACTGATGGTGTATTTAGGACAAGATCACATCACCACTGCATTAAGAATGTGTGTTTAGAACACATCACTGGTTGAACTGCTAATGAAAAATTGACTTTGAGTTTGCACATCACTGAAGCATTCTTTGAACATCAAAAGAGGATACATTGGAGTACTAGAATAAATTCACATTTCTCATAATTTAATTCAAAGAAACTAGTTTCTTTACGCAATTTTCTACTAATAAAATGATGTGCTTATTTACGAACGTTTGTATTCATTAAATCTTTACCATAATGAATTTTTAAAAACTTCTGGATAATCAACATTTTTCTTCATCTTACTTTGTCAGTTTCATATAAATGGTTAATTACTGTATTAATATCAATTAAGAAATTTAATACTAAGTAAATAATCATTATTTACGTGAAAAAAGTAAATTAAGAAATGTGCGCTTAAAAAATTAAGGCAAAATTTATTTAGAAATTACTTAATTTTAACTAACCTTATTATGATTAATCCCCACATCCAAGTTACAATGCTGAATGAAGAATTCAGACATTAAAATTTCAAAATGTATTATCTACATTTAAATGTCAATAAGTTATGAATGAAATAATGGATTTACAGAACGACTACAACATGTAGCTGAACCTTTTACAAACCGTATTTTAAAATTTATTCATTTATCACTTAAAAATTAAAGACTGACATCCAATTGCCTTCTTTATTAAACTTTTACTTCTTTTTTTTAATGATGAGAAATGAATTTTATAAAGCATAAATGAATTTTTTTACCAAAAAGATGCCAAGCTTGAGTAGAATTTGAACCACAATCATTTGGATGAAAAATTATGTTACCACTCATCAATAGAGGTCAATGAAATGTAATGACTGTTAACAGACCACTTATATATATGATTTTTTTTAATATAATTCTTTAAACATAAATCTGTTTTGATAGCATTATTAAACAAACATTTCATGTAGGAAGGATAAAGCTGTAATTTAATTTATAATCTAAGTTTTGGTACCATTTAACTTTATAGCATTTGTTATTACTTTATAATTATTTAATCGGTTTAATAAAACCATATAAAACTGAGAAGGTAGAAAATAGAAACAGCACAAGATAATTTTAATAAAATCATTTTCAAATAACTTGAAAGGTTAATACATGTTTTATTTATTTTGTCAATTAACTACAGATTGTAACTTACTAATGAAAAAGTATATTTTTTTAAATAATGCACTTACAAGTCAAGAGAGACAGGACTGTCAGATGTACTTTTAACATGTATATTAACTCTACCAGCACCGCAAGTTGTTAAAGAAAAATTAATAACAGGTTTGTAAGCGTTTATAAAATAATCTGCTTTAGTTTTAACAATTCCCAAACGAACAGCAATGGAACCAGCAAGTGTCACACGTTTATCTGAAAAAATAATTAATTTTTTTATTAGTTTCAGTGAACAAAAAAAAAAAAAAAAAAAAAATACAGCAAACAACAGATATTATTCTCTTTCGTTATCAATACTTGATGATTGAAAGATTTTATTTAATACATTCTCAGGATCTCTAAATAAATTACTTGTGTGCAATTCTATACACAATACTTGTACATAAAAGCTTTGTTATGATCATAACACATTACGTCTAAGCTTCTAAATAAAAAAGAAGCAATTTAAAAAGAAAAGGTTTGGTAAAATTAATATTAAAATAAAATTTTTTTTCATTGATGCTTGTTTACGCCAACGCGTAAAGTTGTTTTTATTCCAATGAATTCAAGGTTATGGTCGAGTCTTGCAGTTTACAGGCTTGGTAATTTTATTTTGCATTTTTGGAAGATTATTTACGTGTATTTTTAAATAGGTTGTTTGGGTTTGTTTTCGATATCAATTTCTCTCAGTCTCCAGTTTGACTTGCTGATTGCATCATCATATTGGTGTCAACGTATTTCATATCTCGCATTATTTATTGCTGTTTAGTCTTAATATATTTTTTTTTTTCTTAAGTATTTTTGTTCTCACCAATTTCAATATTGTCATAGTTCCTAGAAGTCCATTTCTCTTTGTCTGCCCTGATGTCATTTCTTCAACTTCCGTATTCAGAATTTATTTTATCAGCCTTACATAATTCTTTAGTGGTCTGCTTGCTTGTAAATTATTTTTGTTGTCTTCGTTCTCGAATTCCACACGTTTTCTCTAATAGTTCTCATACTAACACTTAGACACTACTCTTGTTGTCAACACACACACACACACACATACTCTTCTGTCCATTACTTTGTTCGCTTCCCCTACCTCTCACCATGCCAGCTCTGGTCATTCTAGTCCTGACTTTCACGTTGTGCGGATCCTGGTCCTCCAGTGGAGGACCAGGCTTCGATGTTCTCTCTCTCTTTCTCTCTCTCGTATAATGTTAACACTTTCGTCGTCTTCATACTCTTATAAATGTTGCGGTATTTCTCTGTCAAAATTTTCCCTAGTTCTACTCGTCAGTTTTTCGTGATTTCACAGTTTTCTATGTTCGTCAGCCTCATTTCTTTGTTAAGTTATTCTTCAAATTCACTATATTACGTTTCTGTGGAAAGTGTTTCAATCACTACATACTGCCAATTCTATCGACGCCGAATTTTCTCGAGCTGCTTACTACATTTTCATAGATGCAGAATCTCTCCAAACTCGTTGCTACATTTTTGAGATGACACGTCCTGCTCAACCTCTAAACCATGTCTCACCCCTGCATTCCTGATACACCACTGCAGACTACGCCCAGGATTACTGTATGTATTCATTTACCTTCATTCACGAGTTCATCTCTTGCTAATATTTGTGCGCTACAGGCAAGTTCAATTTTCATTATTTATTATGTTAAACAATTATTTTATCATTAAAATTGATGAACATTAAGTTCATCATACCTTATGCCTTTCAATTTCAAGTTTAATTTAAAAAAACCATTTATTCACTTAAGTGCAGTCCCGATAGCACAACTCGTATTTGCCAAAAGAAATTGGACTCTAATTAGAAAGAAAACAAATGAGCATAAGTTAAATCATGGATTTCGAATCAGCAGGAGGAAAACTAGACAATAATGAGATGGAAGAGGAGTGATTTGTAACAAAATGAGAGTTTTCCAGAGATGAAGATGCGGAGTTGAAAGAACAGATCTGACGAATAGTTTCAGCACAAAGGCGACGAGTGTGAATGCACAAAGGCGACGAGTGAGAATGCCCAAAGGCGACGAGTGAGAATGCCCAAAGGCGACGAGTCAGAAGGCACAAAGGCGACGACTGAGAATGTCCATGGGCGATATATGAGAATGCACAAAGGCGAGAGAGAGAATGTCCATGGGGGACAAATGAGAGTGAGTCGCAAGCATCCACACATCGTGGCGATTTGAACTGAACCTATATGAGAGAGAGAGTGACGAGGACGATCCACATGTCGTGATAGTCCGATCTGAACTGGACTGAAGAAGAAGGTGCAAACAAGCTGAAGAAAAATAAACTATTCTGGAGTTGACATGTGCAGAAACAAAGTTCCGGAAAATCCAATTGATGAAGCGTCAAGAAAAAAATTGAATATCAGTAGCTTGAAGCTGTCTTAGTACGAGTTGTCTTTTTTTTTTAATTGAAGTTTACAATAAATATTTAAATAGTATAAGATTAGATACAGTATGAATTTCAAGTGCCACTCTTAAATAACTACTTAGATTATACAACAATAATAATATAAAATCTGAAAGAATTTTTTATCAGAAAATTAATACATAAGATATTTTTTATATTCAACTGTTATCAACAATAGATAAAAATGTAATTACTGTAACTCGTAGTTGTCAACTACAACTTTCATAACATCATTACTTTCAATAACATGCTTAAAAACAATTCAATATAAAGATATTCTAAATTTGACAGAACAATTAATTATTCTATAATAAAGAAAAATGTAATTATTCTATTAAAGAAAATGTAATTATTTACACTAGAATGAATATATTATGCAAGTGTAAATATTATATTTACAGTATGTTTTACATCCTTCTATTTTTAGTTGGTGATAATGAATAAAGTTTTTTAAATAATAATTACAACATTAGGATCAGATTGGTTTAATGATTTTACTTCCCAGAAATCTTTGTTTTGGGGTTCTGTTTACTTCTTATATTAAACAGCACATTTTTTCAAGCAAAGAGAAATACATTAACTTGTTTGACAAAATATGCTGCTGTCTGTCTAATGGCTAAGACGCATTTAAAAGAACTGAAGTACAAGAAATACTGATCAGAACAAACTGTTTTCTCAGAGAATAATAATATTCACTGCACAGCCTATCTGTGAGATGAACAGAGTGAAGATTCTACTAAATATTTTTTGCATTTTGAACGGCTCAGCACGCTGACAGACAATTGTATATTCAGCTTGATAAAGAAGTAAACAAGGGTATTACTATCCCAAATCAGCTTGCTACAAGATGTTTATTATTCTTAGTTCCACCAATTTCAAGAGTGACTTTTATCTCATGTCAGATTATTTTCAACTACATGGTTTCAGTACAATCATATGCAATGTAATACTGCATTATATAATCAAATAATTTATACAAGATTCACAATATTAAGGGATAATTTGAAATCCAAAATATTGCCTTAACAATTTCAACAATCAAAAATCAAGAAAATGTTAATAGTAAATTTTTCAAACTAAATGTTCAAAAGTGTTCCAAAAGAATATCACATTAAGGTTCAACTACTCAAAAATTCTATTATTAAATAAATGTACGAGAACTGAAGAGATTTGCAGTCATCACTTAAATCTTAAAATTAGGAGCATCACACAAATAAAGTAATGGTGCGACTACAGGCACAGAATAGGTAATTTAAGTTGCAGACAAATTCTAAAATCACATGATGAAAAAATCCAATAATTTCACCATGATAATTTATGAACAAGCTGTATGGAGCTGTTGATACATTTTCTACTATCCTAATTCTTCAACAAAATAACCAATTAACGATAAAATACAAACATCAATAACGGTATATGAGCTTATTTTTTTATAAACGACTTTTACCTGAATCAGAAATGCTACAACAAAATATGTCAATAGCATCTTGAAGTACTTTTAGAGCAGATTCTTTTGAAGATACATCAAAGTTTATCACAGAACGTACACACCATTTTAATAGATCCCTGAAAAAATAATAACATTTTCAAAAGTGCATTTACCTTTTTATAAAATAGTATAAAATTTATTTATTCTTAAAAATCAGCAGAATCTAATAATTTAGCAAATCAGAAGATAATGCATTTCTCAATATATGCACTCATTAAGAAATCATATTCCTTTAAATAATTTTTTAGTCTTAATGTCATAAGGGAACCCGTCTAAAATCTGCAACTGCATCAAAGAGTAACATGACGGGTACTTCATTCCTTTCCATTCTATACTAAATCTTAAGATTAAAATTTATTTGCTACATGTACAATTTATATTCTCAAACCTTTGGTTTACTGTCATTAGTTCTGTAAACAACTTGCCAAACGGAATCTTTAATTCCATTTTAGATTAAAAACTCTATTTTGAACTTTATCAACTCAATTTTCAACATTATTTCATAAAAGCGCATTTTAAAAACCGTAATTTTCTTTTCTGGTTTTTCAATTTTCACTGCCACAAAAAGACTAGAATCCATACACACATATTTTTTTAAACATTCTATTACTTTATACTATCCAACTGAGATGAGGCAGAATACATATATTTTAAATTCTACTACAGAATATTGAAATAAGACTTTTTTAACTTAATTTTATCATGATAGTACTTTCACGAGATCCCGCATCTTCGGTTATGATTTAATTCATTTTATTAAATTGCTAATTAAAATAAAAATTAACGTTTAAAAATTGAAATTAAACCATGTGTAATGTTCATTGCAGTACTGTAATATTATAATGATATAATATATATATATGTATATATATATATATATATTACAATTTTCCATAGAATTTATATACATAGATACACAAATTTATTACTTAAATTTTTTAAATTTAAGGGAGGTGGCACCAGAGGTTATTCCTTGAAAATAACAACGTTCAGTTTGTATAACTGGCTGCAATCACTCCCTATTTAGACTGAGCAAGAATCTGTCAGTAGAGTAGGTATCACCTGCATTTTGGTAGGCTTGGCTCACTGATTCACAACAGTATACTTAATAAACTGAAAATAAATTTACTCTCTACTTTCTCTTTCTCCATTAAGCGTAGCATGCTGGTTATGTTGTGAGTGGGAAGTTTTTGGGAAATTTCATTTGCCTTAGATAACTGCAATTGTAAAGATAATGGCATGCACCTAATAAAATTTTATATTCTAATCGAATATAAAATTTGTTGATAAAAATTTTCTGTGCTATTCTGCGTTTCAAATCATTCATTACTTTCCTTTAATTTCTGGTTATTCAATATTCATTATTTTCCTACTTTCACAACACATAATTTCTTCTACCTCCCGCAGCCAATCCATACTCTTCAGTAACTCTCTTGACTTTCTTTAGATTTACGTAAAAAAACAATAAAAATATAAGATTATTTTGGTTTTAAATTGTGAATTTCAGAAATTTCTATTAATTTTTTGTTGCTTTTTCTATAAAGAAATTCAATACGGACAGCCTACACCCTTGACTGATTCTTCCTTTCTTGTCCTCTCCTGGTCTTGCAGCTTTACTATTCTATTCTTGTACATCTGCATTTATCACAGACACTTAATAGACTACCTGCAGTACACATTGTAAATAACACTGAGCAAAAAACTGCCTTCCAACATTTTCTTACTGATATTCCTTTTATACACCTTCTACTTAAATGCAATTCGTATATCCATAACATAAAAAACACATTTACAATTACAATACATACACACGGGGCCGATTTTTTGTTGACGTTATTAAAATTTACTAAATACAAACATGTCTACTTCTATCAACAGAATTTTTAATACATTTTGCCCACAAAGGCCAAAAAAGGAAAAAGAAGATTCAACATAACAAACATCTTTATCAAAGGTAAAATAGTAGTACATCATACATCCTAACCCCGTAGGGAAGACACCCGCCTTGTGACGCTTCTGGTTGCCACACCTCCTCCCTCCCTTCGTAGCCAAGATGAACTTTAACAGGAGTCGTCTTTCACCCTCTAACTTTTACATCTCATAGTAATGAGCCAAGCCTCTTTGGGATGCCACCAATGAAAAAGCCTCGGTAGACATTTACATTGTTGATTTTTAAACTCCGCTTTTAACTTCGCTGCAGGCCTCATCCGGACATCTAGAATGTCCGACATCATTGCCCTCTGAACTAGCTAACCGAGTTCACGAAGCATGAACCCCATACCTAGTTCTCCATTTTACAGAGCCAATTTCATAAATGTCTCATAATATTCAAGGCAAAAGAATAAATAAGATATCACCAAAAATATTGTTCTCAAAAATGAAATTTATTCCTAGTTCCCTTAAGTGAACTCAGACTTTCAGTTCATATCCTTGACTTGGTTTCATTTATGGACTCCAGTCTGGTCTACCAGGGAGAAGCGGACAGACCTACTACGCAGCTCCATCGCAGAGTCCCACATGACATTTACTTTCACTACTACCACCACTGAGATGTCGCTACACCTCCCAGCTGCATGGGAGTCCATGCCATCAGCAGTACAGTCGTCATCCTGCTGACAGTGATGTTTGCTCATTCCAAAACTGCCCTCGACAAAGCAATGCTACACCTCACGGCTGTATGGTAACCCATACCCTCAGCAGTGCAGTCATCGTTCTGCCAACAATAAATAATCACCATTTCTGTACTAAATAACTGCAGCTTGATGCCAACACGCCTACCTCCAGCCAATAAACTGCCCAGGAGGTCTCTGGCCATCCGGGGCCTACTACACCCCTTTCATCCTGCTTAGCGAGATGAGATGGAGGAAGCCAGTCACAGTAGACCATTCTCTGCGAGTCTTCCCAGTTGACTCACAGATCAAGAAGGGAATCAATCCACTCTCTCGAGCTCCCTAACAACTCTGGTACATTCCGCTTTGTACCAGGGACAAACATGAAGAACATGGTCCACAGTGTTATCGACTCTACAGTCCGAGCATAGGCCCGAATCAGCTAAACCAAATCTAGCCAAACTATTCCTAAATGCACAATGCTCTGAAAGGAATTAAGTTGTGTACAGATTGGGAGAGACCCACCTAATTGCTCGCAGCTCGCTAACATCTAGAAATATACCGTGCGTGTATCGACTAGTAGAAGAATCGTTCCACCTACCCTGCCAAGAGTCAAAATCTTGATCTTCAATTTCTCACAAACACCCAGAAGTAAGAAGGCCTTCCTTCTTAGAAACATACCGCTTGCTACGTTCCGTAGCTAGAATGTCAATGGGTTTTATGCCGGTGATCACAGAAACTGCCTCTCTCGAGACAGTTCTGTAGCCCCCGACAACAGCTAGCAATAGAAGACACTGGACTCGCAACAAAATGTCCCTATAACATTGGAAATGTAAATGATGAGCCCAGACGGGCGCAGCGTACAACATTATGGTCTTGCAGACACCTTCGTAAAGAATACGCATGGTACAGTAATTCAACCCCCGATCGGGATGGCTGACTCTACGAACACCAAAGAAGGCATCAATAGCCTTCCTTGCAACAAACTAAAGGTGCTCCCTGAATTGAAGCCTCTCATCAAGGATGACGCCGATATTTCTGAACGGTGACATATCTAATCGGTAGGCCGTCCAACACAACCCATGGGTGACGGGTCGCAGCTATATGACCTTTAAGAAACATCATAGTGGTCTTCTCCACACTGAAAACCATCTTATGCTTAAGACTTCACAACCTTGGCACGCCTGTGCCGCTCTGATTTCTATCTAAGCACGCTAGTTACCCTCAATCAGCAGCAACCCATCATCGGCATATGCCACAATGCAGAAGCCACTGGGCAGCCACAACTGGATTAGAGAGTCGAACTCAACGACCCAGACAAGTGGATCTAGAACTGTACACCATACAACCTGATAGTCCACTCAACAACTAAAATAACTTAAGAAGTACAGTAGAAATTAAAAGGTATGAAATAAAACTAAAAATGCTAACAGCCAGTCATATTTAATATATTTCAACGATTTAGAATTTACCAATTTAGAGACAAATGATTAAAGAAAAATTATTATTTATTCAACAACAATGAAACTAATACACTACTTTTCAACATAATACCTAGCTACATTCATACACCTATCCCATCTTTCTGTGAGCATTTTTTTATTCCAGTAGTACAGAACTGTTCACATCACTGCCAAGCTGTTCTTGTACCACACTCCTGATCCAGTCATTGTTGCCAAATTTATTGCCACATAAACTTTTTGAGAGGACCAAAAATTTTGATGGTGCAAGATAGGACTGAAAGGTGGATGTAGCAACAACTCCTGACCCAACTATTAATAGCGTCCTGTATTTTTTAAGTAGTATACGGGGCAGGCATTATTAAGCAGAAAAATTGTGCCTCTTGAGAGGGAATCATGACATTTCCTCCTTATTGCAAGAATTACTTTATTTTTTATCTCGTCATAATAGTACTCGCTGTTGACTGTATATTGTTTTACCAAATAATCGCAATAATTGGAAATTTATAGTTCAAAATTATATTAACATCATTTTAAGGTAGGTTTTGAATTTTTTCCTGGCAGGCAAATTTGGATGTTTCCATTCCATATTCTAACATTGTGATTCCAGCTCAAAAATAAATCATCATACGTTATTATGTAATCTAAAATAGCACTGACTTCAAGTAGAAACCGTTGTTTAAATTTTGAAAATTGTGAATTGGGGGGGTCTTCCTTTGTAATTTTTAATCAATCGTCTCGGTACCCACCTTGAACAAATTTTATGGTAATTCAGGTTATCATACATAATGGAACAAACACAGGGCCAATACTCATACAACAAATTTCAGCATTTCTTGAATTTTCATGTGTCTGTCTTTACAAATAAGATCATTAATGCAATTTTACAAGGCGTCAGTCAAAATTTCCATTGGTCTTCCGCTATAATGAAAATTAGTGGCACTTGTTCTGCCCGATCTTGATTTTCGACCCACTTATAAAAATTTGCATAGTTAAAACACTTTTTATCATACTTTTTTAAAGATCATAAATGAATTTAAGCCGGTTTTATGCCTTCAGAAAACAAAAATCTTACCATAGCACCCTTTCTTCTAAGGTAAATGTTTCAAGCTAAGCCAACATTTTAAGATAAACAAAAGAGGTGCTGTTATAATAATGGAAATTCTTATTGAAAGGATGATATTTTCTACATTAGGGATGCCAACTTGAACTTCAGACTGTCTCAGTTTATTCTATTAATAGTTTTTCCACTGTTGCATTTGCTTCTTTAATCACTAAATATCACCCCTGTAATTTCAATAAATCACAGATTTCAACAAATTGTTTGAAAAAATATAAATAAACAAAAATAACAAAATACCTGACAGAAACAAGACGACCATTTAATATAGTTAAATCAATTACATCATCCTCAGTAGACATATTATCATCCTGAGATGAAGATTCATGACTTCCAGATGAAAACATCAAAAAGACTGACACGAAACGAGTAGCAACAGTATTCAGCACTGGAAACTGAAGATAAAAAAGTATTTATAGACAAGTCAGAGTGTACTAACAAAAAAATATAACACTAATATTAAAAATTAAAATTAAATAAAATAATCCAAAATGACAACAAAACTGTCATAAAAATGACATAGCAGAATAACAAAAGTAAGAAAATGTTTAGAAAAATATGGACATGTCTGATGTACTGTCAAATATCAGCATTCACTTTCAGGTTTGTTAACCTCTCCAAACTTTCCTACTGTGCAACCACAGTTCAAATGAGTGTTTCAATTTTTCTAGACAACATAAGCAAAATTTACACGACTCAAATTCACCTTTAGAAAAAATAATAAAAATCTTAATGTTTGTTAAATATTAACATATTGATTTTTTTTCCTGGGCGCAAAACAAAATGTCATCAATAGCATCTGATCATAATATTTATATAATAAAAAATTTAACTTAAGAGATTAACCTAAAGATTATATACAAGTAATATGTAAACATATAAATGTATATATTAAATATACATATACAACAAATGGCATAAATAGACAAAAAGGTTGTATGAATAATGAAATTTTTGAATCCAGATGTATGGTCTTAAGAAATTCTTAGACATTCAATAACATAGTCAAATCGTTTCTTAAAATACTTTTGATGTTAGTCCCAAAATTAAATTTCCGATGTAAAACCGCACAAGATACACAGTCCATTACCACGTGGTGAACTAAGAGTTGGCAGTTGCTCTGAACATAAACGGGTGCATCAGTCTGAGTCATCAGATATCCATGAGCGTGCCTAGTATGTCCTATTCATGAACGGCAAACAATAACCTTCTCATGATGGTTATTCCTACATGAAGAGCTGCAGGGTGACACAGTGACCTTAACTGGTCAAGGTTTATTATGGATTGTAGCATTCCATTTACCATGAACCACACTCTTTAAAAACACAGACAAGATTATTTGAAACAATGCAATTAGTAAAACGAGGCTGCAAACAAACCTCTTCTGCTGCACAATCAGCATTCTCAATGCCTGAAATTCCAATATGGTTGGGGATCCAGCAGAAACTCAGTTGTGATACGCTGAATAATTTCAGAGATGATAGATGTATATCACAGACAACAGAGTGTCTGGCATAAATATCATAATGGCTTGGAAGGCACTCATGGAATCTGAGCAGACAAGTAGTGTCGGAATGTTGAGCTAAGTAAATTAAAGGCCTTGTTCATCACAAACAGCTACTGCCGAAAACAATTGCCAACTACAAAACCACAACAGAATTATCCTGTCTGTATAAATTATAGCATCTGGATTGAAGCCATTTACAATATTCAAAACATTTTTCGAAGGATAACAGGGTTTGTGTCCTTTTTTGATATTGACCAAGAATAAAGCAATAATTCACAAGCAAAGACCAAGAAGTGGAATGATAATGTTGAGGAACTGGTGGTACTGGAGGTAACTGAATATTTTGAAATAAGAAAAAGCAATGGCTCTGATGGCTAGCATATCAATAAATTTTGGCCATTCCTCATAACAATTAACATGCTGGTTGGAGAACACCAAATGAAAGGTAGGATGATTTGGTTGCGCTTTAATGCAGGCTACATAGAAGATCATTTGGTTCATCTATTCCAAACAGATGGCTCACCACTGTCCACTAGTAGACTTACCACAGGGCTTGAAAGAAACACATCTGTAGCCACATGAATAAATGAATGGTGGGTAAACTACATCCACCATCTTTAGAGCAGTGGCCCATGCCAAAGAAAATGGCAGATTTCTTCTTATTGTTCATTTTCAAAAGACCCTAATTTCAATCTTTCAGTTTAATTTTTATTCAATCTTTTATTTCCTTTTCTTTAATTTTATAGGCAAACACAACCAAAGGAGTAACCTGAGAAACATGAACATTAGAATAAAGAACAGATTCTAGTGGGATGAAAATGTTTAATAAAATTTTAACAAAAATCTAATTTATTACATAAAAACAACACAATATTTAAAGTTATAAGAAAAAATGAAACAAATAAATTCAAGTATTACCAAGGATATGACAAAGTAAAAAGTAAGTGTTTTAAAGGGGTTCTTCTTTTATGAGAACTTTTGAAAGCTAAACCAATAAAAAAATCCATTTCTCATGATTATTCATTCTGTTTAATTGTTAAGTAAATAATTAATGAAAAATATATAAATTGTTTTTTTTAAGTGTTAAAGTTTTTTCAGCGTGCATTTGGCTTTATTTGAGTTGTCTTAACGATTGTATCTTTTTCTTCTGCTTTATGTAATTTCATCAAAACGTAAATACCATTATTTAATTAAAAACAAGTGATATTAATCATTTGCAAACAGTGAAAATAATATATGATGCGAAAGATGAGTTTCAACTTGACAAAATACAATACTGTACACTTTTGAATATAAAATACAATTTTTTCAACTACATTTGTTGACAAATAAAAAAATAACAATTTTTATGACTGGTTAGCTTTACTACTGAATAAATCTGAAACTATAGTACAGTATTTTATTTTGTTTACTGCAGATTCAAGAGTTGGTATAGTGATATATATACAGGGTGTCCCATATAAAACGCAACCCATCAAACACTTATCCATGAAATTTCAAAAGTCAAGCTTACTCCCCTACTCATTACTGAAATGGACTCGTCCAACATCTGAACATCGCGGCGACGCAGTAGAACACTACCGACAGTAACAACAATGCAATCATAACTTTCACTGTATTGCTAGAGACAAGATGGTGTTTTCGCTAGATGAACGTGTTTTGATTGTTGAGCCGTACTTCAGTACGAAATCAGTGGTTGCAGTGCAAGATTTGTTTCGCCATAAGTACCCAGATAAACCAGCTCCTAACAAAACATCAGTATTAAGGTTAGTTGCAAAATTTAGTGAGACCGGTTCTGTTAATAACAAGGAACACAAAATATCTGCATCAGTGTTGAATACAGATACAGTCACTGAAATCAAAGACCGATTACTCGCCTCACCAAATAAATGGATGGTAATAATAAAAATTACATTAACATATGCCTTTTTATTATTTCAATACCTACCAATATAAGGTTGGCTTGCGTTTTATATGGGACACCCTGTATAAGTCAATTTTCTATTAATATAACATTTGTTCGTTAATTTTTTTTAAAAACTAACCAGACAGCACTTTTTATTTTATTTTGCTTCACTGAATTTTTACCATTACTATTAAGCAAAAAATCCCTCTGTTTTTAATTTTAAAAAGGTTAACATTTTTACTTAAATTGCTGACAATCAAAATTCTCTTTAATTCTTAAATGATGAGATGTAACTATAACATGTGGCCAGCCTGCCATGCTGTGCATGATTTGAGGTTTTTATTTCAAATTATTAAAATCTATAAATGATGTGTTAAAAAATGTCTATCAGTGAAAATGAACCAAACAGATAAGTAAAGTCACTCATTAACTTTAGTGTAAATATTCTAAGACACAAATTTTAAAATCCATAATGTAATTTTAAAAGTGAAAACTGGTTCATAAATAAGGTACCTGAGATGTTAATAATTATGGATTACACAAGTATCCTTTAATCAAAAAAATGTTTTCCTCTTTTTATCAATAAAAGTAATTTAAATAGTTTGTTTTCAATTTATTCTACAACGTAACTTAGTTTTGGTTAGTTGTTTTCTCAAACAACTTTAATAATAAACACTTTTTTTTCTAATTAGCGAAAAAAAAAAAAAATAATACCTTTCTTTGTACAATTGTAACGAGTTCATCTTCTGACAGTGGTTCGATTGTAATCTGTAGCCATAACTTGTTAAGAAGTTCAGTCGCTGTAGTCTGCTTCTTATATTCACCAGCAGAAGTAGTAACTGACCTACAAAAAAAAATTATAATTAAATATAACTAATAAATCATTATTTTTTTCTTTGAACCCCGATGAAAATGATAAAACACAAAACATACTGATGTCTTCCATTTTCAGGAAAAGGCTATTTTTTTAAAATTTACAATTTTTACTAGCTTTTTTTTAACTCACAATGTTTTTATTTCATGTTTGTCCCCAAATCTTGCATACTTAACATCCTTCCTAACATTGTCGACTGATGAAATTCTGCACAGTTACTAAGGTCGGGTGACAATACAATATTTCACCATTACTTTTGCAAACATCCCCCCATATAGGGGTAAAATAAGGGTGGAAATCAAGGGTACAGGTGTAAAAATTGCAAAATCTCCGAAACGGCTATGTGGGGTTTTTGGGGTTACAGTTGACAAAACTGATAGCTGTTAAGACATAAAAAAAATTACAAATTACTTGGTACAGGAGTTTTTGTGGTTTCAAATTTGACATTCAGTCATCACTTATATATATATATATATCTTTTGATATATCCAAATTGACCTACTAATTAAACTCATCCAATGTATGATAATAATTTAATTAAAATATGACTAAAAGTATAAAGCAAGTTTTTAAAAATTTTTGTAATATTATTTATATTTCGATTACTATTTTTGATTGGGATCTTCGGAAAAGACAACAATTGTTGCACATTTTTTCTAAAAATGTTGCTAAAATACTAGTTATAGTTGTACTTTGACCATTCGAAAAGTTTTTGGCCTGACACAAATGACTACGATATTTGTCAAGTACGATCCATAGACGGTGTGTTGTAAAGTTTCAGATGCTTGCATTCAGTTACTTGGTATAACTGTGCTTATGAAAACTAACTTAACTTGTAACATTTAAAGTTTTAAAAAAATGGAATACGTTATACTATTAAAATAAATAAAACATATTAATGAAACAAAAAGTCAGTTGAGAAACCGATTATGAAATTTTAAGTACGTTAATTTAATAATGTCATTTATTAAACATATAATTACATATATAAAAATAAATTATTTATTTTTAATACCTGTATGTAACAAACAGTTGAAAACCAGGAGCTACAGTAATACTGTCTCTAAAACCAGGTACATTTAATATTCCAGTTTCTAGCATCGATGATAATACAGCAGCCACATCACTGCTAGCTGAATCTATATCTTCTAATATTAACCAATGACCTTCCATAGCAGCCTGTAAAAAAAATGTAAACAATTAGTGATAATAAAATTAAACTGACAAATTAATATACGTCAATTACTAATTCTTTTTACGGTCAATCTAATTAAGTGAAATCTAATTCAATCTAATTTAGGGTCAAAAAAACATAAGCTGGTTGCTTGACCAATTCATCCCCTACATCTTCCATTCGGGCATCTGCCCCCCCCCCACATTCCCTGTAATCCTTTTCCTTCCCCTTTAGAATGTCTGCAATCAGCTTCTCCATGTTTAGCCATTCCCTTAAACTCTGCAACACATACTGGATACTGGACAGCGGTTTCAGGTGTCACCCATTCAAGATTACAATTTAACTTGGCCCCATCCCACCAGGACATCCCTCCCCAGCCACGGCTCCAACCTGGGCATGAGTCTAAGCTGGGTATGCCATCCCTGCCTCTTGAAAAAATTACCAAAAGTGAAATTTCACAGTTTTTCATGTTCAAATTTATTGGTAATTTTCTCATAGGAAGAAGAGATACGTAAATAAACCACTGGACCAATCTTTTACCTTGAGAAAATATGAAAAAATTGCTTTTTGCTTCATCCTTCCAGAATCAATAAGTTTTTAGTTACAATTTTTCTGGAAACCCTTACAATCACAAAAACAGGATGCGCACTAAAATAAAAATGGCCACCACAGGTAAACTGCTTAAATAAAGAATTTTAAAAAAATAGTTTTAACATCCTGAAACATATAGGAAACAAATGGTAAATTTCAATTTCTTTTTAATTGCTCAAGCAACCACCCTTGGGTCACTTCAAATGGATTGACCCTACTAAATCAAAAATATAATTTAAAACAGAAAAATAATTTCAATATGATGAGTAATACACACACTCAAAATATATGCATTAAATAAGTGTTCAGAACTTTACCCTAGTTAATGCACCGGGTTGCCAAATAAATTCTCCAGGTGTTTCAGAACAACAATATCCACCCAACAACATTTTAGCATCTGTCTCTTCACCTAACTGTACTTTTAACAGCTCTGGTACACCAATACGTCCTAAAAAAAAAAAAAAATAGTCACGTGAAGAATAAACTAACTGTTGCTACTATAATAAGATTCATTAGTTAAAAAGGATGATGAAATGTCATAACATATAAATTAATTAAATGACTTGCTTTTAAATAACTTTTTCTTCCATACAACTTTTCAGAGCTAATTGCAAGCACCTTCTTCAGTAGAGTTAATGCTATTAGTATTACTGATACAACTGCTATTAACATCAACACTACCAGTAACTCCATGAAAGAAGATGTTGTTGATCGGCTCTGAAAGATTTTATGAAAGAAAAAGTTCCAATATTTTGTAAGTAAGCAATTTATATTTAATAATTTTAGAAAAATAATCGATCAATAAAACGATAAAAAAACCATATTAACACATTAATAAATAGAGTGCAACCCAATATAAGAGTAGATTCAGCTAGATGGAGAATACATAACATCAGTAATTATCAAAAGTTATGGAGCAGTAAAATGCCTTCAAGAACTAACTAGGACATGAAACGTGCTTTGCAGAAAAAAAAATAAAAAACCTTAAACTAAAACAATAATACTATATATATGCAACACCCACATATCTATTGCGTAAAGGTACAATTGAGAACATGTGATATTCAGAAATCTTGCACACTGTGAATGATAATGCATAATTATGAAAAAAGGTTCTTATCCTAGAAAAAACAAGGTTTTAATTAAAATACATATTAATTTTTTAATAATTATAAATTAGAATAATTTCTAATTTCTCAATCATTTACCATAACAAAATACATAATTTTAATTCTATACTATCAAGTTCTGTTAATGATTTTTAAAGGAATTTCTTCATTTTAAAGCTTGTTAAATTTTACAATTTGATTTAAGAGTTATTTATTAAAAAATAAAGACTAAAACTTCAATGAAGTACTGAAGGAAATTTTGAAAGAATTCTAAATTTTATTTGGGTTTTGTGATTTATCAAAAGAATTCAAAATTCCTGTTCTTGTGTTATTTTAAATAACTGATAAAAGTGTACTTTCCTCATCGGTTTCATGATATGTACTACTAAGTTACTTTTGTATTGATCGTAGTATCCTTCCCTTTATTATACTGCAATTGTTTTTGAATTCACAGAAAGATATTCTGAATAGTCTCTTGAAGATAAGATATCTAATCCATGACTAATACTCAAAAAAATATAATCTAAGGGGAAAACACAAGCTAAGAGACACAAAAACATGTAATTTTGTCCTTATTTCAGGAAACAACATTCTGTACTTATTTACTCGTGTATTTATGTCAATATAGTCAAAGTATATTACACAATAAAGAGTTTACAAATAGCTTAAAATATTTTTGTTTTAAAATCACCACTTTCAAATGTGTATCTCAACTCTTTTAATGATGACAATGCTTGAGAACATAATTTTCAAATCGTATAACAAAGCTGTAAAGGCGAGTTATTAAAGCTGTACAGACTAAGTACCAGGCTTTAGATTATACAATTACAAGAAAAATCTAGATAAAAGGATCTTACATTATCTTTGATATATTGTAATTGAACAATTTAAGACCGAGAAAAGAATGTGATGTTTATAACTTAGATTAACAAGAATCCACACAAAGCAAAAGCTAATCCTTTATTTTGTTAAAACTGACAACATTTTTTTATACATACACATAGAATCTAAATTTATACCACACAATATAAAAAAGTATGCTACATATACTACAATAATCAATGGAGTGTAATCAACTTAAAAATGACCTGAAAGATGAAGGATGTAAATACTACAGAGTTTTCAACTTCAAAGAGTCCCCATCACTCAATAGTTTATACTAAATCCATATTTCTATTAAAATGTATATACTGGTAAGAGATGAGTAAAATAATGTAATGTTGGTATGACTGGAGCTGAAGTGGGGAGGACTGCATTGAAGTGCACAATTAAGTACTGCCAGTCTGTGTTGAGCATTGGCTTTTGAACAAGGTGCGCAATCATGTTTTTGTTTGTTAAAGTGCAGTTAACCGTTGAAGAACATGTTGTATTCAAGAAATCCAACAACTTAAATTAGCTTAATTAGAAACTTAATTAGTGACAAAATTCATGTCATTTGTCAGTGAAAGTTCAGGGACAAATTTTAAAAGGAAGTACCAAAAAAAATTGTTATTCATTTGTTAGTTAAATAATTATGTGAAACAGGTTCGGTGTAAGACCAGAAAGATGCCCAAAGAAGTCAGTTTTAATGATGCAGGTTGTACAGGTCATTAATGTGGCAATTACAAGTTCTCATAAATCTTTGCATAGGCTAAGCCGGAAAAAGAACATTTCACTAGGTTCAGCCCATACTGCAGTGAGGAAAATGCTGAAATGTTTTATGTATCACACACATTTTCCATGATCAAACTAATGCTGATTATGCAAAAAGGGTTCACTACTGCCAATGATTCAAGAACTTGATTAGAACTGATTAGAAGCAATACTGGGATTTTTTATCAAGTGTTTAAGGATGAAGTGTGGTTTCATCTCGATGGATGTGTTATTAGCCAGAACTACCCAATCTGGGGTAATGAAAACCTGAATATTTTGTTTGAATCTCCTCTACACCCACAAAAGAACAGGAATATGGTGTGCAGTTTCAAGATGACAAATTATAGAACCCTTGTTTTTTGAAAAAACTGTGGATGCTACCGTGCACCAAGAAATTATCTAAGTTCATAGCTTTACTATAACAGGATAAGTGTGACTGCTGGTTGCAACAGGTCAGTGCCACTTGCTGTACAGCTCGCACTTCACTATGGAGATGCTGCAGCATTTTTTCAATAGAAGAATCATTTCTAAAGGGTTATGACCACCAAAATCCCCTGATCTGACTAATCCAGCCTTCTTTCTGTGAGGTTACTTAAAAGAAATTATTTGTAGGAGTAATCCACATCCTGCAGGAATTGAAGATAAACATTACTTATGCCGTACAGGAAATAGACAGGGTACAACAAACAAGAGTAGCCAGGAACATGGTCAAACATGTTGACAAGTGCATAGAAGTGGATGGACATCATTATCAATACCTTCTGTAAATTGTTATGTAAGATTTGCCAATAAACTATTATTTATAGACTAAACTAAGTGATGGGGCCTCTTTTAAGTTGAATGCCCTGAGTTTGTGTTAAACAGCCCTCTCATAAAACGTGTGAATTATTTGATATGAGAAACACATCTATGAAAGATAATGTATTTTTCAGTTCACTTTTTGTTTCCTCAATGCAGTAAGTAATCAGTACTCAATAAAAAATCATGTAAGGATTATTCAAAATAATCACAAAAACAAATATATGAGAAATACTGAGAAATATTTTAGTGCTCTCTAAGTAGTTCAAGGCTACTGGTAATTAAAATTATACGTACCCAAACTTTCTCATAATACGTGAAAATAAACCCGCTTACAATACGCAGAAGAATTTTTAAATTTACAAGACTAAGGAAATAATTCCTCATATTTTAATTTTAAATTGAATTATGCAGTAATGAAAAATGTAGACTGATAATGAGGAAGTTGTGAAAAAAGTTTTGAAAATACAAGGTAAGAGATTTTATCTTTAAATTTAACTGCGGCACCTTAATAGTTAACTTATTCTTTATTCATACAATAACAACAAGGCTGACATCCAACAATAGTTACTATGAGATAGATAATAATGAATTTTATAGCATGTGAAAATACCATACCTGACTGGTACTCAACCCAGAATTTCTGGATTACATGATGATACAAACACCATATTATACACAATGTTCTTAAGAAATAAAATGTTAATTTGAGCTAAATATCCTTATGAATCAATCCTTATGTCATGTAACAGACAACAGTATACCGAGAGATGAGAACACATAAATAATAAAAAAGATGAATAACTATTTCAATGGTCAAATTAGGAAGTCATTATTACAAGGGACTGCTGAAATATAATGTACACTGGAACATAATGTGAGAACAGAATGTTGTATAAAGCAACAGGTGCTAACGCCTTGTAGTTTCATTCTCCTACTACTAACATCCCAAAACTCATTCACCAATGTCCTCTCACTTTCTGTCAGTGATGCTATTTCAACACTTCTAATACAATATGCAGAGATTGAAATTTAACAGTGGGAAAATGAACGCTTGGAACATTCATCATCTAAAACCCTTTTACGTTGATAAAACTATGATTAAATTAATATGAGTAGGTAGGCGATAAAATTTTGTACATCAGAAGCCGGAATATTGAACTGAATATTGAGGATAAACCTCACAGTTTCTGTAGCCGATGAGAAATACCAGGAGATGAATGAAGTGATCCAAAATGAATGTCACATCACACAACACATTCCCACCCAGACAGTCAAAATACAATGTGCATTATTATATTTCAGCCACCTCTCACAGATAACAAACTTCTCTACTTTAGTGAACTCAAACTGCCTCTGACAACCTCTGATAAAAATTTCAACACTCATTACATTGCAACATCAATACAAGAGAAAAAAAAACCATAAACTGTAAAATACTCTCAAAAAAATATGATAGTGACTCAACACTCACCAGTTACTGTAGCCAAAAATTCAATTAATGCAGTCTTCCCACAACCAACCGGTCCAGTTAAACAAATTGGTTTACCAATAGCTACACCAAGAGCAATATTTCTTAAATTATTCAATGTTGATGGAACAAGAATCAAATTATTTTCATCCACCTGTAAAGTAAATTTACAAAGAAAAATGTAATATGAATTAATACAGGAATTCCTATAATACTCAAAAAACTTTATAATATACTGCTGTATTAAAACTAAAGTTGTTAAAAAATTCAAACCCAATATGGAAATAAAATTAAAAATCTGCTACAAGTAAATTAATCGGTACAAAAATAAAAGAATGTCAAAAAATGAAGTTAATCTATATAAATAAAAATGCAGGTAGATATTTGTTTGTTCAAAATCTTAATCTTTAAAAGTACTTCACAAATTGCTTTGAAATTTTGACACAACACTGCATTCAAATACGCACGTGTTTTTATATATCTACTATACCTAAGATGACACACCTATGACAGGTAAAAACATGCTTTTCTTGAAAAACAGTGCTATCTGTAGGACAAAAAAGTAACACATACTAGACTAAATATTTTACGTTTCCATTTCAATGTTTCCAATATGTGTGTTCGCTAGACTAAAAAAACTACTGGACCAATTTATGTGCAGAGAAAAGGGAGAAAGGAAAAATCAGAAAAGGGAAAATTCAAGAAAGGTAAAAGGGAAGAAGCTAAAAATGGAAAGAAAAGGAGAAAAAAGTGAAAATGGAAAGAAAAGTAGAAAAAAGTGAAAAGGGGGAAAGAGCATTAGGAAGGGAAATAAAGGAAACAGAAGTGGGGAAGAAAAAGGCAATGAAAGGGAAAATTGGGGAAAGGAAATATGGTAAAAATGAAAATGGGGTAGTACAGGGGGAAAGGAGAAGGGAAAGGTAAATTTTGTGAAGTTCCGTAATGTTCATTTTGTTAATGTTTTATTAAACTTTCAATTGTGTTATTTTAATCCGTATATATATATATATATATATATATATATATATATATATGTATATATGGATTAAAAGAACATATATATATATATATATAATCAAATCTAGCAACAGTGAAGCATTGCCAGGTCTGCTAATAAATAATAAAAATGCAATGAAATTTTAATGTTCTTTAAATAAAACATTATATAACATTTTATCTATAAAAAACAGATTTAAATCATCAATTACCTGTCTTTAAGAAAAAGAGGGAGCCATTTGAAATTTACAATAGATACAATATTAAAATTTTAGTAATCGTAGTTAGAATAATCAGAATTGTAGGACTGGGTTTTAAGGAGAATCAATTTAATGTTTTTTATATCTATGGTCCCTATAAATTGAACCCAAACTTTTAATACTAAGTCAAAATATTTAATCATTAAAATTCTAACAGTACTTACTATTAATAAATTTTCCAAAAAAAAAGTTTAGCGATTATCTATAAACAAATACAATAAAGAATGAACACATAAATACCTTATCTACATTAGCATTAAATAATGGTAATGTGACTCCAGCAACAGAAATAACAGATTCTGTAACCTTATTAACTGAATAATTACTGATAGTTTCATCACAATCGGATTCTGAAAATAACAACCAATAGTTAAAAAAATGTAAACAAAAGCAACAACTGCAAACCTTAAGGTATACATTATCTATTAATCATTAGTCTAAAAAAAACTAGTCATTGAAAAATACATGAAAGAAAAAATGTAAACAAAATTACCATCACTAGAAATAAATCCAATAAAATGTTTGTCATTGTACTTGCAACTGTTGTATTTTAAAATGCACATCCTTAATTCATCATCTGTTAAATAATTATTAATCAAAATATTCTTCTCGGTTTCATTCATATATGATATTACAGCAACACACTGACATACCATCCTGAAATCATTTAAAATAAATATTAATGAATTAATTAAATAATATCTTTAAAATTAATGTAACTTTCTCAGGTACACAGTTACTTTACGAATGGATCTAAGCAACAAACACATCCTAATCCCCTCTAGGAAATCCTACCCTGGCCTTGTGGCGATTCCAGTCACCACACTCACTCCATTCCAAGCTCTGACGGGCTTTACCGGAGATTGTCTTATTGACTCTCAAACATTTCAGTCATTAGCTAGGCTGCTGTCAGGATACCACTAGCACAAGCGCCTTGGTAGACATTTCCACTGGTGATATATTCACAACATTTTACCTTCGCTTTATGATTCTTTGGACATCTTCAATTTCATGACTTACTTCGCAGTACTCATAACTGTTAACCATTTCTGTGAAACCGTGAACCCCACACCTCATTCTAATTAACTGAGGAAGACTACTTTAACTCTTTTTTAATTGTAAGATTTTGGCCAGAGAGAAAGCATTTAGTGCTTGGTAGCAACAATATTTTGCATGAACCGCTCATAGACAACAAAGTTTTACTTCCACCATTACACATAAAATTGGGCTTAATGAAGCAGTCTGTAACAGTTCTACAACAATATTGGGCTTTTAACACCTATCAATTGAAATTTCCTTTCACCAGACACGAGAAATTGAAAGCTAAAATTTTTGTTAGACCTCAAATCTGCAAATTGATGAAGGACATCAATTTTCAGAATACGATGAATGGGAGAGAAAAAGATGCCTGGATTTCCTTTAGATCTGTTACTGATAATTTTCTGGGGAATAAAAACGATCACAATTACAAAGAAATTGTTGACACAATGTTGGAAAACTTCAAGCTTGGTTGTAGAATGAGTGTTAAAATTCACTTTTTGTACAAACACATCGACTACTTTCCAGAAAATCTCAGGCATTTTAGTGACAAGCAAGGTGAACAATTTCACCAAGATATAAGGGAGATGGAAAAGCAGTACTAAGGAAAATGGAATGAAGCAATGATGGCTGACTACTACGTTGGATGTTATATAGAGACAGTACAGAAAAAGCAAAAGAAGAAAGGAAGTCACTTAAGAAAAAATTTATAAATTAATGAACTTTTTTTTGTTTCACTGTTCTCAAAATATTAAGACAATGTTTAATAATATTTATCAACAATATTTGTAAGATAATTATCTCTATGTATAATGATGTTTAAATATACTAATTATTTTATCAATTAACCCTTAGCGGGTGAAAACCCATATATGGGCTACCTGTACTTATGCTGGAGGGTGGAAACGCATACGTGAGTCTCAGAAAGTGACCGGCTATTTGTCTTCATGTAGTTACACATAAATTCCAAGAGATGACAGGAGATGTTCTTTCAGTCATTTTGAGATGGGAATTCCTGATACAACGTAATGGTGAGAACCATTTTTATTTCAGTTACCAGATGAGTTCAATGACTGTGCGTATGTAACAAGTTGCGTGCATTATTTTTTTCGTATTTTTCACTCTTTTTTAAGCAATTTATTTACAAACTGTTCCTTCCAAAACTTCATTTTCAGATTGCTTCATTTAAATTCAAACAAAATTTTTGAGACAAAAATTCAAGAATATGAATAAAAATATTTATATTATTATTATAATAAAACCATATTATATTATTCCCTGCCCAGGTGCACTACTTCTTTAAAATTGCTATTATTATTATTATTTTATTACAATCAATGTCGCTATTATTATTCACTGTCTATTAAATGAAAAGAACTCAATGTAAGAGATAACCAAAATCAACTTAGTTTGCAAATTCTAGTGCGCTCAGTGAGACTTGTGCCATATTCGCATAACCTTTGTCAGCGAGATAATTAATCAGTGTTCCTTAACCAGATTAGCAGCAGAATTCAGCAAAAATACAAGTTATATGTTGTTTATATGTATGAATGTATGTTTTAAGTTACTTTAAATAGTTTTGCCACAAATTTTTTTTTTTTGAAAATGTCTTCCGCCCACAGCCATACATAAAGCATCACTGCCCCCAAAGGGTTAAAATGATTCATAAAAATAATCCTCTTGTTAAATAAAATCCTGACATGAAAGGTAAAAATGAAAATTATTTTTGGAATCGCATAAAAAATAGATATAAGAAGTTTTTAAAAAAATCATCTGACAAAAAATTTCAAAATTCAGACTGGTGTAATTTATACATGACAGCAAGCAGAAAATATACCAAGTACAATATTCATAAGACAACCTAATAAAAATCGCAAATTTTAAATAGCTTACAAAAATTTAATTAACTCACCATCGAACCTCACAGTTTTCATGTTTTACAGAATGTTCAATAAAAACAGACCAGTTCCAACAAGATCGAAAATGATCAGCAGAATACTGCAGAAATCCATAACAACACTTAGCCAAATCTAAATCTGTAAAATCAACTTCCTCAGATAATTTTCTTCTTTTAGTTTCATTACTATTAGATGAAACAGATATCCAAGGTGGTGGCTTTTTTTGAAAATATATCAATGAATACCTATAAATAAATAAACAATGAATAAAGATTTCTTAACAAAATATAATAAAATTAAATATAAAAAAAATTAGAAATTGTTCCTATTTAGTAAACTTATATAGAGGCCTACAATTAATTAAAATATAAACTTTCTTAAAATGAAAAAATACTCTTATTAAAATTAAAATCCAAGATTTATTCAAATTATTATATACTATACACTGCTTTAAAGAGCGACTTTTTTCAAGCTCGATGCCAAATGATAAAACATTGTTTTTTTAAAGATCTTATCTAGTTTAGAATTTTAAAAATAATTACATCACAAGAATAAGTACATATATCTAAAATATGTAAATAAATAAAACTATGAATGAAAAAACTGTTAAAATATATTCCACAAGCAGTCTCATCAATTAATTATGAGAATGCTGACAAACAGATGAGGCAGAAAGAGATTAAAGAAAATTTATTAAAAAAAATTAACAATAATACTAACTGTATTATTAAAAAGAACTAAATTAAGTATAATTAAGAAAAAAAGTAATTAAAGGCATAAAACAAAATAACCCATTGAGTGAGTTTTTTAGCATCGCCACTGACTGATTGGTCAGTGATTCTACAGGATCAAGGCTCAAACACAGTGAAAAGTAGTTTTTTTATTCAGCTACTTTTTAAAAATATATGAACATAATTAACCGAATATTAATATTACTTTTAAATTGGATTTGAAAATATAATTTTCAAATTTAGTTTGGATACAGGGATTAAATTAACGATTTTGTTTTTGGATCAGTTAGCCCGACAACTGTAAAAGAACAATTCCCAACTTTAAATCAAGCTTAAAATTTATTGTGACGCAGAATAATTTTGATTAATAACAACCATTAAAGAATAAAAGTATGATGAGCTACTTTTATCCTCTTTGGAGGCTAGTGAAGGTCACAATTCTGCCCACCTTGTATTGTAACGGATTGGTGTGGCATCTCACCTTTCATCCAGTTGGCCTATTCAAATCATAAACTTGGTATTTTTCAAACAAAATATTCATCCATCATCAGTGTCTTTAATTGGATGATTAGCTTGTAGTTTCATAAACAATTTTAAAAAATGAATAGAAAGGTAAAAAATGTTAAGCTATGAAATTAGACAAATGGTATAATCAAAACAAACAAAATGTATAAAAACCAAATCAAACCGTTAATATGAAGGAGAAATATCAAGGGAGAAATACTTTACTTGAAAAAAAAATAAATATTCATTTAATTATAATACAAAATTCTAGTTATGATATATAAAATCAGGTTCTAGACAAGGAATTAATAGATTAACTGAATGTTCTGAGATCAAAAGAAAAACTGAGAAATAAAAACTTGTTTTCATACAATACTATTATAATTTAAAGTCGATGCCTTTAATAATTTTTAACAAAATTACATAAATAATCCCCTTTTTTACTATGTGTAGAATAGTAGCAAAAGAAAAATATTTGACACTTTTTCTGGTCACAATGTCACACAAATTAAAAAATGGAAAAACACAGATAAAACTGACAAAAAATTACCCTAAAAAGAAAAATATATATTTAATTTTATCTTTGTGTGAGTGTTTTGTTGTGTGTGAGTGTTTTTAAAGCTGTTCTTTTTTTTAATAGAGCTATGGTTGAGAAAATAAAATATATATATAAATCCAATAATATATCACAACCAAATTTATAAAAAATAAGTTTAAAGCTGACAATCATAAATACATATATCAACAAAATAAAGTGTACTTACTTTAAGACATCAGGATAAAGAGGAATAAGTTTTGAAAAAGCAACACACATAAGTTGATGATGTTTAGGATAATTATCATTTGAAGCTTGTAATAAAAGCAAGACAACAAAACGTGGAAAACAAGCAGTGATTTCATACGTACAATGAGGACGTAGAATGTAAATCGATAAATCATCGAATGCTTTCTTTAACCAATCGATTGACCACTCCTAAAACAAAATGAATGTACAATATATATTTAAATTAATATTAGATACAATATTCTTCTTGATAAATTATAACCTAAAATGACTAAAATTCAGCTTCCAGCTATCAATCTGGAATGCTAATTATCAGAACAGAGTGAAAGTAGAATGTAAGCTAGTTGCACTCATGCACTCATTATTAGTCGGCATTAATGCTTCCAAAAAAAACATATTACAATCTTATTTTTTTGCCAGTGAAAATTCTCAAGCCTACCTAAGCTACTCTACAACAGTTTAAAACATGTAATATCAGGTTAAGACATTAGAATGTATTTGATATTAACACCAGATTACAGCATACCTTCACTATGTTCTTATAATTATTTGTATTTTCATGCATATTCAGCATAAGTTATAACTTTAAAAAAAAAATTCAAAACATGAAATCGATAAATTATACACACATTTTAGATTTCAATCTCATATTTCATTTTCAAAATTCTGAATTCTTCTAGTTTAAATTGGAGCTAGACTATATTTAAGTTGAAAATTAAGAATCCTGTAATATCTGAAAGTTCACTATTGTAAATCTGTTTCAAGCTTGTAAAAGGTTTCTACAAGGAACATATAATTCTTTTCCTAACAAGTTTCCATAATCTAGAAATATAAGCGAGATGGTGAGCAACGATTAGTATGCATATGATGACCAGAGTGGATCAGAATTTTGTGTTTTTTAAATAATTTGAAAACTGAAAATAGTAAAAACACTTTCCTAATTTTGTGAAAAAGTTTCCATTATTTTCCTTCCCCATGTAAAGAAAAATAGATCTAATTAACTTTTCTATAAAAATAAAGACATGTGATTAAAGAATAGTAGTTCTTATAAAAAATACTAGGTTATTTTTTTAAATATTTCATCTGTATGAATGCTCATTTACAAACTAAAACAACAATTTTTTTTAAGGATTCAAATTCAAACTTGATAATCTGATCGCAAAATAGTGGCTTCCCTTTAAACTTTAAATACAAGGGTAATAATAAAGAATTACGGTAGTTGTCAAAACCGGTAACTTAAACGCTATCTTAAAATTAATTATTTTAATTCTCTAAACATCATGTAATCTAATGTAAAAAACTAATATAATACGCAAAATATTTATATAAAAATCATAATTATTTGCAAAATAGTAGTAACTCTTACACAAACCTCATGTTTCAACGCAATATACACCTCAAAATCCTTTACCCATGGGATTTCTGCTTCTTTACTAGATAGCTGTTTGAATCCATCAAAAACTGCATTTATATCTGTATTGCTTTCCATTTCTACAACAAATTACGTACGTAAATCTGAAAATATAACAGCAATGCACGCGAATCAACACAAACACGTGCTAACCCTAAACGAACAAAATACCACTACAATTCACACATACCCAACTATGACAACAAAACACCGAACGACGACTGGTTAACGGAAGCCTAGTTCTACTCTACCGTTAACTAGCAGTATTAAAAGGTAGCGCCTTGTGAGGGAAAAGTAATGATTAATTTGGTCGGTAGAGGAATGTCATTATTCTTGGCGCGCATTTTACTAAGTAGTTTTGCCAGTACGGATCTTTTTCTCGTACATTACATACTTAGATTACAAAGAATATTTACAAAAATTACATACATTCACAGTATCAACATTTCCAAATCACCTAAACAAAACGGGATACAAAGATATGAAAATTTTACATACAGCACTAAAAACCAACATCTGAAGAAGCTGAAATAATTTGACATTCACAACAAAAATAACCACCACATTAAGCGGACACAATATATATAATATTAAAAAGTATATCATTCAACTACATACTACAGTAGGAGTTTCTACTTAAGTGACAGAAGTTATTAACAACATGCCAGATTACAATTCATGAGTCTTTTCTGTTTTTCCCCACAATGTTTTTTTTTTTTTTACATTCCGTTATATTTTATCTTACAAATCAGTGGAAATTTGCAGAAAATTATCTAACCAAACTTCACCTACGCTCGCTAGTCAAGGTTATCGAGCGTAGGTTAAGTTTGGTTAGATTATAGTTATAATTTCTCTCCAAATGCCCACTTATTTTGGAAAAAAGTAAAATATAAAACGTAACGTAAAAAACGTTTGTAACTGAAGAAAACAAATGCTCTATTTAATTAATTGTCGTGTTGTGACCTTAAGCTCATTAAAAGTATTACCGTTTAATTAATTAATTATTCGAACTAATTGGAACTATTCTAATATACTAAATTTTTTGAACTTGAATGGCACGTGGAGGCATAGGTGTTGGTTTCCCATTGTTAATGACTGTAGCAGTACAACGGTAAATATATTTCTCTTACACGGTCGCTTTCCATATTTCTAACTGCCTCGCGCAATACAATTTTCACTGCTCCAATTTTTTTTCCGATAATGGCAAACCCAAAGGTGTTAATGTTTTTCACGTGTCTGAATGAATATACTATTGGTGATCATTACTTCCATTATAGAGCTAACAGCCGGACCAATTTTGATAAATGCGTTATCGTTAAATTTGTGAACACTACGAGTGACGTTACGAAATGATGAATGCGATGGCCTCTAACCCGCATGATGTCGGACTCAACATTTTTTTTAAGTCCCTGCAAACTTATCAAATGAAAACCGGCGAACATTATGTTTCACAATGTCCATTACGTTTTAGTGAATTACAGAACCCTAAAAACTAAGAAAAAGAAATAAAAAATCCAGTATACGACAAAAGACGTATATATTTATAAGGATTTATAAATACAGAGTAGATTGAATGAAACACCGAGAAACAAGTTTTAAGTTTACAAACATTTTCTTCAGATGTTCACGAAAATGCAATCGTAAATAAAAAGCTATATTTAATATAACTACTGGCGTTCACATTAGTTGTACGTATATTTTAATTTATTGTTATTAATACCACAAATAGTTATTTTATTTATGCTAAACCGGAGTTGGAGAGCTTGCAACAGATTAGTTTAAAATTTTAAGGCGCACGAAACAAAATCATTACTTATTAAACAATTGAATGATACAAACATTTTTTTTTTTTTAAATTGATGTTCGATATGTTCTTTCTAATCAAATAAATGCATAATATAATTTAAATACAACTACAATTCTACTAGGGTCAGTCAAACATAAACCGGACTTTTGTCTTCGCTCATTCGAAATGAGTTGGCTGACGCGGAAGGATGTTGACGGTATGGTGATATGGGGATGGTATGGTCGCACCAACGCTTCGACATTAGCTTCTGTCTGGTCACTTTACATCATGTTAAAGAGAGGCGTTCTCTGCTTAGTTGTGCAACATATTGTCGTGAAGTTTCTTACGAAATTGGGCGTCGCAATGACCGAAATTTTGGATAGACTGCCTGCGCAGTTTGGGATATATAGTTGTACGTACCCGTGTCTATTATTGAGCCGGCAAATTTTAAGAAGGACGTGAAACTATAGAAAGTAAGTCATTAGAGGCTTCAAGAACGAAAGTGACGGACATCCTACCGATCCGTGACCTCATTGAAAACGATCAATCGATGAAATCGCATCGGAAGTGGGTATCGGTCGTGAAAGTGCCCGTTCCATTACTACAAAACAACTTCGGATTCTAAGGGCTCGTACACATGAGACGATTGTTGCCACGTTATCTTCGCGACTGCAAAATAAGACGTGCGAACACATTCAAGCGTAAATCGAGCGACTGCGAAATACTACTGTAGCTTTTCAGAGCTGGGAATTTCATGTCATTTTTAAATAAAAATGAAAGTCGAAGAGGTTGTGAGTTTGCGGCTCTGTTACCAGCGATACCGTCGCCGCAGGCAAAGACAGAGTCAACACTGGGTGCATTTAGTTTTAAGAGATAAATTGACGCATAGTTTATTTGTAACACCGTATCCAAAATTATGGGAATACGAACCGAAATTCTTCGATAACTTCCGAATGTCCACAAAAACCTTTGATGCTTTATTAAAGTCGATATTTCAGAGTATGAATTATGTGAGACATACGATTGGAGCTGAAGAAAAACTCGTAATAACTGAGGTAAGTCATTTACTTTATTAATATTTAAGATATTATTTTAATCAATGTTGTACAAAACCAAAATGATTCTAAATATAAATAATAAGAATACAATTAATATAAAAATTATGAAAATACAAAAAAAAATTTAATGTACCTGATCACGCCCGAATGAAAACAAACATTCTTGTAGTCGTGGATAAAATGAAAGAGGAATAAGACAATTTGAAATAGAAAAAATGTTATCTTGAAATACGAAATAAACTTACAGTAATAACTAGTAACTAACAGTAAAACAATAAATTCTCATTATTCAAGTGAGAGTTGAGTTAACTATACAGATGTATTAATTGCATATATCTATTTCAGAACTATGGTTAGAATTTACGCTTTCTGCTGGTGACGGTATCCTTTAAGACCTGACTAATTTTTTTTTGATAAACCTTTCTCCAGTGAATATTATGAAAATTAGGTACCAAAATTGTAGGAAAAATAATTTTAAAAACGTAACCCCCTTTAATTAATTCCTTTTAAATTAAAATTTATTACGTAATTATACATAAAATAGAAGTTATTCACTTACCGAGAACTTTCTTGTGTTCTACAGAATCGTCATCTTCACTGAACAATTCCACCAATTCTTCTCAAAATTTATTTATTTTTTCTGTTTTTATATTTCGCACTTTGTACGTTCCGAGAGAGCTGGATTTATTTCATTGTTATTTATTGTTGCTATTGCAACAATATTTCATTATTTATTATTTCATAGTTGCAATAGCAACAATGAAATAAAACAATATAAATGGATGACAAAAAGTAAAAACTACTACCTTACCTTCAAAACGCGCGATCACATGTACAAAGCAATATACCACAGTGTACTTGAGAACGCGCGGTAGTCGCGCGGCAACAGCCAGAACTTCGAGTCGCGCGACAGAACGGGGGATCGGCAAAAACGTGCGATTGAATGTGTACGCCTCATGCAATTCCGTGTAACTCACTACCGCAATCGCTTTTATGTGTACGTAGCCTAAGACTTTTGACTCGAAATCAGAAACAGGCCCGTCAGGAAATTTGCCAAAGGATCCTAAATCGATTTCGACTTCAGAGAAATAAATTTTTGCATCGAATAGTCACATGTGATGAGACATTAGTCTGATGGACTGATGTATTGATGATACATCCGATGTGAAGTCGATGAGTATGGAGTACCGTAGAAGAGGAAAGCATCGCCCTGTAAAGGCGAAAACGCGTCCGTCAACCTAGCGAAAAGTCCTCGCAACCCGTCTTCTGGAACCAGAAAGACGTATGGTTCGTCGATTTTCTCCACGATCGTCGCATTGTTAATGCTTTGCACTGCTGCCAGCTCTTGGACAAAGTGCCTACGGGAACAAAATTTCCCATCAATCAAATTGATATGACTCTCGTTCACGATAACGCCAGGCCTCACAAAGCTGTTAGCAGCCGAGATAAACAAGATGAAATTTACTGGGAAACCTTAGACATCCCCGTTCAGTACAAATATCTTCACCTGCAATTTATTTTAGGTGTGGGTCTTGAAATAGGCATCGGAAGGACATCGATTCCACGATAACGAATAGGAGAGCAACTGTCGAACTCCCCACATACCGGGGAGTTTAGCTTAGGGAATTTTTAGTTAATTTAGCAAACTAAATTTGACTCTTGTACAATTGTATGTTCCACTTAATCCTCTTTGTCCTAAGACATGTACTTTTATAATGTATCTGAGACATGCATAATATTTTTTTGAAACAATATTCATTATGCGTATTCCTTCGTAAAATGCACGTAACAACCAGTAAAAAGGTACTTATTCGTAAAATTAAATAAAAAGTGGAAAGATATAAATACTTTTTGAAAAATGCGATGAAGTATTCTTTATATCCTTCAACTTTTATTATAATAAAATCAAAAGTTGTGGATTATATTACTTTACCGAAATTAATCTTTTTAAGATTCATATTATTCCTCTGAATTAAAAAATTTAAATATATATATATATATATATATATATATATATATACAGAAAAGGATAGAAACAAATAAACTATACATTCTGCAATAGGTTTTTCTTAAAACTTAAAAAGAATCTTAAAAAGATTAATTTCGGTAAAATAATATATTTTTTTACTTCTTTGTACAAAGTAAAGGAAGTATTGTGATCGTGAAAAATTTCGGTTT